>NC_081553.1:139024993-139624993 GCF_963082655.1 Stomoxys calcitrans
ACATTTTGACATTCGGCAGCCAACGCATCTGTTGTATTTTGATACGATACTATGTGAGTGATTCAAACGGCGAAATATTTGGGGATAAGTCTACAACTTTTTATCTATTGATCTGATCGGCAAAACATGTTGTAACTGCATGTAGAGGAGGACATAGGCTTTCAGAAAGTTGCATTGTGGTCCATATCCTTTATATAGGTTGGGAGACAGGGAGTCATTGTTGAATACTTTCGACTTCTCCAACCTTCTAGGGCCTATAACTCTGGAGAAAGTGCTTGGCGAGATCTTAAAATTTATACTTTACTGCCATGTCGTCATGTACCGTTTAGGATATATTAATATGTAGTTAAAATTTAAAATAAGTAATTTTGGCTTGATTTTTACAGAATTTTCTTGACAGCGTTGTTAATTTTTAAGCTACACTAAAGGCTTTAGCGTGAGGGCTAATGGAAAATTGTAGTCACTAATGGGTTCAGGGGAGGACCCTTTGGTGGTGACATTTTAAATTTCGAATTTTTTTGTCAACAATTTTCATCACAGAAAATTTTACCAATTTAAATGAGCAATAATATGTTTTTACGTTATGTATAAAAATGTAAAAGGCTAAAAAAAGAAAGATTTTCTTGAAAGAAAAAATATAAATTTGTAATTTTGTTTGCCCAAACCTAAGCCTTTAGACAAAATATTGTTAAACGTTTGTCTTTAGAGAACATTTTTATAAACATTTTTATTGAGAAAATTTCATCAAAATATTAACTTCAAAGAAATGTTTTAGCAAAACATTCATTGATATTTCGTTTTAAGAAAATCGTCAGTGAATTTAAAAGCAGTTTTTTAAAATTGCATTTAAAAAAAATAGTTTCGAGGGGGTCTGGGCCGAATTTTATCTTTAGAGAATTTTTTACTGATATGTTTTGTTTAGAGAAATTTTGATTGAAATGTCCTCATTAGAAAAACTGCTATTAAAATTTTGTCTTAAAAAAAATTTAATTGAAGTTTTGCTTTCATTGAAATTTTCACAATAACAAAAATTTGCTTTGACTTAAAAAAAATTTTAATAAATTTTTGCCTTTAAAAAAATAATTTGAATGCGCCGTCTAGGCCAAATATTGTCTTTACAAAAAATGTCACTGAAATTTTGTCTTCAGAAAAACTTTCATTGAAATTTAACGTTTAAAAAAAATTTAACAGATATTTTATATTTTGAAAATTTTAATTAAGTGATTTTTTTTTTTAAATTTTGTCTTTAGAAAAATTTTATTAGGATAGGTTAGTTTGAAAAGAGGGTGCAGATATTAATCCGCCCCATGCCTATGCAAATACAACTAAACCAGTTATCGGCTTGTTATGCGCTCTAAATACTAATAAAGTAACCTCGAAAAAGAAAATCTAAGTTAGAAATTCGGTGCTACTTACCAAATCCTTAATTATCTTCCATGCCACGCCCCTAAGTTGGATCATGCCTGGTATTGTGTCCCCACCTAAGTACCGGTGTCTTTTAGCCACGAAAGCCGGGCAATGCCATAGGAAATGCTCCAACGTCTCATCATCTTCCCTGCATGCCCTTGTCGCACCGATTTTGCATAAGTTAGCTCGTAGTCCTATGTGTCCCGTTACGGCTCGGCAACCAAACGATGCGGATTGTGCCATTATCAGAGAAGGCGTTAATCTCCTTCTAATATTCCAAGATCGTTCGTGATCTTACCGTCCTGGTTGTTATTGCCCTTATGGCCATCTTACTGTCCGTAAAGATGTTCACACTCGACGTCCACGCGTTAGCACCACACCACCTCACGCCACCACCTTCCGTGATCGCCCGGATCTCCCCCTGCAGGACCGTATTATGGTCAGGCTGTCTAAAACAGATCTCAGTCCCTGGGCTCTCAATGTAAACCCCCAGATCCACTCTGTCGTCTAGCTTTGATCCATCCGTATAACATAATCTTCCACATGGCAAAACTAGGGTTCCGTCAGTCCACGACTCTGCCGCTGTCACCAGTGCCTAGCATTCAACCTCAAGTGTCGTGTTAAAAATTAATTTAAGAAAAAAAGTTACTGAAATTCCGGCACGGGATAACTATGAGCACCACACAGGCTGGAACTTTGAGCTCCGACCTGTGTGGTGTCCATTGTTACCACAGGAAGCTTAGCTAAAAGCTACCAGGCACGTCCACATGTTGCGTAAGGTGGAAAGCTCCGTTTTTATGCGGAGTAGCTGTAAATGCGGCCGCGGGCAGTTAGCGAATTTGGAGAGAAGAGTCTCAGTCAGGTGGCACTGGCTCTTAATTAAATACTCAATGCCAATGATACTCGAGATGACAAGGCGGGTTATTGCCAACATCAGCGTCTGTTCCCAGGTTAGGGCCGGCTGGATGCGAGCGTCGGATCTTGGAGCAAGCGGCTCGCCACAACGAGGGTTACATGTACAATCCCACAAAAACTATGCGGTTGGGGAGCTGGGCCAATAACCCGCCCCCGAAAAACTATGAGAACTACCATGTATGATCGATCCGTGTAGCGAACACTATGCCGACGACATCCACATCATAAGTCGGTCGCCGGAAGTAATAACTGCTGCCTTTGTGAGAATCGAAAGAGAGTCAGTGAAAATGGGTCTGGCAATTCAATGGAGATAGGACGAAATGGATGGTTTCAACTCCCAAAAAGCCTTGTGTAACCGAGCAGATAAAGAAAATGGAGAAATTTGGGAACCACAACTTTGAGATAGTCAATAACTTTATCTACCTCGGCACCGCCGTTACCAAAACGAATGCCACCAGTTTTGAAATTAAGCGAAGAATAATACTGGCAAACAGATTTGGACTTTGGACTAAGTAAGCAGTTTAGAAACAAGGCCACCTCTCGACAGACGAAGATCACACTATACTAGACACTGATACTACCCATGCTTCAGAACCATTAACAAATGGTTCTGAAGCACTTGGAGTATATCAGAGAAAAAGATTCTTCGTAAAATATATGAACCAGTTTGCGATAATGGAGAATACAGACGATGTATGAATCACGACTACGTATGTGCTGTATGACTACGATAGCATAATTACACGTATCAAAATGCAACGGCTGCGTTGGCTAGGTCAATAAATGAAGAAACTCCAGCAAAGAAGTCTTTTGAAGGCAAACACGGTGGTACATGCAAACCGGGAAGGCCAAAGGCCCGTTGAAAAGATCAAGTGGTGGGAGACACCTCGAAACTTAGTGTCGGAGATTTTAGAATGATCGTGGCGCTTGGAACGCTATTCTACGTTCGACTAGTGCAGTAAATGTTCTGTCATAGCCAATTAAAGTAAGTAAGAATTATTTTTATTGAAATTTTGCTTTAGAAAAATTGTATTAAAATTTTGTCTGTAGAAAAAATTTTATTGAAATTTGTCCTTGAAAAAATTTTTTTTGTAATATTGTCTTTAAAAAAATTTATTAAAATTTAGTTTTAATGATTTTGATTTGAAATATTATCTTCAGAAAAATTTTATTAAAATTTTCTCTTTAGAAAAAAATTTATTGAAATTTTGTCTTAAAAAAAATTTATTAAAATTTCTTCCTAAGTGCTATTTTTTGTTTTTGAAAGTTTGTGTTTAGTGATTTTTTTAAATTGGGTTTTTGGAAAAATGTCATTGAAATATGTCTTACAAAAATTTTATTGATATGAAAATGTCATTGAGATTTTGTCGTTAGAGTAAATTTCGTAAAAATTATGTCTTTAGAGAAAATTAAATTTTTCTCTGGAGAAAATTTTATTGAAAATTTTCCTTTTGAGAATTTTTTGCCTTTTCACTGAAAAGTAGTTTCTAGAAAATAATTTCAGTGACATTTTGTCTTAAGAGATTATTAAAATTTTGTGTATAGAAAAATTATTAAAATTTTGACTTCAGAAAAAATCATGAACATTTCGTCGTTAGAAAAAAAAATTTGGGGACCGGGCCTGTTACAAAATTTTGTATTGGGACAATTTTCTCTAGAAGTTGTGCCATAAGAAGAAATTTAATTTTCATAAAAAAAAATAATGAAGTTGTGTCTAAAGAAAAAAATTATAACGTCTTTAAAATATTTAAACAATATTGTGAATCTCCCCGGTCATCCGAGGTTTTTCTTGGGCTGATTTCCTTTCTCGAAGATTACAACTATCTTAGGAGGACACCACTAGTGCAGTCGTAATCATGTTGACATTGTATTCTATGCTTGGACAATCTAAATTATCTTGCCCATGTTTTCTTCTAAGTAGTCTTCCGCATTTTGTCCACTTGGTTTTCAACTTATTACGAAAGCTCATCGGATTTGGCGCTGGCCGTGCTATTCTAAACCTAATGTAGCGATGGTGGGAAAATGAATCCTTCATGGAGACCCTCCAATCCTGAACCTCATCGATTAGATTTTCCAAACATTTTTTCACATCTAAAACCTCCTCCCTAATCCTAATAACAAAGGTAGCGGTGTTACCAACATCAAGTGTTATTAAGTCGTTAGTATTCAAGAAATCTATCAGGGCTTGGAACTACCCCACGAATTGTGTAAAGAGTTCGCATCGCACCCTATTAGTACCTCATTTCCTTACCAACCGTTGCACCTCCGACGAAGGTGGCGGTGTCGAAGAGTCGAATGGCAACTAAACTTCACTTTATCTGCCTTTCGCCTTATCACTGTTGCATCCGAAGTTGACAACTCTGGGGAAATTACATAATTTAAACTTTTATGACAAAAAACCCAGGTCCTCGGCCGAGTACCAGTGTTAGCATAGAATAATTGGTAGTTGATATGGTTCAGTCCAGAAACTTTGTTCTGGGTCGTCCATGGCTCCTGAATTAAGGCAATATGCTAATTTTCTCTATCATAGCGTGAGTAGATGTCGCGTTCCGGTGCAGGCTTTCGGAGTATATGCATGTCCTAGGCACGCTGTGAAAATATTGGCCAGATGAGGCACCAGATAGTCCGCCTCCTTTTGTAGTAACGCCGGAAATATTCCATCAGGTCCGGGTGACTTAAATAGTTTGAAGCTCCTCAAGGCTTCCTTGACCATAAATTTCGTTATGATAAACCTTCGATCAACCTCATTATTCCAAGATTCCGGTGTCTCCGTGAGTGTCGTCGTATCCTATGAAAAATGCGTTTTCATCAAAAGTCTCAACATGTCCTCCGTTGTTTCTGCTCTCACTCCCATGTCGTCTACTAACGTTTCAGTACAAGATTTTACGGTCTGATGCCACCACCGCAGCTGTTGGGTCTTTGGGATCTATTTCGAGTCTGCTCCTTTTTCTAGATACGGATATTTTTTTCTTCGAGGAGCGAAATGAAATCACGTCTGCTCCACTCAACGATTACTAAACATTCCTTTAACTGATAGTATGTAAAAACAATTTCGTAACTGTTATGAAACTATTGAACTCGTAGCGAGCACATAATTCTTTAGCGCCATAGGAAGTTCAATATTTCCCAGTGTTAGTTCATTTATACTGGTCTTGAGGTTCAAATATTTTTACTCTATAGAGTAAAACGAATAAGCTGCTGCATTTTTTTTTTTTTGTCTTTAAAAAATTTAAATAATTTGTAATTTGACGAAAATTTCATTGAAATTATGTCTGTAGGAAATGTTGTAATTAAAAAAAATCCTTTGGAAAAAATTTCTTTAAAGTTTTATCTTTAGAAAAATAATTTAAAGAGTCCCGGGCTTTAGCCAAATTGTGTCTCTATAGAATATTTTATTGATATTTTCCCTCTATAGCACATTTATTGAAATTTTGCCCATGAAAAAATTTTATCGGCTACGTCCCTAACGGAGGGTATATAAGATTAGGCCCGGCCGAACTTAACATGCTTTTACTTGTTTTTTTACTAAAATGTTTCACTCTGGTAAAAAAAGTCTCACGTTGATTTTTTTACTTTACTTTTTGAAATAAAACCCAAAAACAATCATGAAAATATCTCTCTTCTATCCGATTTTATGAAATCAGCAGCGTAAAAGTAAATTTTCAAAAAAGTCGAATATTCCAAATTATTTTTGTTGTCGTCAACATTAAACATGATAAATGATCGTCTTTTTTAGGCAATATATCTTATTTTAAAGGAAATTTGCATACCTTTCAAACGATATATAAAACATTCCCAAAGTCTGATTCCACCACTGTCTTTTCCAATTAGACTTCGCTAAACTTAGTGTAAAAACCCTATAGGTTTTAAAGCAAAAATACCAAAAATTGGATACGCATTTAATATGCTTTATATGTTTAGTCTGGAGATTTGACTATATGGCAGCTATATCAAAATATGGACCGATTCGGATCATATATGGCGCGTGGAAGCTTATGAGTATATTATAACACATGCGAAGTGCAGCCTAATGTTCAACCCCAGCGCCATCTATAGGCAGATGGTGGACCCCAACGCCATTCTAGAATGCGCCCCCTGTCAGCGAAGGAAACAGCCAGCTGACAACTATGGCTTCCATCATATTTTTTTTGTTGATGATGGAGGCGAATACAAGCTAAACAAAGCCTCTAGAGTGAGCAATTCTTATCCGATTTGAATGAATTTTTGCACGAAGTATTTTGTTATGATATCCAACTACTGTGCCAAGTATGGTTTAAATCGGTTCATAACCTGATATAGCTGTCATATAAACAGATCTAGGGACTTGATTTCTTGAGCTTCTAGAGGGCGCAATTCCTATCCGAATTGGCTGAAATTTTGCATGGCGTATTTTATTCTTACTTTCAACAACTGTGTCAAATATTCAAATCGGTTCAAATCGGTTAATAACCTGATATAGCTGCCATATAAACCGATCTGGGATCTTGACTACTTGAGCCTCTAGAGATCGCAATTATTATCCGATTTATCTGAAATTTTGTGCGACGGATCCTCTCATGACCATCAACATACGTGTTTATTATGGTCTGAATCGAATTGGCTGACATTTTGCACAGGTCTCCAACATATAATTTAATTGTGACCCATACCGGACCACATCTTGATATCGCTCTAACAGCAGAGCAAGTCTTTTTGCCTAAGAAGAGATGCCGGGAAAAGAACTCGACAGATGCGATCCATGGTGGAGGGTATATAAGATTCGGCCCGGCCGAACTTAGCACGCTTTTACTTGTTGTATGTATTTTTTTGTATTGACAGACAATCCATAGAGATTGGACAACGGATACCATGGGTGGGGTGGGCCATCCAGGGCACTGAGGGGTATCTCACTGACACTGTTCGGAGCCTCAGGGGTCCACGAAACTGTCGACAGTTTTTGGCTCTATCCAAAACCGGCCCGTACTGGACCATACTACCAAAAGGCCTAATACAATTCTGAGTACCAAATTTCAGCTATATCGCATCAAAAATAGGCTTTTTTAGACTTCAAGAACCTTAATCGGAAATGAATAATTCGATATGTTACAAACGGAATGACAAAATTAATATACCCCCAAAGGCGGGCCCATTCATCGATGGTAGGTTGTTATACCTAAATTATTATTTATTTTACCATAAATATTATTTAGTTAAAAAAAAAACAAATATCTAGGTAATGCGAGAGTTGCCTTCTATATTTCGGGATTGGAAAAACCTTGTGTTGCAATCTGTCAACTGACAGCTTTAAAGTTCGTAAAGCTTGGTATTTTTGAGGAACGTTTTGGGCGGAACGTTATGTCAAATACGAGCACTCTTTGTGTTCTTTACAGTAA
Organism: Stomoxys calcitrans; assembly: GCF_963082655.1. Lineage (NCBI taxonomy): Eukaryota > Metazoa > Arthropoda > Insecta > Diptera > Muscidae > Stomoxys > Stomoxys calcitrans. The sequence continues at coordinate 139,032,688 of NC_081553.1, forward strand.
CAGTAAATTTCGCCCAAAAAATGGAATTAAATCATGAACATTTTCGTGCGATTATTTTTTACAACTTTCGACGCGGATTAACTCAACAACAGTGCATTGATGAACTTAATTAAATTTTTGGCGATGAGGCTCCATCAAGGACCAGTTTTTATCGATGGTATGGTGAATTCAACGAAGGTCGAAGTTCACTCCAAGACGAATTTTGTGAAGGTCGTCCAAAACCATTGATGCTGATGTTGCAAGATCGTCGTGTGACCTATCGTGAGATTGGGACAACCTTAGGCAATACCACTACATTCAATATTGCATGAACATTTGACCGTCAAAAAAAATTTTTTCCCGTTGTATTCCACACAATTTGTCAATCGCTCAAAAAAAGGCTCGTGTCAATTGGCCATAAGAAAGACTCCAAAAATACGAAACAACTGCATTTTGGAGCACTCAAAACATCGATTTGATGAGTCATCCGCCGTATAGCACCGAATGACTTCTTTTTATTCCCGTACGTAAAAAATAACATGAGAGGTCAACGTTTTCGACACCTGAGGAAGCGGATGATGTGTTCAGAATGCATGTTTTGAAGATACCATAATCAGAGTGGCAAAAGTGCTTTATGCCCACAATTGTGGGCATAAGCTATATTTAAAACATACGCTTTTGCACAACTACCAGCTACATATGTTCTGTATAGAATATCAATGCAAAGCTGCACTGGTAGTTTATCGATATCGTGCGATAACAGAAGATACGATTAATCGTGATTTGCACCATACAGTTCTAAAATTAAACACAACAACTGTTGCCGGATTTGAAAGTAACAAGCCAATTCGAGATAGAACACATTTTGCTGGCCAGCGTAATTGAGATCAATGTTTGAGGTTTCTTGTATACGATCTTTAGTAATTCGATTCAACTTAACTTGTTTAGCTTTTTTCTAAAAAAAAAAACACTATAAAATTTATTTTTTGTTGTACATTTTTTACAGGCTTGCAATTGGTTACTATGGACCTATCGGTTCAATCAGAGGTAAATAGTCCTGTTTTTTCCTTGAGTTCATAATTGTATAATTCAAAAAAAATTATTCGTATTATTTCTTAGGTAATTGTTGATGTAGACCAACAGAAACCAAAATGGAAGCCATTACTGCAAAGTAAAATGATATTGGCAATTGTCGTCGCAATTTGGTTTTCCACATCAACTATGGCAATTTTGGAGCCATGTTTACCCTTGTGGCTGATGACATATTTGAGACCAAACAAATGGCAGCTGGGCACTGTATTTATACCGGACTCCATTGGCTACTTTGTGGGGACGAATTTCTTTGGCACAATAGCATATAAACTTGGACAAATAAAAGTATCGTGTTTGTCACTTCTTCTCGTTGGAATTTCGTCTATCTTAGTAAGTACATACTGATTTAGTCCACATAGTGATTTTTAGTATATAACGACTGGTGACAAGTTTGTGTGTCACAGTGAAAATAAATGTTTTTTCTCTTGATTTCTTATTTTGGATAATAAACTCATTCAGTGGGACATTCCTTCATTGCATATTATAAAATTTTATTTATGGGTTGATTATAGAAGGCAACATACGTTAAGTTGCCTTGTAGGTTGACAAATTTCCATTACGGATGGCAATTTTCAACTATTAAGCGAATGCGAAATATTTATTACTTACAAATATAGTGTACTCTCCAACCAAAGACCTTTTATTGCTGTTCTATTCTATCCTGATCGGTCTTAATTTATTATTACACCACTGTGGTACAGGGTATTATAACTTTGGGCATTTGTTTGTTTGATTTTGAAAAAAATCGGTCTAGATTTAGATATAGCTCCCATATATATCTTTCATCCGATATGGCCTATTATGGCAATAGAAGCCACAATTTTAGTTTGATCTTTACAAAATTTTGCGTGAAATTTTTATTTGACGTTCTAATATGTTTGCAAAATTTCATAAAAATCGGTTCAGATTTCGATATAACTCCCATATATATTTTAAATCTGATATGGTCATTTAAGGCTATAAAAGGCACAATTTTGGTCCGATCTTTGAAAAATTTGAGGTGTGATATTTCATTTGACTTCAAATGCGGATATGGAGGCCCCCTCAGACGCGAAGGAATAAATTTTTATATGAGATTTGTACTCTACTTCCATTTGATACCCATATTGCCGAAATCGGCAAAAGTGTCTTGTTGGGTGGTGTTTTTGGGGGTGGGGTAATGGTGCGTTGTTTGTCAGTCATGCAATCATCAATTGATTATCATAATACAAGAGCGTCTGATTTGTGACTTCACTTTGTATAGGACAATAGATAAATGTTGGAAAACCCTAAATAAAATGTCCTTAAAAACCTTTAAATATTTATTACTTATACAAATTTTTATTTAAAAAGCCAAATCCGCCTTTTACATTTTCCTCTGTTTATGGGACATTCTGCATGTTTATCTGTGACCCTTTTATGTTTGAAAAATGTTACCCTTTACAGCGGTCAAAAAAAGTATTCATCATTCAATGTTTTTTTTTTAATAAGTCTACAAAAGACAATTGGAATAAAAACATATTAAACTAATGATGCAGTAGTGCTTGTGTGATATATATGTACACAATTTCATTGTTTTTAAAGAAAAAAATAGTATTTATTGGAACAAAAAGGGCCATTTTACAGCTGAACACAAAAAATTAAATAAAAAAAGTATTCATCATTGCAAAAAAACAAAAAAAATAAATAACATAATTTAAAAAAATTAATACTTTGTTATTCGACCACCGCGTCTTATAACTTCTTTTAAACGGTTTGACATCGATTGGACTAATTTAGCGGTTATATTTTGGTCTATATTAGTCCATTCCTCCATTATCACCTGTTGCATTTGACTCTTGCTCGAAAAATTGCGCGTTCTCAATTTGCGTTCGAGATGTTCCCAAAGATGTTCAATTGGGTTCAAGTCGGGACTTTGAGGAGGAGTTTTAATGACTTTGGGGCAGTTATACAGCATCCACATCTTGGTATTTAAAGCAGAATGTTTGGGGTCATTATCTTGATAATATTGAAAGTTATTACCAAGCCCAAGTTTTACAGCACTATCTTTTAAATTCCTCTTTAAAATGTCAATGTAATACTTATGATCCATTACTCCATTAATAATTTCAAGATTTCCCGCTCCTGAAGCCGCCATACACCCCCAAACCATTAAACCACCTCCACCATGTTTTACAGTAGCAACAGTGTTTCGTTCTTCAAGCTCTGTATTTGGTTTTCTGTACACTATGACCTTTCCATCGCACCCAAAAAGATTAAACTTGCTCTCGTCTGCAAAAATGACTGTTTTCCAAAATGATTCGGGCTGTTTTACATACATTTTTGCGAAGTTTAGCCTTTTCACTCGGTTTATTTTATTTATAAAGGGCTTCTTACGTGCAGTTCTTCCTCTGTAACTATGCCTTTTGAGTGTATTTCGAATTGTTTGTGTAGTAACTTCCTTCCCTAAATATTCCATAGTGTTTTTACGAAGAATGGTCGCATTTGTCTTCGGAGTTTTCTGAACTTGCCGCACTAGCCAACGCACATCTCCAACTGAAAGTGCTTTTGGTCGACCAGATCTTGGTTTATTGTCAACAGTTTTCGTTTCTGTCCACTTTCTGATGATGGATTGTATAGTAGATCGTGGTCTATTTAATATTTCACTGATAGTTTTTTGAGTTAAACCATTCCTGTGGTGTTTTATTATCAAAACTTTTACCTCATCAGAAACCTCGTTTTGCTTACGACCCATTTTGACAAAAACTATATTTTCAATGAAATTAAATATTTGCTGTCAAGGGCAAAGCCTCCTTTACTAAATAAAACAGAAAAGGGGGATTCCCAAATAATATTTGAATTTGACTTTGATGATAGCACATCAATGATGAATACTTTTTTTTATTCTGTTTTTGGTGTTATTATATAAAATTGCATTTTTTGCGCTAATTAAATTTATTTTTTGAATTTATTTTAAAACATATTACGAAAAATAAACTATTGCATAAAACTGCATTATTTGTTTACTTTAAATTTTCTTCAATTACCCAAAATAAGTGAATTTATTATCAATTTTGCTAATGATGAATACTTTTTTTGACCGCTGTATGCTGTTATTGGCAACTGCTTGTGTTCATAATAAAAACAAATATGCAATAGTCATGCGCAACGTCATAAACCATTCAGAGCAATACAGATGCATGTGCCACCGACAAAAAGGCGCCAGCAACACACGCAGGCAGCAGCTGAATGTACGCATTCGTCCAGAAAATTTGTGCGCGGTAACAAAAAAAAATGAAAATGTGCAAAAATATGAAATAAAATGACCAAGGTAAATTAGGCGAGTAACGATATCTATCTCTTCTTTCTGTTCAAATAATGTTTTTCTTTCTCGTCGCAGAACACAATTACAGAAGAAAAAGTTTGATATGCTGCAATGGTATAGTGGAAATTAGTTCTAATCGCTACCGCTTAGAATAGCCCAAACATGCAGCGGACATGGCCTGAGATTTTGGTAAGCATTAGAAATTAAAAAAAAAAACCAAAAAATTATTCTGGACTTTAATTAATTTTTTTAGCAGGAACTTTTAAAATTGAAATGCGAGTATGTTGACGCAAATGATTTCGCAAAGGATTTTTACTACTAATTACACACGGGCGTATACCTTTCATGGTAAGTAGTAGATTGAAAATAAAACTATGTATCTATGTAACTGAACACTTTCATTTTTTTCAACAGACTATAAAATATTGTCGATATGGCGTAACAGAACTTCTGGGAAAATATGGCGCTTAACCCTATGCGACTTATTTGCAATTGCGAATTTCTCCGAAGCTATTGAAAACTAAAAGTGTGAACATTTTTATTTTAATAATAATTAATAAAATAAAACAATGTATTAATATGAGAATAAATTGTATATCTAATATATATAAAGAATTATTTCATGCGAATAAGTTAAAACTGAACGAAATAGAAGCAGAGATTTTGCAAAAAGTTTGTGCAGATATATTAACACACAATAAAAATTGCGAACATTTAGTTCCATCAACTGTATTGAGTTCAGTTCAAATTATCTTTCACGATTGTTCATCATATACACTGAATGAAGAATAATTTAGCTCCACTTATTTAAAGGTGAACCATAACGAAATTGATCTGCTGTAATTATATTTTAGACATGGATTAACTAAAAACGAATAAAATTGTCTTAAGCGCTATATGAAGTTCAACTTTATTCGAAAGTAGTTTATTTTAACTCAACAATTGGGTCACTTTTTTTGCGTGTGGCACAACACCAGTCGTAAACCAACTAAGGGGCTTGGTATGGAAAACAATTAGGGATTTTGTAAGTAGCACGGAATTCCTTTTGTTTTCGAGGCGCATAACAAGCCGGTTACTGGCGTAGGTGTATGCCAAAGTGGCATGGGACGGATTAATATCCTCACCCTCTTCAACCTAACCTAAACTTGAATCGGACAGCATTCATTGATATGTGAGAAGACCCTGTTTCTAGAATGTTCATGAGCAAATTTTCATTTGCATAGCACCGGTTTAAGTTGACAAACGTTTCACTTAAAACGCATCTACAATATGTCCTCTTTTCAAAAACAAAAAAAAAAAATCGGTATTAAAGCAAGTTTTTTCAAAAATACTGAAAATACTGTTTGAAACAAACCCTACTTTTTTATGTATATCTTTTAACTGAATAATTAGACGTGGACTCTTTTTGCGACAAAGTCGTTGTTTATTTTCACGAATCCAAATCATGCATAAAAATAAAAATCGAACCACAAATACCTTCGTAAATCACAAAACACAAAGCCAACTCGGGCAAAATTTCAAAAACTAAAAGAGAAAAGTAAAAAATCGGCAGAGCCCGGCCGGAATACGAACCTTGGCTCCCGGAGCAACAGCGAGAGCCGTTGCTGAAAATGCTGAAGAAGAAAACGAGCTCCCCGCTTTCATGTACTTTTGGAAACCAAGCCAGCCATCCCGCAATGGAGACTCCAGACAGTGTCCTGCGGGGGTAGACAAAGTCAGAACAAGAACGACGGGGACGGGGCAGTAATTTTGTGACGGAACGCATTTTGGGATTCTTGGACAAGCAAAACCAAGGTTTGATCGCAGAGAAGTGGAAGGTCTTCCAGAGGGAGGAAAAGGAGGAAGAAACTCTCCTTGTGGTTGGTATTGATCAAGTCTCCGTGACGAGTTTGGGAAGAGTAGGATAGGCAGAAATCCTCTTATTGAGACATCAGGCTGTGCAGTGGCAGTGGACTCAATACCGCGCAACGAACAGGGGGCTGACGACAAGACAATCACGGCCTCTCTAAATATAGGAAAGACTAGCATAAGCAAAGATCCTATTACTAAAATAACTGGCAGTGAAGTGGCGAGAGACCCAACACAGCCTAACAAACGGGGACCCGGACGGACGATGAGATTATCACCTACTCCCAAGATGCCCATTTACTGAAGGAGGACAAATGATTGTGGTAATCCAGATAAACCTCCACCGGAGCGATACTGCTACACGCTCTGATGAGAAAATCAGCAAGGGCAAGATTCATATTGCCTTAATTCAGGAGCCATGGATGACCCGGAACAAAGTTTCTGAACTGAACCATATGTACTACCAATTATTCTATGCTAACACTGGTACTCGCCAGAGGACCTGCGTTATTTGTCGTAATAATTTGAATTATATAATTTCCCCAGAGTTGTCAACGTCGAATACAACAGTGGTGAGACAGGGAGATGGTGGAGCATACCAGGCATTTCTTTATCTGCCTTTCAACTCTGCGACAGCGCCACCCACGTCGGAGCTGCAACAGCTGGTGAAGAAGCAAAACAGACATGAAACGAGGTACTAATATTATGCGATGCGAACTATCACTACATTTCGTGGGGTAGTACCAATACTAATAAGCGGGACCAAGCCCGGGTAGAATTCTTGAATATTAACGAATTAATAACACTTAATATTGGTAACCCCGCTTCCTTTTTTAATAGTATTAGGAAGGAGGTATTAGATGCGACGATATGTTCGGAAAATCTAATCGACGAGGTTCAGGATTGGAGGGTCTGCATGGAACACTTTTTCTCTGGCCTTCGCTACATTCGGTTAAGAATAGCACGGCCAGCGCCCAATCCGATAAGCCTCCGGAAAAGATAAATTTAGTGGTTGAATTACAAGCTGCGTCTGATATCAGCATGTCGTATATACCTGTGGCATGGGCGGACACAAAGGTCATTTCATCCCGAAAGCAGGAAACTCACCAACAACACGAAGGTGAAAGATTTTCGTCCTATTAGTTTGTCATCCTTTATGCTGAAGATTGATAGAAACATATGTTAGGGCAAAGGTCCCTGGGGATCGCTTGTGTCGGCAGCAGCTTGCATATAGTAAAGGCAAGTCCACTGAAACAGCCTTTCACGACCTAGTCGGCTATTTACAAGGTTCCCCATCTGTCAAGGAATATGCAATGGCAGCATTTCTTGATATTGAAGATGCTTTCAACAACGTGAAACCATTGTCAATTATGAAGGAGTTGGAGTTTCTAGGCATCAACTCTACCGTAGGAAAGTTTATTTATAACTTACTTACTAAAAATGCATTACGGCAGGCTTGGGATCTGTGGATCTAAAAAGATGGGTCAGCAGAGGAACACCTCATGGAGGTGTACTGTCTCCTCTACTTTGGAATATAGCCATTAAGAATATACTTTTAACCTTGGAAGAAAAAGGCGTAAAAGTGGTCGCGAATGCTGATGACGTGGCATTTGCCATGGTGAAGTTTCCTAGCACTCTAAGAGATATACTCCAGGAAGCTCTACCTGGTGGTCCGAAAGTGGTCTAGGCGTAAATCCGTCCAAGACAGAAGTAGTTCTTTTCAACAGGAGATTCAAGTTACCTACAGTGGCACTTGCCTCCTTGGGAGGAGAGAGTGTTCCATTTACTGAAAGCGCAAAATACCTGGGTGTTTTGCTGGACAGGAAATTGAACTTCAAATCCAACATTTTGGAAAAGGCAAGAAAGGACACTCTTGCCCTATACACCTGCAAAAGAGCCATTGGCAAAAGTTCAATAGTCAACCTGATCTAAAGAACAGCTTGTTTTCGCATCGCTGCCGCACTGAGGACGACACCATCTGATGCACTGAATTTAATGCTACATCTAATTTCTCTGGACATTGTGGCTAGACACATTGATGCGACCCCTGCGGAGAGATTAAGGGAGCTTTCTCATTGGCCATGTGGCGGCCACGGACCCTGTGTTATACTTGATACAATATCCGATGTTCCAGGCAGTGTGGATTACACCCTACCTGAGCCGTTTTTCGATTAAAAAATTACTGTACCTATATTCCTGATAGAATCGATTGGAACTACGATATCCCTGGTAACAGAAGTTACATAGACTTCTATACGGATGAATCCAAACTAAACGACCAGATGGGCTTTGGGTGTACTCTAGAGATCTAGAACTGGTCATATCGAAGAGGTTACATGACCACTGCAGTGTGTATCAACAGAGATCCTTGCAATTAAGGAAGCGGTGGAATGGCTTAGATATAATGCCATTACGACGATTGGCATAAATATCTTCTCAGACAGCCAGGCAGCCATTAAATCCCTGGAGAGTGTATTTCTGAACACAAAAACCGCCCTCGACTGTCGCAGATCTTTCAACGAGATGGCTGAACAGTGCAATACTCACCTGTTCTGGGTGCCGGGCCACAGAGAAAATTGTAAAGCGGACAAGTCTGCGAGACTATTCTACACATTCCAGGGAAACTGGAATCTGTGGACATTTAAGCTAAATTTTCAGGACCATGCCCGAAGGATAACGAATGACAAATGGTCACAAAGAGCGGGCTGTGAGCATTCCAAAACTATGTGGCCTCATCTTAACTTGAACAGCTCTACCGCATTGCTTTCATTGGCTAGAACAGACGCCTCAGTCATTGTGTCCGTTATGACAGGTCACTGTCTAATCGGAAAACATGGTGACAGACTGAAGATTGCCAGCAACGACTTTTGCAGAAGCTGTAGGGACATCGAGGAAGAAGAGACTATAGAACACCTTCTGTGTGTATGTCCCGCACTAGCAGTTAGAAGGAGTTCCACCTTAGGTTCTCTGTTCTTTGAGAACCTGCCTGATTTAACAGATGTGACCATTCGCAAGTTGTTGGAATATTTAAAGCGGTATGGATGGTGCAACAATAGGAACTTTAAGTCATCTTCCTTTTTCTGTTCATGTGGTATCACAATGGACGAAAACGTCTAAGTGAGTCTAATGGCAGACAGCCACTTAAACCTAACCTAAGCTATTTTCACTGAAATTTTCGCTCAAATTACAAAGAATTTAAAATTTTTAAAGACAAAAATACAAAATGTGGAGTTCATTGAGAAGAATTTATGCTTCTAATATCTACTTGCCTACTTCTGTGAGAAAATGCCTTGCTCATACCCTTTTGCAGTCCCAAGTAATGTATGGCCTTGAGGTTTTCTTCCGGTACTAACTTAATTCATTAAGCGTCGACTAAACGGATCGTGAATACGATCGTGCGCTTTGTTTATAATGTTAATAGGCGTGATCACATTTCGAATTATGTACAGCAGTTAGCCTAGCCTGTCCATTTGATGATTTCCTTAAATTCCGTTTACTTCTTTGGTCCCATAAACTCATTAAATATGGGCGGCCGCTTGCTCTGTAGCTTTTGCTCAAATTTTTATTTTATGTCATACGAAAATAACGCAAACGTGTGATTGCAAAAGTGATGAAACGTATGTAAACTGACAATTTTGACAAACATTTTCAATAACATGTGAATACAAAAAGTGACATGTCATAAGACATCTACATGCCGTGCAATAGCGCCTTTAATTAGACCGACTTACATTGCATCTTCATGTACAATTTTATAGCTTATTATCATCTAATTAATTTAGTTAATTTCTTTTGGCAATTATACTTCAAGCATGTTCATACATTTAATTGTTTGTGCATTACGGCTGGGGAGCCAATTTTGCTACTTATAAATTTCTTATTAAGATTTTATTTTTTACTGTTTTCATATCATATAGGTACTTTAACTCAGGTAGCTTTCCTTGTAATACAGTTAATCGGCCGTAAGGCTTTTTGTATTATAATGAAATTGATCATAATTTGTAATAAATATTAAAAAAGTAACATCGAAAAGGAAAATCTAAGTTAGGAATTCCGTGTTACTTACAAAATCCTTAATTGTTTCCATACCACGCCCATTAGTTGGTTCATGTCAGGTATTGTGTCCCCACCTAAGTGCCGGTGTCTTTTAGCCGCGAAAGCCGGGTAATGACATAAGAAATGCTCCAACGTCTCATCATCTTCCCCGCATGCTCTACACATGCTATCACTTGCCGCACCGATTTTACATAAGTGAGCTCGTAGTCCTATATGTCCCGTTATAATACCGAGAACTATACTGACCTTCTTCTTACTTCCTTTCAGTAATAGCCTCGTCTTATCATGATCTGTGTCTCCCCATAGGATTTTCGGCGTCCTACCGACCGTTTCGCTGATCCACAGGGTTGCATGTGCATTCTAACCATGTTTATTGACGGCAGTTCTCTGGCCTTCACTGCCAAATCGTCTGCTTTCTCATTCCCAGTTACTGGGCTATAGCCCGGCGGATACTCCGAGAAGGCGTTTATCTCCTTCTTACATTCCAAGACTGTTCGTGATCTTACCGTCCTGATTGTTATTGCCCTTATGACCTGTTTACTGTCTGGTCACACTTGATGTCCACTCCACCTCACGCATTCCGTGATCGCCCGGATCTCCGCCTGCAGTACTGTACTAATGTTTTCTAAATATGCATTACTTCCTTTCGGCAGGGCTATTTATTTATTTTCTTTTTGCTGTAAATTTAATTTTTTCGGCAGAGAAAGAGTAATAAAATAATTACCGACACCTATAAGCTTGACATTTGTTGTCAAATTTTGAGAGCACAAAAATTTCTCTGTAATTTCAATCCTCTTTGCACATCATGTTATTTAATATGAACAAGTAAAAGCCTGCTTAGTTCGTCCGGGCCGAATCTTATATACCCTCCATCATGGGTAATTGCATTCCGTAGTTGCTTAAGAAGTCAAATCGAGAAATAGGTTGTACAGAAGCTATGTCAAGTTATGGACCGAATTTTACCATACGTGTCAGGATTGTTGGTGGTCACAGTAGAAGTCATTGTGCAAAATATCAGCTAAATCTGTCAAGAAGTACATTTGTGGTGTATGGTGTTCATTGTGTCACGAGAAGCTTAGCTGCGAGCTACCGGCAGTCGTGGACAATCAGCGGTATCGAGCAAAGAGTCTCAGTGAGAGGCCGGACGTTTCCGGCTCTTGCACAAATACTGACTGTCTATGATGCTCGATATGACAAGGCTAGTCATTGGCGTCTTTAAATAACCCTATTTCCGCGGCGACCGGCTTGAGCTTGCTCACCTACAGGAGCTTGACGAGGATCACCACCTCCACATAAAAATGTGGCTACAACAACAACAACAACCTACATAAATAAGAAGTGTGTGTGGAAAATTTCAAGCAGCTTGGTTCATCAGTTCGACCGCTTTTGTGATTTCCACAGACGGACGGAAGAACGGACATGGCTAGATCGACTTAGAATGTCGAGACGATCAAGAATGTATCGTCCCCTAACCGCCAAAAAGATGTACATAAGTGCCAAAATCAAAACTTTACAGGAGAAGGTTTTTATTTCATAAATCATAGCATATCTTAGATTGAAATATGATTTTTACATATGTACGTGATCCCAGGAGCTGTAGGGCTTGGAACTATTCCAAGAAAATTCGAAAAGGATGAACTAATTGTGTGTGGGAACACATTTACAGTTTATATGGATTTTTGATTTATAGACGCCACGGCATTAGAAGTAGGAATCGTAGGAGTAATCAAACTAGGAGATACAGTCAGCTGCACTATGGAATTCGTCACATTGTTATTAAATCTTTCCATAGAAGATCATGATTCGTGGATTTGAATACTGTTTGTCTCCACCAATGAATGAATACCACAGTCCACGGCCTTGATGGCCGTCATATACACATACTGATTTCGACCCGGCACACGATGATTATAATTACCACATCATTTGAAACTCTGAGCTCCAATTTGTTTGGTATTCATCGTCATTACAAGAAGCTCAGCTGAGAGCTACCGGACGAGTCCACAGCTGCAATTGCAGTCGCGGACAATCTGCGGTATCGAAAGGAGAGTGAGAGACCGGGCGGCAACGGCTCTTGCTTAAATACTGATTGCCTGTGATACTCGATGTAACAAGACGATCGATCCAGTGATGTCTTTTAATAACCAATGGCCATAACGTTCCCGCGGAAGTCGATGACCGGAACGAGCTTGACGAGAATCGCTACCTTCACATACAAATGTGGCTACAACATCAGCAACAATAACTGATTTCGAAAACTGTAAATCCCTTCCCGAAAACTGTAAATCCCCTCCCTGTCTCCTTAAACCGTCATCAGTCCGCCCACCGCATCCATAGTATTCAGAAGGGAAATTTGGCCGTATTCTGTCTCCCCGTGCGGCTCAGGGCTGTGACTGCCGACCCATCTCCTCCCCTCTCAATATTCGAAAAGGTCGCTATCGCGTACTACTTCAGTTGGAAAGACGTCTGAACTTCTCACATCACTGCGTGGAGGGCCGTCTTCTCCGACCTGCCCTTGAGTTATGCCTGAAGTTCTTCGACGTTAAACCCTCTCTCAGCTTCAAGTCTTGTTTTTTTTTTTTGTTAAAAAAATTGTTTTGTTTGAAATGTCAAATGCTACGATTTGTAATAAGCATAATTGCCTCTTTACATTTACGATACATTTGTTCTACATTTACGAGAGCATAATCAGGCCTTTCTACGCTTTCCAACAATTATTAACATAATGAAAAAATTAAAACTAATTTTAAAGTCAAGACTTGCTTTGTTAAAATCAATATGCATACCAAGGGGTATTTAATAAGGTGGCCACATCGGCGAATTGCTACAACAAGGAATCTTTTTTGGGAACTTGATATATCAAAATTTGTAAACAAGGCGAAGAAAACTCGATTCGCCCTGACATTTAAAATTTTTGGCAAATTTGCTTCGACCAATCAGAGCAAGGAGAAATAAGTTTACTAATTCTTGAGTGTCAAGCAAGAAAACACATATTTAAAAATGTTCAGAATTCTAATTAGCTCCAGAAGCTCTATCCACAAAACTGGCTGGAACATTGAGGTCCGATCTGTGTGGTGTTCACGAAAAGATTTCCTTCGAGCTACCATCTGTCGAGACCGGTATCGAGAGGAGAGTCTTAGTGAGAGGCCGGGCGGAACCGACTCCTGCACAAATACTGAGTGCCTATGATGCTCGATATCCTTTGGACCGGAACGAGCTGGCTCACCTGACGTGGATCGCCACCTCCACACGAAGATTTGGCTACAATAACAACCCACAAAACCACCAAGATGGCTGGTTTAAATAGTTTTCATAAGGTTATTGTTGCCGTAGATAGCTACCAAGCGAATGGTAACGAATGACTCAAATAGGAAGATTGTGATTAGAGCTTAATCACCACAAGGTGGGGTTGTGTACCCCTTTTTTGCTCTTGGATATTTGTCGGATTTTCAGGTCATTTGAAGAGGACAGTTAAAGTTTGTTTGCTACAAAGATAACGTTGTCAACATTGTGTGTGGCTGTTCAGAGTGTATATAGTATGCTGCCAAAATACTAGGTATGTTCAGGGGACCTCTCTTAGATGTGATGAAGCTGCCGCTCTCACTACTGAATGTCCTGAAAAGCCATTGCAATGTCAGCACTTTGATCTTGCGTTGGTCACATGGCGGACTTAAGCTTGATTTGTGGAGATGACGAGGATTCATAGACGGTTGAGCACCTAGTGTGAGACTGCTCTGAAATTGGAAGAATAGGTGCAGGATTATGGCTACACAAAACCCTATTTTTCTGTCTAAATTATCGTCATACAATAGTCCTTTCGCCATTCTTGACTACTAAAGCTTTGAATGGGAAATTGGAGGGAGCTTTTCCAGATCGCCTTCATTTTAATGTCTGGCATTGTAATGACGTACATTTTATCAATATTCTTCTGGGCTTTTTGAATATTTCGGGGGCGACACAATAGACCTAAGTTCCCTGAGTGAAACTGCTAGTGAATGAGGTTGCTAGACGCGTGCCATTATATACCCTAAGTTTAAAAACCATAACAGCAGCAAACACAATTTATAAAATATTTATTTTGAAGTTTATATTTTTGTACGGCGAATTCCAAAATGAGTTGACATATCAACTTTTCTCAGTTGGGTTGATGCGTCCACCTGATTAATACGCCTTGATGCATACAATAAAAAATTAAAACAAAGCCAAAATTCAATGCTTGCTTTGTTACAAAATAACAAAAGGTATCAAAACATCAGAGAAAATTCATAAAACATGATGCAATGTATGCTTTGTTAAAATATAAAAAGGTTACTTTAAATTCTGAACAGTATACAAATAACATCAGTTGAGAGCTACCGAACGCGTCCACAGATTGCAGATAGTGGAATTGAGTGACTGACATACACACCCGATGCGCCTGTGATACTCAATGTGAAAAGGCGTGTTATTGGCGCCTTTAAATAACCAATCGTATCCTGTCCTCGCGGTGATCCGCGGTGGTTCATTATCTCGCCCTCGAAAAAAGATTCAGAAAGCTCAGGAAAGCACAGATAAAATTTACGGCAGTACAATGCCTGGCGAACTGGAAATGTTCCCTCAGCTGTCTTTTCAAGCGCCTATACCGAATATAGTAAGTATACTATACTATATTATTGACTATAGTCAAGAATGGTGAGAAGATAATTCAGACAAAAAAAGGTGTTCGTTTAGCCATAATCCTGTCCTTCCCCAGGGCATTGCCACAATTGTTGATCAACCGCCTACAACTCCTCATTTTCACAAACCCTGGATTAGTTCGCCTCTCCATGTGTCCACCGCTACTATACCCAAGTGAAAATTGTTTAAACCAGCCATCTTGGTGGTTTTATAGGAAAAGCCTATGGAGCTAAATTTTTTTTTTTTTTGCTTTGACACTCAAAGTAGAGGGTGATTTTTAACGGTTATCTTTTTGGCAAGACTGGTTAAAACCGTCAAATATCTTCAGTTTGATCTATAATTTAACCATGAGTCGTCTTACAAAGTAACAACTCTTGCAAAATTTTGAATTTTATTATCAAAATGCGTGCTCTGTTAAGAAATTCATTGCGCGCTTCTTCTTTTTCAGCGACGAAGCTCATCTTTGCCTCAATGGGTACGTTAGTAAGCAGAATTGACGATTTTGGATGACATGTGGTTTCAACAAGACGGTGCCACATGTCACACAGCACGCCTAACAATGGACTTATTGAGAGGCGAGTTCGGTGAACATTTTATTTCACGTTCGGGACCGGCCAATTGGTCGCCTAGTTCGTGCGATTTAACGCCATTAGACTATTTTTGTAGGGCTGTCTTAAAGCTCATGTCTATACCGAGATATATTAATTTACTGGTAGTGGCAGTTGCCCAACAACAAAATATTGAGTACACTATCTGTCGAAATCAGTAATTAGTGCGACTCTGATGTTCAGTATGTTACTAGTTCGCGCCATTTTTCGTTGTTTGTATGTGTTATGGTTCTTACTGTGTGCACTTCGTAAGAAAAAATTTTACTCAGCTGCTTACAGTACACAACCTGGTAATTATGCCATGACATAATTACCAGGTAGTGTACCGTAAACAGCTGAGTACAATTTTTTCACGCGGAGTGTACAATCTGTCAACGAGTTTTGGTTGTGTGTGTTGGAAAGACTATGCCAAAATTGGAGGCCACCGTAGCGTAATTACCAGGTAGTGTACCGTAAACAGCTGAGTACAATTTTTTCACGCGGAGTGTACAATCTGTCAACGAGTTTTGGTTGTGTGTGTTGGAAAGACTATGCCAAAATTGGAGGCCACCGTAGCGTAATTACCAGGTAGTGTACCGTAAACAGCTGAGTACAATTTTTTCACGCGGCGTGTACAATCTGTCAACGAGTTTTGGTTGTGTGTGTTGGAAAGACTATGCCAAAATTGGAGGCCACCGTAGCGCAGACAATTTTTTTGTATGAATTTTCACCGCGAAAATCGAATATAGTACCAACCTTTGTAAGATATTTCTATTTTTTTAATTTTTTTACAGATACCCACAGCTACCACTGTGGCACAGCTATTGTTACCACATTTTGGTTTGGGTCTAGGCATTGGTATTATTGATGCTGCTTTAGTGCCTCTGTTGGCCACATTTGTCGATGCTACTCTATCAGCGGATGATAATATGGATCCAACTGATGTCAGGTCTCGACACTCGATGAGCAGCTATGGCAGTGTTTATGCCATACAACAAACTTCTGTTAGTTTGGCCTACTGTTTGGCACCACTTATCGGAGGTGAATTGGCTCAACTTTTTGGCTTTGCCTGGCTCATGCGTATTGTGGGAGTGTTCAACATCATCTATGGGCCTATTCTCGTGTATCTCTATTACAAATATGATCCTAAGGTTAAAAAATAGATAAAAACCAAGTGAGTTCGATTTTAATGTGAATTATTTTTACCCATAGATTTTACGTGAGAAGCAGCATGAAATGCTTCTTAGCTCAAGTGGAGGTAGCGGCAGTTATGGGCGTGGCAGTAAATATAAACAACTTTACAATTCCGTCGATACTGAATAAAGTTAGCTGAATTCTGGTCGCATGAAACTGGCCTCAAAGTTCATCCATAGCAATACAACCTAACTCCCATAAATGTTAAATTGATGTAAAAAAAAAAAACAAATATGTAAAACCCCCATTACTCCAAAAACAAACAACAAAATGCTAATAAACGATAATAAACGTAAAGATTAATAACAATCGTATTAAAAGAAACTAAAACGAGTTTTTAAATCACAAAGAGGTAAAATGTGATTTTTTTCGCATTGTTTACAAAAACATAATACCCTTTTTACCTTTGATAGACCAAAAACTCCCGCCACGGGATAACTGAGCATCACACAGGCTGAGACTTTATGTTCCGATCTGTGTGATGTACACCGTTATCTTGAAAAGCTCAGCTGGGAGCTACCAACAGACTACGGACACTCTGATCCATACAGAGTAGCTGCAAATGTAGTTGGGGACAACCAGCGGTATCGAGTGAAGAGTTTCTAAGAGTCCTGGCAACACCGGCTCTGGCTTAAGAACTGAGTGCCTATGATGACAAGGCGAGTTATTGACGCTTTAAATAACCAATGGCCATCACGTACCTGCGGCGATCGGTTCTGTGGTCCGGAAGGTGCACTCACATATAGCAGCTTGACGAGGATCGCTACCTCCACATTGAAATATGTGACTACAACGACAACAAAAAACATTTGATTATATTAATGCAAAACACGCTATTTTTTACCAGGCAAATCTGAGGTACCCACCACCATGGCTATTTCCATTAGCGGAAATATCAATGCGAGAATTGGTGTGAGTGTTAAAGCTCAAAATTGTACTTTATGTACAAAATGCTCCCAAACCCGATATGACCTCTATGGTGATGACTTTTTTTCTCTTAAATATTATTTCCTTTTGCACGAATGAATGAACTTTTGCCTATTAATTACTAAAATAACGTTTATTCCATTTAAATATTAAAAAAGGTCACGCCAAACACCTTTGAAATTATATTTTTGTTAAAAATTTTAAATTTTAAATTTTTTTAAAGCCTATTTACTTACTTTACTTCGTCTTCGGAAAATCTTTGACGACTTTTTATAATACTTCGATGTAAAGCAAATTAGTGGAAAATAAAAGTTTTGTCATTTTTATGATTGTGATAGGACACTAATAAGCTCTCATAAATTTATGCTGAATTGCCCTTTGGGTTTTTTATTATAGCCACTCCGTTTACATTCAATTTGAGGAGGAAAAGGAAAGCGCATTTTTTTAATGTGTGTTTTTCCGTTGGCTACCTGTTGGGAATGATTTTGTTACAGAAACCACATTTATGAGGGGTTATTAATTTGAAAGTTTTGAAAAATTTGCGACATACATGTGCTAATTCAGGTATATAGCCTTCGTAAAATAAGATGCGCCCATTCATAAATACCTGTTATAGTAAAATATTGAAAAATACATAGTATAAACAGGTTGAACGTTATGTGGCATTCAACAAGTTCAGACAAACCTGAATAACGGCAAGGCATTGACCATTCAAGTTACATGCAATTCAACTTCACTTTAGGTTTGGTTAGGTTGAAAAGATGGTGCAGATATTAATCCGCCCATGCCACTATGGGCATACACCTTAGCCAGTAATCGGCTTGTTGTGTGCTCTAAAAACTATAAAGTAACCTCTAAAAAGAAAATTTTAAGTTAGGAACTCCGTGCTACTTATGAAATCCCTAATTGTTGTCAATAACACTCCCCTAAATTCGAAAGCCGTGCAATGACAAAAGAAAGGCTCCAACGTCTCAACATCTCCGCATGTCCTACACGTGCTATCTCTTGCCGCACCGATTTTACATAAGTGAGCTCGTAGTCCTATGTGTCCCTTTATGATACCAATAGCTATACTGACCTCCCTCTTTCTTCCTTTCAGTAATGGCCTCGTCTTCTCACGATCTGGATCACCCCATAGGATTTTCGCTGTTCCACAATGTTGCATACGCATTCGTCACCCACTCCCTTAACTCGGACTGCGTCGACCCGAAAAGCTTCGAGTTAACCAAGTTTATTGACGGCAGACCTCTGACCTTCACCGCCAAATCGTCTGGCCTTTCATTTCCCCTTACTCCGTTATGGCCCGGCACCCAAACGATGCGGATTTTGCCATCCTCAGAGAAGGCGTTAATCTCCTTCTTGCACTGCAAGACTGTTCGTGACCTTACCGTCCTGGTTGTTATTGCCCTTATGGCAATTTTACTGTCGGTAAAGATGTTCACACTACAAACTACTGAGGAGTAAGTAAGTATTAGTCTAGTGGGCCCAACATCTGTGAGCCTTCTTAGTACGCTCCTGAATGTGACACTTCCAATTCAGTTTCCTATCCAAGACCACACCTAAGTATTTGACCTTGTCAGATATCGAAATCGTCTTATTGAGGAAACGTGGTGCATTAAATTGGCCCACCTTCGTTTTCCGGGTGAACAGGCATATTTCAGTCTTCTCTGGGTTAACTTTGAGACCTCAGGGTCTAGCCCAGTCATATGTCATATGCAAGACTCTTTCGGCCCTTCTGCATAGCTCGTTCGGATCCTTATCCCTTAGAAGTATTATAACATCGTCTGCGTCGCAGACGGGTTCAAATTCCTTCGTCAGTCAGCATCCTCAAGAGTTATTTATGGTGGTCACCCATAGGAGTGGCGATAAAATACCCCCTGTGGCGTGCCTGGTGCCACTTTCCCCGTTATATTTATGCCATGGGACACACAATTTATCCACTTGTTCCTTAGCATATGGTTTATCCAGTCTCTAAGGACCGGGTCCACCCGGTACTGGTCTAAGGATGGGATCAATGTATCGGTCCGCACATTGTCAAAAGGCGTCTCGATGTCAATGCATACCGCCAGTGTTTATTTTATGCACAACCTCGTGCAGGGCAGTCTCCACCGACCTTCCCTTGACATATGCATTCTGTTTGTATTTCAATAGTTCGCTGGATGTCCTACTCTTTACCATGTTGTCCACAATACGTTCCATGGTATTGAGTAGAAAGGACGTAAGGCTTATGGGTCTGTAGGCCTTTGGTGTCGCATAACTTGCCTTGCCGGGCTTGGGTATTAACACCACCCTTGCCTCCTGCCAGACTTTCGGAGTATATGCAAGTCCTAGGCACGCTGTGAAAATATTGGCAGGACCTCTGCGGACCTCTTTCCCAATATTGCGAATCTCCATCCATTGTTTTTCTTGGGCTGATTACTTTTCCCGAAGAGGAAAATTATCTTCGAAGAACCCCACCAGTGCAGTGACATTTTCGTCAATGTCTTCTATGCTTGGACAATCTAAATTATCTTGCCCAAGTCTTCTTCTGAGCAGCCTTCCGAATTTTGACCAGTTGGTTTTCAACTTATTCCGGAAGCTTATCGGATTCGGCGCTGACCGTGCTATTCTAAACCTAATGTAGCGATGGTCAGAGAAAGAGTGTTCCATGGAGAGCCTCCAATCCTGAACCTCATCGATTAGATCTTCCGAACACATCGTCTCATCTAATACCTCCTCCCTAATCCTATTAACAAAGGTAGCGGTGTTACCAATATTAAGTGTTATTAGTTAGTATTCAAGGATTCTACCCGGGCTTGGTCCCGCTTATTAGTATTGGTACTACCCCACGAAATGTGGTGATAGTTCGCATCGCATAATATTAGTACCTCGTTTCCTGTCTGTTTTGCTTCTTCACCAGCCGTTGCAGCTCCGACGTGGTTGGCGCTGTCGGAGAGTTGAAAGGCAGATAAAGAAATGCCAGGTATGCTCCACCGTCTCCATGTCTCTGTTGCAACCGACGTTGACAACTCTGGGGAAAATATATAATTAAAATTTTTATGACAAATGTGTTGCAGTGTTAGTATAGAATAATTGGTAGTTTTTCCGGGTCGTTCATGGCTCCTGAATTAAGGCAATATGATACTTGCCCTTGCTGATCTTCACCATCAGAGCGTGTTTAACAGTCTCGCTCCGGTGGAGGTTTACCTGGATTACTTTAATCATTGGTTCTCCAGTAAGTGGGCATCTTGGGATGATCTTATTGTCTGCTGCCTGATCTTTAAACTGCATTGACTTTTCTGTCACTGCACAGCCTGATGTCATCGTTTTAGGTTCTTTGCCTAGTCTAGTCTTCCGAGTGTTTATAAATTCGGTAATGGTTCCATCGTATGGTCCCTGTTCGTTAGGCCGTATTGAGTTGTCATTCCCTGCACTGCCTGATGTTTCAGTACAAGGATCTTTGGTTATCTTAGTCTTCTAAATCTTAAGTAAATGGGATTATTGGGAGTAGGTGATGGTACCATCATCGGCTCCTTTTCGTTGGGTTGCATTGAGACTCCTGTCGCTGCGCTGCCTAATGTTTCAATATTACGACCTTTACCTATCCCAGTATTCCAAATCTTTAAGCTGTGTAAGGCTGTGTTGGGTTTCTCGCCACTACACTGCTTGATATTTTAGTATTAGGATCTTTGCTTATCATAGCATTTCCAATATTGAGAAGCAGTGATTGTTGCGTTGTCAGCCCCCCGTTCGTTGGGCGGTGTTAAGTCACCTGCCACTGCACGGCCTGATGTCGCAGAATGAAAATTTCTGCCTATCCTAGTCTTCCAAATCTTGAAAGACAGCTTTGCACCCGTAGTGGGCCATGCCTTAAGTCCTTAGCCAAACAGAGACATGATCAATGCCAACCACAGGGAGAGTTCCTTCCTCCTTCTCCTACCTGTGGAAGACCTCCCACTTCTCTGCGACCAAACCTTGGTTTTGCTTTCACAAGAATCCCAATGCGTTCCGTTGCAAATTTACTGCCCCATCCCTTGATGAAGACCATCGCCTTTGTGAGCTGGGGGATATCCATCTTTCTCACCAGGTCGAACTTTGCGACCTCCCAGAGAGCGTAAATACCTCTGACGATCTGTTTGACGGTATCAATTCATTCCGCCGACGCAAAACGCAGCGTAAATATGTCCCTTCTATACTCGCAGCTTATCATTTGTATGGGTGGACCCTCTACAAAGTTCCACACATGTTCGAAAATCCGATCATTAACCAGATCCCCCACTTGGGACCGAAGACCTGTTGGAATCCTATCGGATGCACAGCCGATATTGATGACTGCGTAAGTCAGCTCATCTCTGTTGTGCTTCCTTGCCACTCTGGCGTAAGACGGCGGCTCCTTACCATTTTCATCGACCATCTTCCCCTTCCGTGATGGCTAGTCCTCTATGAAGACTCAGGGGCCGCGCGCTTCCTTCGTTCCTGTTCCGACTTTGTCTACCTCCGCAGGACACAGTCTGGAATCTCCTGGCTGGCTTAGTTTTCCCAGAGTACTTGAAAGCAGGGAGCTCTGTTTCTTCTTCAGCATTTTAGCAGTGTTATTCCCTTCGCGAGATCTGATTCTTTTTCCAGCTTCCGTAGAAGTGCTTGGAATGTCAGTTCTATCCCTTCCAGCATCCTGCACTTCCTCCTCCTCTGTCTCGTCGTGCACCAGATCGCTTTCTTGGTCTGCGTGTGAGCTTAACAAAGCCATCTCTCACTTCGGTCGTCATCCCGATGCCCTCATCTCACGATTCGGCCGCGACGACTGTTTCATTGACAACGTCGCTGTCTAAATCCGAGTTAGAAACACTACCTTTACTTAAAGGCTGGGGACGAACTGTGCATCCCCCTGGTTTATCCGTCTCTTCCTCATTAATTAGTCTGGTGCCAAGGCACCCACGCCTAAAGGAGGGAAGGACAACACGCTACGGTCTGACGCCACCACCGCAGATGTTGGGTCTTTGGAGTTCATTTCTAGCCTACTCCAAATGGCTTTAAAAATATAGTCGCAATATGTAGTACCTATTCCGAGATACGGATATATTTTTTTTTTCTTTGTTGAGCGAAATAAAAACACGTCCGCTCCACACAACGGCTACAATAATCACTTTAACTTAACTTTCACTTTAACATTTCACTTTAATTGGCAATGACAGAACATTTGTTCCACTAGCCGAACGTAGAATAGCGTTCCAAAGGCCTCGATCTTCTGCGCTCATTCTAAAATCTCTGACACCAAGTTTCGAAGGGTCTCAGTCGTTTCGGTAACGGCGGTGCCGAGGTAGATAAAGTTACTGACTATCTCAAAGTTGTGGTTCCCAA
The DNA here is from genome assembly GCF_963082655.1 of Stomoxys calcitrans. NCBI lineage: Eukaryota > Metazoa > Arthropoda > Insecta > Diptera > Muscidae > Stomoxys > Stomoxys calcitrans. The sequence continues at coordinate 139,055,647 of NC_081553.1, forward strand.
CTTTCTCAATTTTCTTTATCTGTTCGGTTACACAAGGCTGGGATGCACAAAAAAATGACGATTGAACAATCTGACGCATCTCTTCGGATCAGTCACAGTTTGCCTAAACCGTTGCCAAAGTTACATTGATCCAAGTGTTCCAGCCACAAATTCCGCTTATGTTCGTTGACTACCCTATTTATTTCCAGATTCACCCCGCTGATTCTGGGGTTAGTGGGATCCAAGCAACGAATCCCATCACGCTCGTCTGCGAGTACCACTGCCTGCGCGAAGAACTTGGTCCGCACTTGGAGTATTCGACCGGATGGTATAAAGCGAGCGGCTGCTGCGTTAATGATGTCTCGGAATTTCCTCTCGGCAACTAGCACATCCGAGGGCAGTGTTCTAGTTGCCTAGGAGGCAAACATTCTATGCCATCATCATTGATTGGTTCTGCAAGTATCCTCTTCCCCGCCAACGTCGGACACTAGCAGTTGGGTAAAATGTTCTTTTCATAACCTCAGCACGCTATCTGTGTCAGTTAACAGATTTCCTCCTTTGTGTCGGCAGGAGGATGTGCCTGCACCAAAGCCATCCTGTATATTTCAATTCGCTCATACTCACGTCTTTCCATTTCCTTTTTCTTTCTGCGGAATAGACGTTTCACCTCTCTCCTTTTCTCTCAATACCTCTCCTTCATCTGGCGCGTTACTACTGATAGCAGAGTTGCTCTATATGCCGCATTCTTGGCTTCAGTAGCATCTCGACACGCTTGGTCCTGCCATGCGTTTCCTGGGAGAGGCTTTCGGTACCCAAGTACAGATTTCGCGGCATTTTCCATGTGGTGGGCAATGGTTTGCCCCTGCGCCATTATATAATCGGAACAAGGAGTGCTTTCATCGAGCAGTTGGGTTAGTCGAGTGAAGTATGCCTCTGACACTTGTTGTGTTTGCAGCTTTTCCGTGTCGAACTTCCGTGCAGTGTCAGATCTTACTTTCCTTACCATGTTCAAACGGGTGCGAACCTTTGCTGCACCAAGGTAATGATACGAATCTTTATTCGCTCCACGGATTATACAGTACATCTGACACGCTGTGCCTTCCATCTGGCACAACGTGATCAATTTGGTTCCTCGTGTTTTGATCGGGTGACAGCTATGTGGCCTTGTGAATATTTTTATGTCGAAATCTGGTGCTAATAACTACCATGTTTTTTGCCGCGGCGAAATCTATCACTCTCAACCTATTATTGAACGTTATCCCGTGGAGACTAAACTTTCCGATTGTTGGACCAAAGATGTCTTCCTTCCCTATCTTCGCATTAAAATCTCGCAGAACGATTTTAATATCATGGGCGGCTCAGCGGTCATATTCTCCCTCTAGGCATGGGCACACATAAGGCTGATGTTGAAGTATTTGGCTTTTATGCGAATTGTGGCTATCCTCTCATCCACCGGAGTAAAGCTGGAGACAAGGCGTTTCAGTCTCCGACCCCAGCCAAATTCAAGCCTCGTGTTATGGCAGCTATAGCATAGTTCGTCACCGTTTGGTGTTGTAGTGATGCCATTCCCAGTCCATCGCACTTCCTGTAAGACGGTAATATCGGACCTGTACTTCTTTAATGCATCCGCCAACGTTGCAATATTCACCTTCTCTATAGAGAGTGCGGACATTCCAGGTGCGGATCTGTAAATCAGGGTCCTTTTTCGTTTGCGTGGGTCGTCAACGTTGGGGGGGTCCGTTTTTACTATTCCTGTTTCTCATAGTTATTCTCCTAGTTTTCCGGGGTCGGGTCTGGTTTTGTGGGATTGGACATGTATTCCTCGTTGTGGCGAGCAGCTTGCTCCCAGATCCGACGCTCGCATCCAGCCTCCCCTAACCTGGGAACAGACGCTGATGTTGGCCATTGGTTATTTGAAGGCGCCAATAACTCGCCTTGTCATCTCGAGTATCACTGACACTCACAATTTAATTAAGAGCCAGTGTCACCTGGCTCCTCACTGAGACTCTCCTCTCCAAAATCGTTCATGTCATTCAAGAGCTCTTTTAAACGGATATGAACAAGGATGCTTGGACAAAGAATCTAGCCCAGTTTTAAGCACCATCAACAACTGAGTCACATGCCCCTGAAAACCCACGTCATTCAAATGTCTTAAGTCCACTACCAAAGAATGCAGAGCCAGGGTCGATCTAATTGCTATGGGGCCTTAAGTTCTTATGGAACTAAACATTTAACTTCCTGTATATATCTGATCAAGCCGTTTGAAAAAAAAATGAAAAAACTTCTCAAAGAAAACGAAAAACACAAAACTTTGTTTTACTGATGGAATTGTTTGACATAGGAGATAACGGTAGCGCAGAGGTTAGCATGTCCACCTATGACGCTGAACGTCTGGACTCAAATCCTGGAGAGAACATCAAACAAACTTTCAGCTGTGGTTCCAAATGCTGGCTACATTTGTGAAGTAATCAAGGTGCAGTGGATGTGCAAAGAAGATGAGAACTTTTACAAACTACAAATTGAGCGATTGTATTTCCATCTCACTCACGAATCACGTGACTCACGCGAGACACGACAACTCATGACTCGCATGCACACCTCCAGCAAGAATTGTTTAGTTTTCAAAACATAATATGAGCTTTCCTTATGTACGTAAACTTTTTTGATCTGAATTTTCGGCAATTTTAAGGGTTTTCGCTTTATTTGTACCTCTCGTGTATTTAACGTCGTGGAATCCGATCTTAATCCGGAAATATTCAGTATTTAATTGAAGTTCAGGGCAAAAAAATCAAAGATCGATGCATATATTAATGGTAGCAATATAGCCATTTTATTTTTTAGACACATGTGTACGTCAATTTTTTGACTGACTACACATAATACAAAGCGTGAAGCAGATTATTTATTTCGAGTATTTCGAAGAGGAATATTATAATTTAATGCGCCAGTTAAGAATTGGGTATCAATCTACCCACGCAATAATTTCACAATAAATGCGGCTCTAAGAAGAAATTGTACCTGGACTGATTCAATCCTTTGTGAATGTCGAATAACTTCGTTCATGTTTTTTTAGACCCACCCGTTCGAAAGCCTTTGCACCAAGTTGAGAGCAGTGAACAATAAAATAACATTTCAATTGTTATGGTTTAACTTTTAATCGTACCTTTCGTGTTTAACAAGGTTTCCTTCTTTAATTAGTGTATGTGTATGTGTTTTCAAGTACAACTTGTGTTCTTATAGAGTCTATTAAATTTCTTCTTCTACTGATTTTGTATATATTAAATTGGAATATTTAAAATAACTACAGTCAATATAATATGCATTACAAATATTGATCTGAATCTCTGAACGCCAGCCTTAACCTATTTCTATATAAATTTAGTTTATGGGAAATACAAATTGGAGGCAAAAAAATCAATATAATCGCAGAAGCCAGTTTAGATTATGTGTATAGCAATGATAAAAATCGCCTACATTTAATGGCTGCAAATGCTAATACATTGCATAGACTTGACACGAAACGATAATGCCAAAATTTTACACAAAAAATTCACGTGGTGGAGGAGACTGCTAATTTCTTTAGATGCTCCATGAAAAGTTGCAATGAAACATCGTCTGTTAGCACAGGAGCACCACCATCCTAAAAAAGAGAAAATAGAAATTAAAACAAATCGGATAATGAAATATACAAAGAAATATTTGAATAGCACGGTGGGATGTAAAAGCAAACCACAGGATTTCCTCTGATAATCACATAATTACACTGTGCATACTAGGGCGATGACTTTGAATGAACTTTTGCCATCAATGACTTACATAGCGTTTATTCCATTTAAATATTGAAAAAGGCCACGCAGAAAACAGTTTTAAATTGTAGTTTTGTGAAATTTTAAAATCGTTTTTTACATCGAATCGCCTTTCATGCTAGATTTTATGATATCTTAAATAAGAACTCATCAAAATGTGATGCAAGGAAACGAAGTTTCATAAAAGTCATCACCCTAATGCATACATTTAAATAAAATTAAAAAAAAATTAGCAAAGGCGTTTCCAACAAGAAATGTTATTTTAAATATAACCCGGTATTTCGGTTGGTTACATTTTGAAGCTTTTATTCATTGACATTAAGCTGAGTATGCACCTCCAGCGAAATTTTTGGTTGCAGCCAAGACATTTATGACACCAATGAAAAATAGTTGTATAGAATACAAGATGGCGAGAAACATCGATTTATAATTTTGGGCGAATTTTAATCATTTTTAGCCAATAAAGTACATATGTGTTGTAATCATTTTTATGGTACCAAAAATTTCGCCAGGGTTGCAGAGGTTCGCTTTATTAAAAATGGAACGATACGCGCTTCAACAATGCACAGAAATTATTAAAATTCCCTACAAAAATGGTGAAAACTCGTAGTCACAGTTCGAAAGTACCGCAAAATTTTCGCACCTCGGGCCATTTGGCTGACAATTGTTTTCCTTTATAAATGGCATAACTTCCTTTTTATTATAAACAAGGCATCTGATAATTTATTTAAAAAAATTAAACTTTTCCTTTGAACGCCTAAATAAAATCTCTTGTTGGAAACCTCTATAGTTGTTGTTGTATATATATATATATCTATTATATAGTATTCTATCGATGCGATATCGAACACACTACATATGCAATTGCAATTTTAGGTCAGATCCCCATTAAAATTAATCTTGCTTCTAGATCAATTATTTCTATTTGTCCAGTAAAGGTCAACGCCGATGGATAAGCAGATATTTTACATTTTTGCCAGAAGCCAACACCATATTTTTCTCAAAAATTCCTGACGAAAAAAGCCTTCACCGCATAGTAAACCAAAACTCCCAAGGTTTAAAACTAGTAATCGCTTCATAGGTTAATTAAAAAATAATTGTTCATAAATACCATTGATTGGCCAATAGGAGGCTGTTGTTTTTGAAATTAATACAAATCAAATGATTTTATTCGATTAGGAACACGACGGGTCAATACACGAGCAAAACAAAATGTAAAAAATTAATAAATAATGTTAATAAAATGAAAGAAAACAAAACAATAGAATTGGAATGGAATTTTGCCTTTTGATACACTTACCTGACCATACGCGTACATGTTATTGTGTGTCTGCGAGGGATTCACTTTGGACAGCAAGAAACGTGCCTGAGAGCCGCCGTGCTCGGTGTCAATGTAGCGCGGCATTGGAAAACGAGTTTGTAAGATTTCTTGCGCGTCATCTATCGGCGCTTGTAACAATTGCTTGAAATTTTCATATTCGGGCATATCCTGATATTTCAGAGCGCGCCATTGTGCAATAGTTTCACCATGATATATCAAAATCTGGAAGAATGTATCCATAAGGAGTATACGGTCAGGTTGTATCGATGACGTATCCAACAAAACTGGCTCCGGTGGTCCATTAAATGAGTACGAGTACAGGATGGGCTGTATCATAATAAGCGATTGAGTTAAATCTTCGCGCATCAACATGTGTCTATAGAATGTGGTCTCATCGGGTGAATTATTGAAAACCTGCAGAAATTGTGATCGACGCAAGTGGTACATGAATTGGGGAAACAATGAGAAATTTTGAGCCAAGCGGAAACTATTGGGATCATCTTTGCTATATTCTCCAAACTTTTGGCACTGTAAAAAAGAAAGGAAATTGAGTGTGTAATTAAATATTGGTAAAGGCATTTTTGAAAACACTATTAACAAGTAAGAACGGTCTGAAGTCGGGCAAAGTCGAATTTTTAATGCCCTACATCATAGTGAATAAAGCTTCAAAAAAGTATGAAAAAGACAATGGAAAACTAATTGGGAAGATCATATGTATACAATGTTGGAAAAATATATTTGGGAGACTGCGGTCTAATTTATGTAATAAGTGTTGTTGAAATAGAATATAAAATAAAACCACCATAGAAGATTTGCAAAATTTTTTCGGTTGACAAGAGACGAGCATTCTAGAATTGGTATATGAATATACAATACATAGGTTTCAAAATATGTGTTTCATATTTCAATATTCTTAGACCCATATGTATAAAGAGTTGTCGCTACTCCGTTCGGAGTAGGATACTAAAAAGGGGTCCCTTATCATTTAGCTTAGAGTAGAATCGGGCGGCACTCAATGATATCCAAGAAGTCTTCTGCCTGTTCCCTAATGAAATATTCGTGGGCAATTTTTCAAAAATACTTGGCGCTGTATGACGACGATAGCATAGTTACACGCATCAAAATACAACGGCTGCGTTGGCTAGGTCATGTTGTCAGAATGGATGAAGAAGCTCCAGCAAAGAAGTCTTTTGAAGGCAAACACGGTGGTACACGCAAACCGGGAAGACAAAAAGCCCAATGGAAAGATCAAGTTGTGGGAGACACCTCGAAACTTGGTGTCAGAGATTTTAGAATGAGCGCAGAAGATCGAGGCGCTTGGAACGCTATTCTACGTTCGGCTAGTGGAACAAATATTCTGTCATAGCCAATTAAAGAAAGAAGACTTGGCGCTACATTTGGCAGCATTTACTCCACAGGAGTAGGAATAAATCCTTAAGTCGCATTTTCGGCAGCAATGTGTCCAGCAGCCGTCCTGGCTGAACCTACCGGATCATTATTGAGCCGAAGTAGTATGGAGATTTACTTCTACTTCTCCATCATCATGAATGCTGTGGCGGTCTGCCTGATACGCTGTTTTACTTTTTTCTTCTCAACTCACTTCCATTTGTTTGGGGGAATTATTCCCAAATTTTATCGTCTCATTTTCCCCTTTATATCGATTCAGAATGGCTACTTTTTTCCCTGGGAAATATTTCCCTTCTCAAAGTTTGTTAAAAGGAAAAGGAGCAGGGAAAACACGCCCAGGGAATTGTTATTCAGAATAGGAGAAAGGGGAGTAGGAAAAAACTCCCAGGGAATTGTTATCCAGAATAGAGCTGTTTGTCAAAAAGCGTCTCAGGCAATGTGTTATCGCTACTGACTGCAACAGGGCATTGCATGACCAAACAGTGAGGCTGTGGCAAGTCACAAACAAGGCAACCTTTGGATCCGGCTGAGTATTGAGCAGTATGTGGACTTTTGAAGCGCCGTCCGCCAGACTACAACACAAATGTGACACACGACAAACACGTATGTGTGTATCTTCATCTTGTGGATAGATATCCGCCGCCCAGAAGCCTTGAGGTAGATCTACATGATCTAGGGCGTGAGGTTCAGCGATACAAGAGAAAAGCTCCAGATCAAGCGGCATATCAAGCAGGTCTAGACAAAATTCAAGCAGATGCGGTTAATAGCTGCTGGGTAAATGTAGTCGTTGGAGAATGAGCGCCTCCCGTTGCACCTGAAAAAATTGACCTCCCCCGGCAAACCAGAGTAGTTCTAGCTAAATTGAGTTCCGGCAGATGCAGCCGCCTCAACTCTTACAGAGCAAGTATTGACGTCGACGTGCTAGATGTATGTCCCGATTGTGACCAGGGATCACACGCTACACGTCACCTGTTTAATTAGCCAACCAGACCCACTCAACTCAGACCCAGATCCCTCTGAACGCACCCCATCTTAGTCGCAGAATTCCTGAGTTTTTCTCAACAGAATCGAGCAGACGAAGGATAGAACACAACAAACTTCTACAACAACAACAAATGTGACACCAAGTACGTGATCGTTCTTTTTTTCTTCATGGAAGAGGCACATCCCGGAGTGCTTTCTCCGCATGCTTCTCGCTTGAAAAGAAACCCGCATCCTGATTCTGTTCGGTTTGCCAGAATCGCCTCTATCATCATCGGTCGGTGAGATGTAACCGGTGAATGGATTGGGTACATTTCCGATCTTGTAAAAGTGCTGTGCGAATATAGACAGCAGTGGTTCACAAGCGTTGTCGTCGCCTTCTGCGTCATCGTCGTCGGTCTATGTGACCCCCGACCTCTCCCGTGCGGCAATATACCCAATAGCAGCACTCCAGCCTCTATATTTTGCTGGACCAGTGCCGGGAAGGGTATATTTTTTGCAATTAAGTTGCAATCGTCTGCAGGGCAAGGTCTTCGAGATAGTGAATTTATGAATCGGATGTGCATGCTGCACAGTTGTCACGGATACAACGTAAGGATCGCTTAAGGAATGGAGGTGGGTATTGGCCTTTGGGGTGCACTATTCCGTGAAGTATAGACCCATCTCGCATGCGCCTGGTGCTAGTGACCCCAACATGGAGTGTATGGGGATAACGTGTACATACCGCCGGTTGTTAGTGGTGACCCAATTAATGGCCAAGCTTACAAGCCCGACATAGGTGGGCAACTATCTGTCGATAATCGTCTGGATCTTAGAGACATTAATGCGCAGCACGTTTCATGGCATTCTCCCCTAGATAATGACCACGTTTTGAGCGCCGGACTTTATCAATCAGATAAAGGCCGATTGGGTCGGTTTCAGAGTGTACACCAATCGCCGCTTCAGTGAACTGAGACCCCCCTCGAATGCGCTAGTTGCCGAGAGGAAATTCCGAGACATCATTAACACAGCAGCCACTCGCTTTATACCAGCCGGTCGAATACCCCAAGTGCGACCCAATTCCACGGCGCTGTCAGTGGTACTCGCAGACGAACGTGTTGGGATTCGTTGTACGGATTCGGCGAGCTGAATCTGGAAATAAACAGGGTAGTCAACGAACTTAAGAGAAATTTGTGGCTGGAACACTTGGAGCGATGTAACTTAGGTACCGGTTTAGGCAAGCTGTGGACTACTGTTAAGTCATTCTTGACGGGATCACTTTTGGCCACGTAACGGTGACTGATCCGAAGAGATGCGCCAGGTTGTTCAACCGTCAATTTAGTGTGCTTCCCCCGAGTTACAGGGCTAGGAAGGAAGCTAGTCATCGTATCCGTGGCCTCCGAGCCGATGGGCAGCCATCACAATTTACCTTGAACGAAGTGACGAATGTCCTCCGTGTCGCCAAATCATCCAAGGCGTTGGGCCCCGGCGGAATCTCTACACTGATGCTGATGAATCTGGATCTACCTGGAGTCGAGTACCTAACAACTGTCCTCAACTGTCCGATATCTGGAAGATCGGCAAAGTGATCCCTCTACTGAAGCCTGGAAAGGTCCCGATCTCTCTTCTCTCACCAGTAGCCAAGACGCTTGAGGCACTCCTCCTCCCGAGCCTCGTTCGAGAATTTCCATTCGCCGAGCATGATTTCGAAGACTGCACAGCACAACAACTGCTTTTCATACCATCACCGCACACATTTACCGTGGCTTCATCAGCCCATGCCATGTATGTGATAGGGCGGTCATTGTGGCACTGGACCTATTAAAGGCATTCGACAAAAATATTTGAGGACAGCACCAAACGTCCCTCCAGCCAGGCCTGAAACGCTAGGTCTCGAATTATCTGTGTGGTTGCCAGTCATTTGCGGAATTTAGGAATAAGAAGTAGAAGCACCGTACAGTGAAACAGGAAGTTCCTCAAGGTGCGGTGATATCTTCGGCAATATTTAACCTCTTCTTTTCTTCCATTCCTCCTCCCGCCAGAATACCACTCTTCGAACTGCGACAGGCTGTCTCCTCAGTTCTCATGTGGACCATCTCTACCAAAAAAACAAAGATCCTACCCGTGCTAAGACATATGTAACTATACCGCAGGGACCATCCATATCATCATCTTGTGGATAGGTATCCACCGCCCAGAAGCATCAAGGCAGATCTTCATGATCTAGAGAGTGAGTTCCAGCGCTACAAGAGAGAACATTTGAATATACGCTTAAAAGAAAATTAGACCGACTTTCATTGCATCTTCATGTACATTTTATCACTGACTATCAACACTGACCCAGTTAATTTCTTTTGGTTATAATATTTCAAGTATGTTCACATGTGTATTACGGCTGGGAAGCCAATTTCGCTACTTATAAATTTTTTGTTTTAATTTTTTATTTATGGGTCGATTATGGATGGCAACCCAACCTCAGCTGCGTTGCCAACGGCCGAATTTGTTGCAGAAATTTTCATTTTTGTATCGAATTACGTACTTTTTTACACATTTCTTAGAAGCTGAACTGATACTGAATGAAATTGACAAAAGTTTCCAACTTTATACTATTTTTTGCATCGTGGTTTTGTCTCCTGGCAACGCAGCTGTAGTCGATTTGCAATCTATAATCGACTCATTACATTTTATTCTGCTTTTATATCGTATAGATAATTTTACTCAGGTAGCTTGCCTTGTAATAGTTATTTGGCCGTAAGGCTTTTTATAAATAAAAATAAATAAAAAAAAAGCTACCAGGTGAATGTGGCCCTTGAAGAACGACCGCCTGCCATTGCACCGGAAGAAATTGACCTCCTCCGGCAAACCAGAGTAGTTCTGGCTCAATTACGATCCGGCAGATGCAGCTGTGCAGGATGTATGTCCCGATTGTGACCAGGGACCACAAGACTCGCATCACCAGATCCCTCTGCACGCACCTTGTCTTAGTCGCAGAGTTCCTTTCAGGAGTAGGCTTAAATTGGACTCCAAAGACCCAACAGCTGCGGTGGGTGCATCAGACCATAGCATGTTGTCTGCCTCTCCTATAGGTGTGTGTGCCTTTATACCTGTAGTCGAGAGTAAGGCTCCAAGCGCACAACCAGTCGTCAGACTAACAAATGGGGAAGAGACGGATAAATCAGAGGGATGCACAGTTCGTCCCAGCCTTTAAGTAAAGGTGACGTTTCCGATTCAGAAAATGTGTTGAGCTCAAATTATGAGCAGCGGCCATCCATACAAATTATAACGCTGTGCTTTGCGTCAGCAGAATGTATTGATACCGTTTAAAAGCTCGTTGGAAGTAGCCACACTCCCTGGGGAGCAAACCTCGCCGTTATTAGAAAGATGGATATTCACCAGCTCACAAAGGCGACGGTCTTCATCAAGGGTGAGGGCGGCAAACTCGCAACGGAACGCATAATGGATGTCTTATGAAGCAAAACCTACATTTTGTCGTGTAGAAATGGGAGGTCTTCCACAGGGAGGAGAAGGAGGAAGGAACTCTCCTTGTGGTGGGCATTGATCAAGTCTACTGGAGGACCAATGATTGAGGTCAGATAAACCTCCGCTGGAGTGAGACTGCTACACACGCTGTGATGAAGAAAATCAACAAGGGCAAGATTCATATTGCCTTAATTCAGAAGCAATGGACCACCAGGAACAAAGTTTCTGTACTGAACCATATCAACTATCAATTATTATATGCTAACACTGGTACTCGGCCGGGGACCTGCGTTATTTGTCATAAAAATTGATTTATATTTTTCTCCAGAGTTGTCAAAGTCCGATGCAACGGTGGTGATATAGGGAGACGACTGAGCATACCTGGCATCACTTTATTTGCCTTTCGACTCTCCGACACCACCACCTACGTCGGAGCTGCAACGGCTGGTAAGGAAAGCCAAACAGACCGAGAATGAGGTACTAATAGGGTGCGCTGCGAATTCTTACATTTCGTGGGGTAGTACCAATTTGACAAAATTCAGAAAACTAATCAGAAGAAGACTCGGGGAAGATAATTTAGATTGTCCAAGCATGGAAGACTTACGAAGATAGTTGTCGTCTTCGAGAAATTAAAACAGCCCAAGAAAACCCCTGGGTGACGTTGGAGATTCGCAATATTGAGAAAGAGGCCCGTAGACTTCTTAACAAAGCACGTCGTAAAAGAGCGGTGGTTTACTGGGATGTGTAATACACACGGCTCAAGGAATACAATAAGATGAAAAAATCCATGTCCAAACTGGCAATTTACAATAATATACGACATGGTTTAGTTTAGTCCGGGATACGGGAATCTTGGAATAATGAGGTTGATCGAAGGCTTATCATTACTGAATTTATGGTAAAGGAAGTCTTGAGGAGCTTCAAACCATTTAAATCACACGTACCTGATGGAATATTTCTGGCGTTACAACAGAAGGAGACCGACTATCTGCGCTCCATCTGGCCAATATTTTCACACCATGCCTAGGACTTGCATATACTCCGAAAGCCTGACAGGAGGCAAGGGAGAATACCACCCTTGCCTCCACCCAAGCCGGGAAAGGCAAGTTATGCGTCGCCAAAGGCCTACAGACCTATAAACCTTACATCCTTTCTACTCAAAACCATGGAACGTATTATAGTTACCAAGATAAAGAGTAGGACATCCATCGAACTGCTCAAATACAAACAGCATGCCTATGTCAAGGGAAGGTCGGCGGACACTGCCTGAACGAGGTTGTGCATAAAAAAGAAGAATCCTTCGATGCCAAGACATGCACATTGCCGGTTTGCTTTACCATCGAGGGGGCGTTTAACAATGTGCGGACCGACCGACGTACCGGGTAGACCGGGTCCTTGTAGACTGGATAAACTATATGCTAAGGAATAGGTGGATAAACTGCGGGTCCCATGACATAAATATGAGGGAGAAAGTTACACAAGGCATGCCACAGGGGGCATGTTATCGCCACTCCATAAATGACCTAATACGGATGCTGACTGAGGAGGTAATTGAACCCGTCTGCTACGTCAACGGTGTTATAATAGTTGTAAGGGGTAAGGATCCGAACCAGCTATACAAAAAGGCCGAACGGTTCTGGCAGATGGAATACGACTGAGCTAGACCTAGGGGTCTCAATGTTAACCCAGAAAAGACCAACATCTGCTTGTTCACGAGGAATACAAACGTGGGTCAATTTAACGCATCACGTTTCCTAAATAGATCGATTTCGATATCTGATAAGGTCAAATACTTAGGAGTGGTCTTTGACAATGAACTGAATTGGAAGTGTCACAGTCAAGAGCGCACCGTAGTCTCGAAATGACGCTCGATTCCGAGGATAGTCGTCTGGCTCTACAGGAACGTGATTAGACCAATACTTACTTACGCCTCTGTAGTTTGCTGGACTACGATGGAGAAAAAGTGTAACGTAAGAATAAGAATAATATAATATAATAAGGTTCAGAGAACAAGTTGTATTGATATAGGCGGAGCGGATCCATCATGCTATACAGATGGATCAAAACTAGAGAACAGGGTGGGCCTGGGTGTGTACATTGAGAAACCAGGACTGACCATAATACCATCCTGCAGGCGGAGATCCGGGCGATCACGGAATGCGTGAGGTGGTATGGTGTTCACGCGAGGACGTCGAGACCAAAGGACTGCCATCAATAAACTCGGTTAACCCGAAGCTTTTCGGGTCGACACAGTCCGAGGGCATGGTCGACGAGTTACCGAGGGCATGGTAACACTGTGGAACAGTGAAACGGTCGGTAGGACGGCGAAAATCCTTTTTCTGTTTCTTTTTCGACGTTACTTAATAACAAGCCGAATATTGTCTTATTTGTATTTTCATAATGCCATGGGCCGGATTAATATCCGCACCCTCTTTCCAACCTTACCTAACCTAACGCTCCCAAAAAAAAATTATAGTTTTTTGTTTGTACGCGTAACCCTTCCCTTGATCTGACTACAAAACCCTGCACCGGGAAAACATATTGAAGAAAATCACGTAATATAAATTCAGAGTAGTTCTGTCTCAATTACGATCTCGCAGATGAAGCCGCCTCAACTCATACAGAGCAAGGATGTGTGTCCCACACTGTTACAACAACCTAAAATTTTTTTAAACCTCCATTAAAATGTTTTTATGGAATATTATTCTATCAATGTATAGCCCACTAAGGCAGTTTGATTGATTAATTTAAAATAAATAACATTAATATGCATATATATCTTTATATAAAAAATCTCTTTAAAATGAAACACTTACCAAACGAATTAGTTGTCGGTCAACCCATCTTAAAATGTCAGGACCTTCATCGGTTTCCGCACGATAAACCACCATTCGCGCCATTATAACTGCAGCCGCCTCTTGATCAAACCCGGCACTTATATGATGGATATTAGAAGTGGCATCCGCCCAACTAGAATAGAGAATTAATGAAAGGTTTACGATACCTGAAGAAATGAATTACACATATAAAAGAGAAAGTGTTGCGCTATGTTTGTTTGTAGGTAACATATAGACTAAAATGTACAAGTTACTCAAATGAAAAATTTATGGAAGAATAGTTCGAATCAAATATCCAAAATTAGGACAAGTGTCTGGGGCCGCCAACCCTGTAAAAGATGTAGGACGGCCTACACCTAATCGACTTGTTTTTTTCTGCATTTCATTTGGCATTTCTCAATTTCAGACTAATTCAATTTGAGAGGAAAGATACACAGTGGAGCAAAGTTATTTCAAATCAACATCAGCCCTAAAAATATAACCACCCACCCATGTGAATCTGAAAAAGACCATCTAATCTCTAATCCTGATTTCTTGATCATCTGGGCATCGGCTTCAGCTCATGCAAATTTGTCATAAACATTCCGTTAAGGAACAGGTGCAAACTTCTCACATATCAATGAGTGCTGTCCGATTTATGATAATGGGCCTCCTTTTTGTAGCCGAGTTCGAATGGCGAGTCGCAGTTACACCTTCTTGAGGATAAGTTTTTACATGCAAGGCATAGTACCTCACAAATGTTGCCAACATAAGGAGGGAGTAACCACCGCTGATAATTTTTTCTGATGTTCTCGCCAGGATTCGAACCCAGGCGTTCAGCGTCATAGGCGGACATACTAACCTCTGTACTACGGTGGCCTCCATATAATAATATAAAGGATAGAATTTTAAAAAGACATCTAATCTCTAATCTACCGAGGCCCTCCCGGCCAGCTAGTCACATATTGCGAAAAACTTATATGCGAACATCTAGAAACATTTTCATACTTACTTTCTTGCCAATGTGGTTACTCGTATTCGCCTCTGACCACTTGGATGCTGATATTGCGTTATAAATTGAATACAACCCCTACCGCCTTGTGGAATTGGTGCAGCATGCTGATTGACAACTTCGAAGAAGAATGCCATTGTTGTGCTTGGAGTAAGCGTGCACAACTTCCATTGGACTGTCTGACCCATGCCGATTTCAACATCCGACACCGATGGGCTCTTCACATTCAATGACACACATGAACCAATGCCACCAGATATTTTAAGCTCTCGAGAGCATTTTACTTCTAGGGTGCTATTGAAAGCCATTTTTAAATCGGTACGGGCATCTCGAGCAAATACACGTTGGAAGGTTTGTTTGAAAAGCGATGAATTAAATGAATCTCCCATGACCATATGACCCCCGGTGGAATTACAGCACTGCTTCATTTCCATTAGACCAGTTTGATCCAAAGCACATGAATAAATATCAATACAATGACCGTTAGTGGCTGCACGAAGAGCCAGCACGTCGTAGTGTTTAATGGCCTTTTTCATGAATTTAACATTGTCCTTGTGAATGTCATGATGTGAACGGATTGGGTGTTTTAGTTCATCATCGACCACTTGACCAGGGCCCTGAGAGCAAGGTCCACCAACAAAGGCCATGATGCGGGCACCAGTATTGGGATAAGTACATTCTAGTAATCCCACAGCAATGGCCAAGGCAGCTCCGGTTGAACGGAGATAGCGCTTGCCCTGAGGCACAGGCCAAGGATCGCGCTGAAGTTCACTCAACAAATCGCCAAGTGCAATGTCACACTTCGAAATAGGTTGCAAGAAACGATTGGCTGGCGGAACAGCAGCATGTTGCCCTGGAGCACCAGGCATGCGTTGTTGCTGTCCAGGCATCGGTTGACCTCCGGGACCAACTGGAGCGCCAGGAGCACCTCCAGCGCTGGAGCGACCTATGCCCAACATTTCTTGTACCTGTTTCGCAGTCAAATCCTTAGTTCCACGAAACACATAACTCTTCGAGCAACCTTCTGCCCCCAATTCGTGTACTTGGATCATTTTGCCGAAAGTGATAAGCCCAACCAGAGCATTTGGTGGCAAAAGACTCAGCGACATTTGTAATGAGTCTTTCAAAGCATCTAATTCTTCTTCGTCCATGCATGTGTCGACCAAAAATAAGAATACTGGTGGCATACACGGAGCCCTTGTAATTGTATACTCAATGGTACTAAATCCAGGAATTAATTCAGCTGGTTGATGTTGTTCTGAAATTGCGGCGTACTGAGGGGGGAACTAAAAGAAGCAAAAAGACATACTTAATTGATCGTACACTCCTTAAAATTTACTTACAGGGTTCCTTTGAAAGCAAAAATTGCAAACCCATAATTTGGCTCTGTAATCCACCTGACACAAAGGATTCAAAATCGCCCTACAATTCGCTCTAGTGCACAGTACTGGCTCATACTGAATTGGTGGTAGATCTGGGCGTTCTTTAAGGGGCTGATATAGACACGCCAGAGGCACCACCAAGCGACTAGCGTCAATACGGCTTGATGGCCAGACGTTCCACGTCAATCTAACACCGTCACGATCCTCATTTTGCTGAATGAACTCCTCGTAAGTTGTCATCTCGAAGAGATTGAGTAATTGCTTTCTCAATTATAATTTTTATCCAGACGATATTACGAGGTAAAAATATGCACCAACCAACCCAAATTAAATTTCTTTCTCTGGGGACGTCGGCCACGTCACTTACTTGACAGATTAATATAACACAGGGTAACTGACGATGACATTTAATATTAAACACAGGGTGCACAGAATCAAATGCGTTACGTAGTTTATGGTAATGCAATCGTTTGTGGCAATTTAGAGGGTACATCAATGTCCCAATTTCCTTAAATATTGTCTCACGCGAAAAACTGTTAAAGTGGAGAAACATACTAAACGCGCGCAATAAAAATACATTTAAAGCGCAATATGCACCTCTGGCGAAATTTTCGGTACCATAACACCATAAACAGAATGTGGAACAACGCGTTGAAATTTGCAGCTCTACATACAAATGTTAAAAAAGCAACTCGCGAAAAGTTAAACACTTTTTAAATATTACAATCAAAAACACTACTTCACGTGTGACGCCCGCCCACAACCCCAAAGTTGAAAATTTTTTAACTTTTCCGAGATGCTTTTATGGAATTTGTGTGTAGAGTTGCATTTTTGCAACGCGACGCTCAAAAGCTAGATTTAACGCGATCATTCTGTTTTGACCTTAAGAAATGCATTGATATATCCTAAACGAAATTTTCGTTACAAGAAGAATAGAGTCCGTCGGATTTCGCAATAATTCAATAAGAATTTTGGCTGCGAATGAATTCCGTGTCAAGCTCTATGGCTGTTCGTTTTCTCCGTTGAAACCCCATGTTTTCCGCGATTACGTTTTGAAAGACTCCAAAAACTTCAATGATAGAATAACAATTTTATTCAGGATTCACTAATAGAAGGTTAGGTCACATGCAAAACACAAAGTGGATAGGCCCCATAAACATCATTAAGGATGTCAAATCTGACGATTGAAAATGTCATCATATAGGAGAAAACGTAAACAAAGAATGAATGTAAAAAGAGAACAAGTTGACATCCTCAATGCCAAGTACTGCCAAATATTAAAAAAAAAGTATATCGGCTGATCGCTTGGCTTAACCTTATTCAGTGAATCCTGAATTTTATTAAAATTATATCACAAGTAAGGAGGGAATTTCCTACTGAATGAAATCAGCAAGTTTTTTTGCTTTCAAATCTATTATCTATAAAAAGCAATCGCCGAAAAATATCCCGAAAAGCGTATATAGTTCCAGTTTTTAAGGCCGGTACTATGTTCGGTTTTCGCGTTGAAACTCCATATAAAAAAATAAACGAAAAAAATTGCCGAAGTGTGTTCGTTTCGTCATAACTTGTTTTTTCATCTCGGGAAATTTACATTTCGGGACGCTCATTGGGAGCGCAACCACAGTCGCTGTGCAACAAGTCATTTTCTAACGCAAAATAAACGCGATCGTCAAACTTCTAATTGTAACTGGGTGTTTGTGAGTGTTAGTGACGTTGCTCACACGTATTTACTCTGGTTGGAAAAAAATAAAGTGTTTGTGGATGCATAAATAAGAAAGTATTTTTTTAATACAAGTAAATACACTCGAAAGAAAAATAAATATTTCTTTCACAACATGCAACTCAATCAATCTTTACGAAATAATAAGGTTTGTGAAATAATGTGTTGCGCTTTTGGTCTTACAACAAAAATATTTGGATAAAAGTGATGTTGCCAAAGGCTATTGGAATGTTGTGCTTATTTAACTTATAAGAGTAAAAATACAACAAAATCTACAATAATTATTTCTACAAATAAATTCTGCATTTGTCTCTTTTTAAATTGTTTTGTGTTTCATTATAAAGGGTGATTTTTTTGAGGTTAGGATTTTCATGCATTAGTATTTGACAGATCACGTGAGATTTCAGACATGGTGTCAAAGAGAAAGATGCTCAGTATGCTTTGACATTTCATCATGAATAGACTTACTAACGAGCAACGCTTGCAAATCATTGAATTTTATTACCAAAATCAGTGTTCGGTTCGAAATGTGTTCATTCACCGTTCAGCGATGAGGCTCATTTCTGGTTGAATGGCTACGTAAATAAGCAAAATTGCCGCATTTGGAGTGAAGAGCAACCAGAAGCCGTTCAAGAACTGCCCATGCATCCCGAAAAATGCACTGTTTGGTGTGGTTTGTACGCTGGTGGAATCATTGGACCGTATTTTTTCAAAGATGCTGTTGGACGCAACGTTACGGTGAATGAACACATTTCGAACCGAACACTGATTTTGGTAATAAAATTCAATGATTTGCAAGCGTTGCTCGTTAGTAAGTCTATTCATGATGAAATGTCAAAGCATACTGAGCATCTTTCTCTTTGACACCATGTCTGAAATCCCACGTGATCTGTCAAATACTAATGCATGAAAATCCTAACCTCAAAAAAATCACCCTTTATAACAAACATATTTTCGCGAATCCTTTTTTGAAAAACTACAAAATAACAATGATAAAACAACAATTTTATTAAAATTTTACCAAAAGTCATGAGGGAATGTCATACTGAAAGACATCAGCAAGTTTTGCTTTAAAATCTACTATCCAAAAAAAGTAGCCGGAGAAAAATATTGCGAAAGGGGAATATAGTACCAGCCTTAATTCGGTATATAAAATAGATCTTTAAAACCGGCATCAGTATGATACACCGAGATTGACAAAACGATCCTAAGAGCGGTTATCACGTAGAGATATAAAGTTTGTGTTAGCTTACCGGAACTTAATTTATCGTGGGGATAAACCTACTGTTAACAAATTTGGTTTTCTCCTACCCCTTTAAAGTATTGGTTGCCTAAAAAGTAATTGCGGATTTTTCATATAGTCGGGGTTGATAAATTTTTTCACAGCTTGTGACTCTGTAATTGCATTCTTTCTTCTGTCAGTCATCAGCTGTTAATTTTAGCTTGCTTTAGAAAAAAAGTGTAAAAAGTATATTTGATTAAAGTTCATTCTAAGTTTTATTAAAAATGCATTTACTTTCTTTTAAAAAATCCGCAATTACTTTTTGGGCAACCCAATAATTTAGAAGATATGGAGAATTTTGTAGGTGAGAGATTGCAAATTTCTGTTGGATGTTTTTTTTTCACCCACAGAAGTTTCTAACTATTTCGCAAAATTGTTACTGGATAAGCATGACATAATTACCAGGTAGTGTACAGTAAACATCTGAGTAAAATTTTTCTCGCGAAGTGCTCCATCTGTCAACGAGTTTTGATTATAAGAACACACACAAACAAAGAAAAAACGCACGCACGAAAATGTTACTAGTTCACACAAAATCGGAGTTGCACTTATTACTGATTTTGACAGATAGTGCACTCAATACTTTGTTGTTGGGCAACTGCCACTACCTGTAAATGAATATATTTTGTGGATAAGTACGGGAATATGTATAGAGATCCAAGAGAATATATAAAAGATCCGGGAATATGTTATAATGTAGCAATTGGTTAATAAAAGACAGTCGTATTTATCAGGACTATAAATCGCTAACCGGCACCCATCTGCCGGTTAAGGTTTATCGCTTGGGGAAACAATTAAACGTGGTCTCATTTGTATAACAACCACAAATCATATGGTGCATTCCGCCATCTTGCCAACAAGTTGATCGACGTTTTGCTAAAACAAATAAACTTGTGTGCGTGTGTGTATACATGTGCGTACATAAGCAGGGAATATGCGAGATAAAAGATGACAACCAAGAAAATGCAAACAATAATCTGACATCTTATACCGTCAAACCTGGCCGGCTGTTAACAGCTGTTCTTGAGATTTAAGTGCTAAATCCTGTGTTTTTGCAGGATTTTTTTTTTAAATTCCAAATAAACCCGATTTTATGGCTGAATAATCGATAAAAGTAACAAAATATGCAACTGTTTTCAAGAATTGTTTATGGATGTGTGTGATGTGCACATTCATGTTTACGCATGTACGCTTGTGTATGTTACTCAAATCGCCAAAAACGCAGTGTAAACGGACAGGATTTGTTATTGGATTTAGTTAACCAAATCATAAAAATTTCAATGTAAACGCGCTAGAAGAGGCATCGTATTGAAAATGTCCTTTCACCACTCAACATTGACATCCACATTGACATTGTCGGAGAGGCTATCGAATCACTAACAATAGGACAAAAACTCATACGGGAATCTCAGTGTACTGGCTGATATAGATATACAAAATACTCCTATCGTCAAGCAAGCCCAAGATTTTAATGTAAACATAAAAACATTAGTTGATAGCATGGTACAATTAAGAGGTAGTGTCGTTAGCACAACAACAAAAATCGACCCCCAAAGAATCTACCTTGAGTGGCAAACGCCGTTAATTGAAATGTCAAAGTGGTTTTAGAAATAAAAATTATTTTACAACTTTTTTAAATGTGTGCTATATTTGTATTTTCTTCATTATAATACTGTTTTGTTGCTTATGTGTAGAATATCGAATCAAAGAGAAAATCTTTTCAAGATTTTAGAAAAAAAACAAAGCTGTGTTATCAAGCCTTTAACTTTAGATATACTACAAAATTAAAACAAAAATAAAATCCTGAGTTGACAGTCTGAAGAGTAAAATTCCAAAATTTTCTTGCAAAGATAAGTTACATTTCGCAGATGTTGAGGTAAAAAAGTCGTTGATATTCATTCGAACTCTTTTATTCAGTGTATACAGTGCCATAGATGTCAACGTTGGTACATATTTCACGCAATTGTAATTCCGCATATAATTCTGTTATATGCGACCAAGACCACTTGCCAGGTGAATGTCAAAGAAAGCGTAAGGACACTTCTGAGCTTTATTGTAAAATTGTGACAATACCGGACATCCTCAAATTGGAAAGGTTGTCCAATTTACGAAAAGTATGTAGCACCACAAAGGAGAAATCCTAAATCAGCAGAAGAAAAAAACAACGCAGTGAGTATTGTCAACATGCCCCTGACAACTCTAAGTAAGTTATTTGCCAGCATGTTTAAATATGCTGTATCACCACACAAATATCATAAACCCTCTTTTGTAGACGATTTTTCAAAACCCTCAAGCTACTTCTTGGAACCTGAGGAATTGATTCTTGAACAAGAAATCAATGTTGTTCTCAATGATTTCCAAAATATGCCATAGGAAGACGCAAAAATATAATTTTTGCGTTTGTTAAACAAAGTAACAATCCAATATGGATCTGGACCATAGATGTCCAAACTTCCTTAATTTCAATGTACGCTCTTTAGTAGATAGAAGTAGGCTGCTAGAATTGAGCAAAGTGCTCTTTCATAACAATATTGGTATTGGCTTTTTACAAGAATGTCATTTAAAGAAAAACAAAAATATACAAATCCAGGGATACAATTTTATTTATGGCTATTCAAACATTGGTACTGCTTAAATAATCAAGGATTCTTTTCAATATCAGCGAATTAATTTAAGTGATGTTGGTATTTTTGCTTCTTTAGTACAAATTATGGTCCCGCACTGCGGCACGCCGTTTGAACTCGGCTATAAAAAAAGAGGCCCCTTATCATTGAGCTTAAACTTGAATCGAACTACAACCATTGATATGTGAGAAGTTTGCCCCTGCTCTTTAGTGGAATGTTCATTGGCAAAATTTGCAATTTAGAACAAATTGAAGGAGTTCATAATAACATTTCTAGGAGATATTTAGTTGGATCTCTATACATTCCATGGGTTTGTTCTTGGTGAAGATTTGAACTCGAGAATTTTTCATGGGGAGATAGGATGGATAATACAAATGGAAAGGTTCTTGCAAACTATTTAAACCAGAATTCATTAGACGTCGTTAGATTATATGATGCTTCACCATCATATCCAAATGGTTTATTTTTTTCGACCCCCTTCTTATCGTCACAGTCTTAGTCGATAATATACAGCAAAACTTACGAACTTACGAAGTTTGAGAAAGATTTAACATAGTTCCTATCTCAATTTGGTTTTAAAAAGGCATACTCCACACAGCACGCTCTATCTCATCAACATTATACATAGCTTTCTTTCGGATTGTTTCCTTAGGGTCAAGACAATGAACAAATTTTCTTTAGCAGGGCTGGTAAGGCGTCTCAAAGGGAAGTGTTCTTGTGCCCTTCCTGTTCATATTTTTATACATGACTTCTTACACTCCAGTTCAAACTCACAGGCAATTTTATACGCTGACGACTGCTTGATTTATGCACACAGCACCTTCAAGCTCCGCAGTATGTAGAGGTACATCTTGCAGACATTCATGATTTTTACAAGAAATGGGATTTCAATATCAATGCGTTAAAATCTGAGGCTATCTGTATTCGTAACACCTCAGGGAAAAGTCCTAGACCATTGGTTCCTGATATGGTGTTGATATTCTTTTAAACATTACATACCTGGGCATCAATATCGATAAAATGTTAAAATTTAATAAACACGTAAGATTTAACCTGCAGAAAGCCAAAAAAATAACTGGAGCATTTTCTTATAAATATATTTAACAGCAAATATCTTCCGCAACAAACAAAAAATCTGTTGAAAGCAATTTAACTTTGTAACATACATACTTGTTATATTCTTATGAATTCAAATCAAGTTAGTTTTTGAATTATGTATGTATGTATGTAGAAAAGAAAAATATTGACATTCTATTTAAAATTTTATTCATTCTTGTAAGTTTCTTCATTGAATAAATACACATTTTATATATCGACGGTTTTTTATTTGAGCTCTGCCAATAGGTTATGGGCCCAGGCGAAATGGCTACCGATGTAAAGACTACGTTTGAAAAATTAAATCGCAATAACTATCAGATATGGAAGAAAAAGGCTGAATGTGTTTTGATACGAGATTATACTTGGTCGGTTATCAAAGATGATAATCCTGCAGAAAAAAATATGTCAAATGCAGCTTGAGGAAGATGGTGATATGGAAGACCATTTAAGCAAAATGCAGCATGAAATAAAAGAAGACGTTAAAAGTGAACCCATGCCTAATAAATGGGTATGAACTAAAATCATCTGGAATAGGCAGTGGATATTTGAACATTTTAGATGGCAATGGCAATACAACGAAAGTACAAATAAAAGATGTATTGTATGTACCGAATATTTAAAGCAATTTGTTGTCGGTAAAGAAATCGGCTGAAAAGGGCTTCAAAATAATTTTCCAAGGAAACATATGTGAAATATATTTCAAAAAGAATTTGTTTGCAGTTGCGATGCTTGATAATGGTCTGTACAAATTAAATACACCAAATACAACTCAAAATCAAAAGATTTTGATGGCCAGTCACTCGAAATGCATATTCCATTGTGATATAGAATGTGTCAAAAGGATGTTAAAGGAAGTCTATGGCGATTACCCAAAAGTCTGTACCTGTAGTGATGTTTGTCAGACGTGCATAAAAGGAAAATTATCCAGAAATGTTTTTCCGAAAAATTCGAAACAGAAATGTGATCAAATATTAGATCTGGTTCATAGCGATGTCTGTGGACCCATGGAAGCTGTCACCCCTGGGGGTAAGCGTTATTTTGTGACATTTATAGACGACTTTAGTAAATATATGGTAATATATTTATTGAATCATAAGTCGGAAGTCTGTTGTAGTGGCGCATGTCGATGTACCCAATATGAATATATTTCTTGGAATTGGCCCGCCTGATAATAGATATGGACATTCCTGTTTTTTTTCCAACCCCAACGCGAGTTAACATACAATGTGGATGCTAGAGTATTTTTGTTGTTGTGATTGCTTGTCTCATGTTGTTCCCTTATTGGAACATATTTGGAGCTTTGCCTATGCTGTTTTTCTTCTTCTTCTTCCTTGTAGCACTGTTACAGTTGGATTCACTTACATTGACCGCTGTTGATGATTCAAAGCTTAGTGTGATCATGTGTTATAATCACTTAGCTAACAGAGACGCATCATAGGCGGTAGCCTAGGGGAAGCGTTACAGCCTACGAACCGGTGAGCGTGAGTTCGAATACCGGCAGCAGTGTTTCCTTATACATTTATATTTTTTATTTATTTATTTTTTTTTTTTTTGTTTGTTTCATTTCATTTGTTTTCTTTTTTTTTGATCATTTGATCACATCAAAGTTCAAATGAGTTGTTTAATTTTTTTTCCTTTTGGTTTTCTTTTTTTTGACAACTATTGGATAAGGTGGAAAATGGTTTTGGTTGTTAACATCCACACATATAAGTCCGACCAAATCATAGGTTTAGAGCACTTTGTCTCCATATTGAAAAGTTGCTATAATTTCCCCTTAGCCATAGTGGTGAATGTTAACTTCTTTTCTATGTTCTTTGTAGCTTTTCTTTCGCATTGGAGTTCCCATACACTCACAAATGGATTATTATTGTATTTGTGGCATGTATGTAAAAGAAGACATTTTTGGTTTTGAGAATTTTAATTTGTGGTAGTAATTCAGCAATTTGCCCCCTTGTTTAGGTCAAGGCTACAAAAGGTGGTAGCAGACTGATTTGAGATCCATTTTGCTCCAACCTTGCAACCGTGTGCACCCAAAAGTTTAAGTTTTTGTGTCGTAAAGGACTTGAGATTCTTTAAAAGTGTAAAAGCGTTATCCTTGCTTTAGTAAAAAAGGGATTAAATTTTTTTTTTGTTGGTGGCAGTTCTCCTCAATTTTTATTTTTTTATTGTCCTGCAGAATCGATGTTTATTTATAAAATCGCGGGTAAATAATTGTTGCAAGTGTTGGTTTCCTGCATTTTCTTTTTGCTGAGGGTTTTATCCCCAAAGCTGGAGTGTTGGTCCCCTGTGATCATTTAACTCCTGGATTAATACATTTGGTAAGGTGGCATTTTTTCTAAACAATTTCTCAATTTCTTTTGAGAACTCATTGTTCTGTGGGCCTTGTTTCTCTGATTCTAGGATTCCCCCTTTCCCTGTGCTCATATGGATTTCTCTGTTTCTGCTGTGCAGATTTGGCTGCCTGAGAGAGTCTAACAAAAGTCTTTTCATTTTTTTTGATCAGTGGATTCTGGTGTTTTAAATGGATCGTTTGTCTTGGTTTCAAGTACAAGAAAAAAAAAGAGCCGTCGGGATTGGTGCAACTCATTTAGTTTTTGTTTTGCGGGAATCGAAACAAACGCGTTTTGGTTGAAAAATCACTCTCGAAAAGGAAAAAAAACTCTTGCGTGCTAATTCTTAGGTTTTGTAACTTGCTAAAAAAAAGACCTTAAAAAAATAATTATTTTTCCGTATTTTTGCCCATGTAATTTGCCTCAAGTGTTATATAGTTTAATTTTTGCTCATTTGTAAGGCAGAGATGGAGAACCGAATCGGAAGTGAAACAAAAAGTTAATGCCTAATTGAGAGTTTTTTTTTGGTAAAAGTAGTTTGGCAATCCAATGTTTTAGAAAAAGGCGAATATAAAAAAAACCGATAGAGTGAATCGTATCAAATGTTAAAGACTATATTGAAAAAAGTGATTTTTTGTGTATGCCGCGTATTTTGTTAAAAACTTGCAATTGGCTGGAGTTTGCTGGTTTGTTTTAATAACCCCTCACCCCTCGAAAGGCCTTTCAACGTGGGAGCTCCAACAAAAACCAAGTAAGTGCAAACTGTTATACTACCACTGAGCAAAGCCAAACAGATTTATTTTTTTTCGGAGAGTGAGAGAGATGCCGTTACCTCTCTCAGGTAATTTTTGTCAAATTAAATAATTTTTTTTCTTTTAAATTAATTTAAAAATGTTTTAAATCTTCCCCCATAATTTTTAAATTGGAATTTTTGCAAGTTGGCAGCTTTCAGATGATCTGTTTGTGTTTGTTCAGTTAAATATCCTGCATATACATATATATCTGATTCTGTGCTGGTGGATATGTCAATGCTAAAGTGTTAACATGCTATTGGAACCTCTGTTAACTATGTTGATTCGCTGTTAACAAGACTCTCAGAAAATGTTCTTGGGTCTGAAAAGCACTGCTTCGATTGAAATAGCTTTGATACATTTTTTTTGGCAATATTTTTTATATGAATGTACGTTTTGTGCCTTTTGATCATTGACATATCTAGCCCAGTATGCCTATAAAATATTGTTTTTACATTTGATACCATTTTTATTGAAATTTGGCTGCATATTAGTCAAAACTTCGCGATTTAAAATTATTTCTTCGTTTTATACAACCGAGTGGGTTGTGTTGATGTATGTGCGATTAGAGGAAAAAAATGAAGTAAGGGAAAAAAGGGGTCAATGCACTCACAGCTGTTTTACTTTAACAGAAGTACAAATGGAAATACACTCACACAGCTACATATCATTTTTTTCATAATGAGCCTTTTAAATGAAGTTTGTTTCACAGCCGATTTAGTTTTTTTTCTGCCGTGCTATGAATTCAAATAAACTCGCCTATTGATTCTTATTTGATATATTATATAAACATTTTTTTTCATGCCGTGTTTTTTTTGTAACCCTTCTTGTTAAGTTTTGAGATTTAATTTAAATGATTAGTTTTTTTTTAGAGTTATGAAAATAATTTTAGTAAATTAAAGGATCAATTTAGATATACAGAAAAATTGGTTGTTAGCCTTGACTTTAATATTTCTTTTATTATATTTTTTTTTTTGTCTGTTTTTAAAGTAGGATGTGATTCATCTCTATAGTGAGCGACCGGATTTGATAATGAACTTTTTCTTAATAAATTTAATGAATTTGTTAAATATGGAGTAAGCCCAAACCTTTGAGTTTGATTTGTAGGGTCGGTAAAGGAAGGTAGGGTAAATATTATGGGTTTACCAACCAAGAAGCGATTTCTTTGGATGCTTTTGGTAAACAGGAAGGGAGGGCATGCTGTGCAGCTTACACCTTAGCACAGCCGATCGAATGATGTCGGAAATAGATCCTCTGGTGTTGTGACCCCCCTTATACTTTGTGTATTTGTCTATTCTATCTGACTTTCCTTTGTTTTGGTTTTGCTATCGTTCGTGCACGCATTAACATTAAAGCTGGTAGTTGGTAAAATTAAACGATGAACATTGGCAAGATCCCCCCCATCCGACGAGCAATAAGGCCGGTGAAATATGCGTGCCATGCCGTTTTGTTTCATCTATAGACATTTATGTGGAGTTTTGCTCAGACTAGACCCTTGCACACTACAGTTTTTGGCGCCCAACGTGGGGCCCGAGTGAATTAAAAATTTTTTTTATATTGAACGGCTTGATATTTCAGATATCGTAGGATTTTTCACTCAGCTCCTAGTATTTTTCCTCTCTTTTCTTTATACTGCCTTTATTTTTTTTCCCCATTTATTTTCTTTTGTCGGGATAACTAAACTTCGTTGGAATTTATATGTTTGATATGCAGCGGTGCTGAAGCATATAACCAGGAGTTAGGTTGTCCTGCCCTTTTTTCTCTCGTGTGAAAGTTTCAGTTGGTGTTCAGGTTGAATGAATACAGGTTTTGGACTAGGCTCTAATTCTGGCTTCAGCGTATATCTGATTGGAAACTTTTATTATTTGTTTTCTCTATTTGCGATTTGGAATGTATGAATATTATCGAGGATGTTTTTACCCATCGTAAATAACCATTTTTCTTTCTGTCTCCCCTATCAATTTGTTATTCTTCTCCTTAATTATTTCCATCTATTTTCGCATAGTTTGATAATTTTTTTTTTATTACTATCCTACCTTACCTCCTATGCCCGAACAAATCAAACTTGGTTTTCTTGATTGAATTGTTGTTTTTATTTACTTTTTGATTTTTTTTTTTAGTTATTATTTTGTCTTGATTTACCTTAGATTTTGATTTTTTTAATGTTATTTGAAAATGCCCCTTGAAAGAAGTTCTGAACATATTTCAGCTGCTGGAACAGCTGTTGAGGGTAACTTGCTTTTATGCCAGATTTGTAGTTCTGTTATTCAGAATCCATTACTTTTAACAGAAACCTCCTGTAGACATTCCTTTCATAAAATATGCATTACGAATTACATTAAAACTCAGTCTGATTGTCCAGTGTGTGGGTCGAACATAGTCAAGGACAGCAAAAAGTCCGGTCTTGCAATTTCGCAGAAAACAACTTCATCGGTTGCAACTAGGTCGTCTGCAAAAGCCAAGAGCTATGATGCCAATAGGGCTGAAGGATCCTCTAACCAGGATATAACTACAAATTTAGATGCTAGTGCAGGTATGTCACTACCTCAACCCAGCTTGACTTTGGACAGCATAAAGGACTTAGTGACTGCAATGATGAATAGGCAACAAACAGAGATTGTTCAGTCTCTTTCCAGTCAGGTAACTTCGTGGGTCGAGAAGAGTGTTGAGGTTAGTCTTGCTCGTTTAAATATTAATCAGGCTCCACAGATTGCTAACGCATCTTCGCCGGTAGTCAATAGAAACCGTCCCTCTATGCTGAATGTAGGTGAGGTTGAGCAGAGGACATTAGAGCAGTTGCTGGGGTTGCCATATTCAAATAATGAACAGGTGAGTAATGATTCTGGTAGAAGTAACCATGATGGTAATTCTGCAAGCCGATCTCGATTTAGTGCCCCAAATTTAAGCCATGATTTAGCCTTTCGTCCTGATAAGGTTAGCCAAATAATTGCCAATTGGAAGATTAAGTTCAATGGTAGTTCGAACAGCTTACCTGTTGATAATTTTATTTATCGTGTTGAAGCCCTAACTAGACAGACATTAAATGGTGATTTTGACATCCTTTGTCGTAGCGCAAGTGCACTTTTTGAAGGCAAAGCCAGTGACTGGTTTTGGAGGTTCCACCGTACTGTACGTGTTGTTCAGTGGTTCGATCTTTGTAGAGCATTACGTCAGCATTATAGGGACTCCAGAACTGATATTGACATAAGAGAATTAATACGCGACAGGAAGCAAAAGCCAAACGAACCGTTCGACACTTTTTATGATTCAGTCATAGACTTGGTCGATAGACTTGATAAGCCCCTTGATGATAAAACGCTGGTTGAAATCTTACGTCGCAATCTACAACCAGATATCCAGCATGAAATATTAAATATGTCGATTAGCTCGGTTGGTCAATTGCGTGAAATTTGTCGGCGTAGGGAGTTCTTCCTACAGGATATGAGTCGTAAGCATGGATTCTCCGGTAGCAGGCATAATCATTTTTCAAAGCGTGCAGCAGAAGTTGAATTCAATGAAGTTAACGAGCCTGAATTACTTGAGTTTGAAGAAGTTTCGGAGGTCTCATCTGTGTGTTGGAATTGTAGGCATACAGGTCATAGATACCAAGAATGTTTAGCTGATCGCAGTGTTTTTTGTTATGGTTGTGGTACTCCACAAGTATATAAACCCAATTGTAGGAAATGTAATGACAATCCAAAAAACTTCCAGAGCTCTGCACTGAGAAGTGCACCCAGACCGAAAACTTGTCAACAATCCTCACAGACCATGTAAAAATATTTTCTCGTTCAAATTTTCCTTCGGATACTCAACCTGAGGAAACCCATAATACTGAATATTCAAATAAAAATTATGATACCCAGGATAATACTGTGATTCAAAGTACTTGCCCTACTACTACAGGACCTCGTCCAATAATACCTTTTCATGTGAGGTTAAAAAATTATCTCAAGGTCAGAGACAGGATATTCAATGAAGAGCCTAGGGTTGCCAGGTCAAGCAAAAGGATGAGAAAATTTTGGAAAATTGTCAAGAATTTAAAAAGGAACTTTAGTGTTTCAGTACTTGAGAGGCCAGGCGATGTTCGTCCTTATGCTGAGGTGCGTTTGTTAGATAGAAATGTGATAGGTCTTTTAGACACTGGTGCCTCCGTGACGTGTCTTGGTGCTCAAGCCGCTATAGATTTTCTAGGATCTCAGATTCCTTATAAGAAATTAAACACCACTGTCAATACGGCAGATGGTAAACCTCAAAGGATTGCGGGTGTTTTTACGACTGAAGTGGTTTTTAGAAATAAAAGTGAGCCCATTACTATTTATGTGGTTCCTAATTTGTCACAGGATTTGATACTTGGCATTGATTTTTGGAGGAAATATAACCTTCTTCCTCAGTCTCTTTTAAATGGAATTTCCAGTTTATCGTTCTCAGTAGGCGATGCCCAAAATTTAGACCAGAAATATCTCTCGGTGGATCAGAAGTTTCAGCTGCAATGTGCTATTGATTTATTTCCTTCGTTCGCGAAAGAGGGCCTAGGGAAAACGAATGTTATTTGCCATACTATTAATACGGGTGGTGCAACCCCGATAAAACAAAGGCATTTCCCTGTCTCTCCGGCGATTGAGAAGCTAATCTACGAAGAGCTTGATCGCATGTTGGCTATGGGTGTAATAGAGGAGTCCACTAGTCCTTGGTCTTCACCGATTGTTTTGCATAGAAAACCAGGCAAGAATCGCTTATGCTTGGACAGTAGAAAACTTAATGCTGTTACAGAGGGGGATGCTTATCCACTTCCACATATCGATGGTATCTTGAGTCGTTTGCCTAAAGCTGAATTTATATCCAGCCTTGATTTGAAGGATGCATTCTGGCAGATACCGCTAGATGAATCGTCGAAAGGTAAGACTGCATTCACGGTTCCTGGGAGACCCCTTTATCATTTTAAAGTTATGCCATTTGGCTTATGTAATGCCCCGCAAACCATGTGCAGGCTTATGGATAGGGTGATACCGGCATCTCTCAGAGCTGAGGTTTTGGTCTACCTGGACGATCTTCTAGTGGTATCTCCCACATTTGATCGGCATCTAGGGGTACTCAAGGAAGTGGCTAAGTGTCTTCGTAATGCTGGACTTACAATAAACGTAGGAAAAAGCAAATTTTGTATGACAGAAGTCCGATATTTAGGCCATGTAGTTGGGGACGGGACCATTCGTACCGATCCAGGAAAAATTTCGGCCATTACTGAATTCCCGGCACCGAGATCGGTTAAACAAGTCCGACGATTTCTAGGTATGTCAGGGTGGTACAGAAAGTTCATCAGGAATTACGCTGCTATTTCTAGTCCCTTAACTGATTTGTTAAAGACTAATCGAAAATTCGTATGGACCGAGGAGGCCCAAAAATCCTTTGAAGATTTGAAATCCATTCTTAGCTCAGCCCCTGTTTTGCACAGTCCTGATTTTTCACAGCCGTTTTTTATACACTGTGATGCCAGCAAAACAGGAATAGGAGGAGTCTTGGTGCAAAAGAATGCGGAGGGCGATGAGTTTCCTGTGGCGTTTATGTCTAAGAAACTTAACCAAGCCCAACGTAACTATAGTGTCACTGAACAAGAATGCTTGGCAGCAATGCTTTGCATTAAAAAGTTTCGAGCTTATGTCGAGGGACATGAGTTCACGGTGATTACTGATCACGCCTCTCTTAAATGGCTCATGTCCCAAACTGACTTAAGCACGCGGCTAGCTAGATGGGCCTTGAAGCTTCAAGGATACCGGTTTAAAATTGAGCATAGAAAAGGGTCGCAGAATATAGTTCCTGATGCGCTTTCGCGTACGAATACCGATGACTTGTCCGAAATATGCGGTCTGTCCGAGATAAGAAATGAACGCGGGGTTTTTGTTGATTTAAAATCTGAACATTTTTCCTCTGACGACTACAAGGACTTATTGAGAAGGGTTGAAGATAATATCGATTCCACTCCCGACTTGAAGATTATCGATGGTTATTTATACAGACGAACGGAACACGCCGTTGGAGAACAGCTTGCTGATGACATGATTTGGAAGCTATGGATTCCTAAAAGTATGGTTCCAGAGGTATTGCAGAAACATCATGATGACCCCTTGTCTTCGCATTGTGGGATTAATAAAACATTGGAAAGAATTCGCAGATACTATTTCTGGCCTAACTTAGTTTGGGATGTTAAGAATTATGTTAACTCGTGTGAAGTTTGTAAGAGTACAAAGCACCCTAATGTTGTTATGAGACCACCCATGGGTGACACTGGTTCATCCCATAGATTCTTTCAGCGCTTATATGTTGATTTCATAGGACCTTACCCTCGATCCAGTTCAGGGAATATTGGAATTTTTATTGTCCTTGATCATTTTTCAAAATTTTGTTTTCTCCGCCCGGTTAAAAAGTTTACAGCTGATGCTGTTATTAAGTATATGGAAGAAGATTTGTTTCACACATTTGGTGTACCAGAGAGCGTTATCTCGGATAATGGAACGCAGTTCAAAGCAAAGAAATTTAATGATCTTTTGAATTTTTATAAGATTTCTCATATTTATACCGCAGTTCATTCGCCACAGGCTAATGCCTCTGAACGGGTGAACCGATCCGTCATTTCTGCTATTAAAGCATATGTAAAACCCGATCAAAAAAATTGGGATGAAAAACTAAGCCACATTGCGTGTGCTTTGCGTTCGACAGTACATACTGCCATTGGGACTTCCCTTTATTTTATGGTTTTTGGTCAAAATATGGTGACTAATGGTTCTATTTACCAACTGCTAAGAAAACTGAATGCTTTAGAGGATAGGGCGATACAATTTAATAGATCGGACACCTTTGATGTTGTTAGATCTAAAGCTGCTAATGTGATGAGAGTGCAACATGATCGTAATGAAAGACAATACAACCTACGTTCGCGTGAAGTGTCATATAATGTTGGTCAAGAGGTGTACAGGCGAAATTTTAGCCAAAGCAGTTTTGAAAAAGGATACAATGCTAAACTTGCACCTACGTTTATTAAATGCAGGGTTCGTCGTAGAATTGGTACTTGTTATTATGAACTTGAAGATCTTCAAGGCAAGTTGGTTGGTACATATCATGCAAAAGATATGAGGCAATAGATTACATCTCCATGCGGTATCAGACTTAATCTCCAATTTGTCCATTAAGCCTGATTTTGGCGGGGGGTATTTGTAGTGGCGCATGTCGATGTACCCAATATGAATATATTTCTTGGAATTGGCCCGCCTGATAATAGATATGGACATTCCTGTTTTTTTTCCAACCCCAACGCGAGTTAACATACAATGTGGATGCTAGAGTATTTTTGTTGTTGTGATTGCTTGTCTCATGTTGTTCCCTTATTGGAACATATTTGGAGCTTTGCCTATGCTGTTTTTCTTCTTCTTCTTCCTTGTAGCACTGTTACAGTTGGATTCACTTACATTGACCGCTGTTGATGATTCAAAGCTTAGTGTGATCATGTGTTATAATCACTTAGCTAACAGAGACGCATCATAGGCGGTAGCCTAGGGGAAGCGTTACAGCCTACGAACCGGTGAGCGTGAGTTCGAATACCGGCAGCAGTGTTTCCTTATACATTTATATTTTTTATTTATTTATTTTTTTTTTTTTGTTTGTTTCATTTCATTTGTTTTCTTTTTTTTTGATCATTTGATCACATCAAAGTTCAAATGAGTTGTTTAATTTTTTTTCCTTTTGGTTTTCTTTTTTTTGACAACTATTGGATAAGGTGGAAAATGGTTTTGGTTGTTAACATCCACACATATAAGTCCGACCAAATCATAGGTTTAGAGCACTTTGTCTCCATATTGAAAAGTTGCTATAATTTCCCCTTAGCCATAGTGGTGAATGTTAACTTCTTTTCTATGTTCTTTGTAGCTTTTCTTTCGCATTGGAGTTCCCATACACTCACAAATGGATTATTATTGTATTTGTGGCATGTATGTAAAAGAAGACATTTTTGGTTTTGAGATTTTTAATTTGTGGTAGTAATTCAGCAATTTGCCCCCTTGTTTAGGTCAAGGCTACAAAAGGTGGTAGCAGACTGATTTGAGATCCATTTTGCTCCAACCTTGCAACCGTGTGCACCCAAAAGTTTAAGTTTTTGTGTCGTAAAGGACTTGAGATTCTTTAAAAGTGTAAAAGCGTTATCCTTGCTTTAGTAAAAAAGGGATTAAATTTTTTTTTTGTTGGTGGCAGTTCTCCTCAATTTTTATTTTTTTATTGTCCTGCAGAATCGATGTTTATTTATAAAATCGCGGGTAAATAATTGTTGCAAGTGTTGGTTTCCTGCATTTTCTTTTTGCTGAGGGTTTTATCCCCAAAGCTGGAGTGTTGGTCCCCTGTGATCATTTAACTCCTGGATTAATACATTTGGTAAGGTGGCATTTTTTCTAAACAATTTCTCAATTTCTTTTGAGAACTCATTGTTCTGTGGGCCTTGTTTCTCTGATTCTAGGATTCCCCCTTTCCCTGTGCTCATATGGATTTCTCTGTTTCTGCTGTGCAGATTTGGCTGCCTGAGAGAGTCTAACAAAAGTCTTTTCATTTTTTTTGATCAGTGGATTCTGGTGTTTTAAATGGATCGTTTGTCTTGGTTTCAAGTACAAGAAAAAAAAAGAGCCGTCGGGATTGGTGCAACTCATTTAGTTTTTGTTTTGCGGGAATCGAAACAAACGCGTTTTGGTTGAAAAATCACTCTCGAAAAGGAAAAAAAACTCTTGCGTGCTAATTCTTAGGTTTTGTAACTTGCTAAAAAAAAGACCTTAAAAAAATAATTATTTTTCCGTATTTTTGCCCATGTAATTTGCCTCAAGTGTTATATAGTTTAATTTTTGCTCATTTGTAAGGCAGAGATGGAGAACCGAATCGGAAGTGAAACAAAAAGTTAATGCCTAATTGAGAGTTTTTTTTGGTAAAAGTAGTTTGGCAATCCAATGTTTTAGAAAAAGGCGAATATAAAAAAAACCGATAGAGTGAATCGTATCAAATGTTAAAGACTATATTGAAAAAAGTGATTTTTTGTGTATGCCGCGTATTTTGTTAAAAACTTGCAATTGGCTGGAGTTTGCTGGTTTGTTTTAATAACCCCTCACCCCTCGAAAGGCCTTTCAACGTGGGAGCTCCAACAAAAACCAAGTAAGTGCAAACTGTTATACTACCACTGAGCAAAGCCAAACAGATTTATTTTTTTTCGGAGAGTGAGAGAGATGCCGTTACCTCTCTCAGGTAATTTTTGTCAAATTAAATAATTTTTTTTCTTTTAAATTAATTTAAAAATGTTTTAAATCTTCCCCCATAATTTTTAAATTGGAATTTTTGCAAGTTGGCAGCTTTCAGATGATCTGTTTGTGTTTGTTCAGTTAAATATCCTGCATATACATATATATCTGATTCTGTGCTGGTGGATATGTCAATGCTAAAGTGTTAACATGCTATTGGAACCTCTGTTAACTATGTTGATTCGCTGTTAACAAGACTCTCAGAAAATGTTCTTGGGTCTGAAAAGCACTGCTTCGATTGAAATAGCTTTGATACATTTTTTTTGGCAATATTTTTTATATGAATGTACGTTTTGTGCCTTTTGATCATTGACATATCTAGCCCAGTATGCCTATAAAATATTGTTTTTACATTTGATACCATTTTTATTGAAATTTGGCTGCATATTAGTCAAAACTTCGCGATTTAAAATTATTTCTTCGTTTTATACAACCGAGTGGGTTGTGTTGATGTATGTGCGATTAGAGGAAAAAAATGAAGTAAGGGAAAAAAGGGGTCAATGCACTCACAGCTGTTTTACTTTAACAGAAGTACAAATGGAAATACACTCACACAGCTACATATCATTTTTTTCATAATGAGCCTTTTAAATGAAGTTTGTTTCACAGCCGATTTAGTTTTTTTTCTGCCGTGCTATGAATTCAAATAAACTCGCCTATTGATTCTTATTTGATATATTATATAAACATTTTTTTTCATGCCGTGTTTTTTTTGTAACCCTTCTTGTTAAGTTTTGAGATTTAATTTAAATGATTAGTTTTTTTTTAGAGTTATGAAAATAATTTTAGTAAATTAAAGGATCAATTTAGATATACAGAAAAATTGGTTGTTAGCCTTGACTTTAATATTTCTTTTATTATATTTTTTTTTTTTGTCTGTTTTTAAAGTAGGATGTGATTCATCTCTATAGTGAGCGACCGGATTTGATAATGAACTTTTTCTTAATAAATTTAATGAATTTGTTAAATATGGAGTAAGCCCAAACCTTTGAGTTTGATTTGTAGGGTCGGTAAAGGAAGGTAGGGTAAATATTATGGGTTTACCAACCAAGAAGCGATTTCTTTGGATGCTTTTGGTAAACAGGAAGGGAGGGCATGCTGTGCAGCTTACACCTTAGCACAGCCGATCGAATGATGTCGGAAATAGATCCTCTGGTGTTGTGACCCCCCTTATACTTTGTGTATTTGTCTATTCTATCTGACTTTCCTTTGTTTTGGTTTTGCTATCGTTCGTGCACGCATTAACATTAAAGCTGGTAGTTGGTAAAATTAAACGATGAACATTGGCAAGATCCCCCCCATCCGACGAGCAATAAGGCCGGTGAAATATGCGTGCCATGCCGTTTTGTTTCATCTATAGACATTTATGTGGAGTTTTGCTCAGACTAGACCCTTGCACACTACACTGTATAAAACTAAAGGAATTCTGCAATATGGTAAAAACAAAGTTTGGCAAGTACCTTAAAGTCATAAAGTCTGACAATGGAGGAGAATATACTGGGAGTGAAATTCGTAGTTTTTTGAAGCAATGTGGAATACAGCAGCAATTCACCGTACCTTATAACCCAGAGCAGAATGGTACAGCCGAAAGAAGGAATAGATATGTGGTCGAAATGATACGATGCATGCTTATAGATGCAGATATGCCAAAATCATATTGGTGAGAAGCTGCCGTTACGACTACTTACATTCAAAATCGCTGTCTTACTAGATCAAATAATTCAATTCCGTACGCTCTGTGGGAAGGGAAGAAACCAAGACTTGACAATTTAATAATATTTGGAAGTAAGTGCTTAGTATACGTACCGAAAGAAAAAAGAAGGAAGCTGGATGTTAAAGCTAAAATGCTGACTTTTGTAGGCTATTCTGAGGAAGCAAAAGGATTGCGTTTTTTGGATAGAAATACTAATAAAATTACAATAAGTCGTGATTACAAAATTGTTTGTGATAATTTCCAAGAAAGTCAAGCTTCAAATAAAGATAACAACGAAATGTATGTGGACATTTTTAAATTGCCAAAGATTGGTAGTAACGAACCAACTATTGAAGAATCAAGTGACATAGAAGAGCATTTTTACGATGCTGATTTAGATGACCTTAATACATTCAAAATGGACGATAATCTTGAAATCACTGATAGAATGCCGATATCACGAGAAACAAGCCAGATTCCAATGGCAATGGTGCAAGAAAATGTTGACAGTGGTCAGCCGTTGTTGAGAAGATCTCTTAGAACAACAAAAGGAAAACTTCCAGAAAGATTTATGATGAGCATCGGAAGTAATGAATCAGAACCTAAAACTTTTCAGGATGTTATGAAAAGGGACGACAAAGAAATGTGGTTGGAAGCAATGAAGGGGGAACTAAAGTCATTGCATGATAACAACACCTGGGAGTTAGGAAATTTGCCAGATAATCGAAAAGCGATTGGTTGCAAATGGGTTTTCAAACTAAAACGAGATGCCAGCGGAAAAGTTGTAAAATATAAGGCAAGACTTGTAGCACAAGGTTTTAGTCAGCGGTATGGTGTTGATTATGATGAAGTGTTTGCGCCGGTTGTTAGACAATCCACACTTCGAATGTTTTTGACATTGTCTGGTCAAAATGATATGACTGTTGAACAGTATGATATTAAGACTGCATTCCTATATGGTGAGCTTAACGAGGAAGTATACATGAAGCAACCAATAGGGTTTGAAACTTCCAATGGCAAAATCTGTAAACTAAAAAAAAGCATATACGGACTTAAACAATCTGCCCGATGTTGGAATGAAAAGCTATGCCAAGTTTTTTTTAAATGCAGGTTTCAAGATAGGGCTCACAGATAGTTGTGTTCTACGAAACGAAAAAAATGGCGAGTGGATATTTGTTCTAATATACGTGAACGATATTCTTGTAGCAACGAAGTCGGATTTAAACCATGATTATGTAATGAATTTACTGAAAACAAATTTTGAAATAACTGCTCTTGGAGAAGTCAATTATTATCTGGGTATACAAATTGAGAAGGGGAATGATGGTTTTTACAGTCTATCTCAAGAACATTACATAAATGAAATTGTAAAATGCGCTGGATTGGAAATTGCCAGAACATCCAAGATACCAATGGACGTTGGATATGTAAAAGAAGACGTTAAAAGTGAACCCATGCCTAATAATGAAAGGTATACACGTTTAGTTGGATGCCTGCTTTATATTTCCGTAAATTCTAGACCAGCAGCTGTCTCAATTTTAAGCCGTAAAGTAACGAATCCTACATATCGTGATTGGAATGTGTTAAAAAGGCTGATTACTTATCTGAATGGTTCCAAATCGTTGCGACTAAATCTAAAATGTGGAGATTTGAAAGGCTTATATGGATTTGCTGATGCTGATTGGGCTCAAAATAGGAGTGATAGAAAATCAAATAGCGGATTTCTTTTTAAATATAATGGATCCCCTATATCATGGTGTTGTCGCAAACAAGATTGCGTATCATTATCATCGACAGAGGTTGAATATATATCGTTATGTGAAGCAGTTCAAGAATCTTTGTGGTTAAGAAGACTATTAAACGATTTTGAAATAATACCAGCTGATCCTACTATAATCTATGAAGATAACCAAAGTTGTTTGAATTTGGTTCAGTCTGAAAAATTCAGTAGACGTAGCAAGCATAACTCTACAAAATACTATTTCATAAAAGATTTAAAAGAGAAAAAAGAAATAAGTTTGGAATATTGCCCTACGGAAATAATGGAAGCAGATATATTTACCAAACCACTTCAATTGAACAAAATTCAACAATTCCAGAAAAGTCTTTGCTTGCAATGAGGTTAAATTGAGAAGGAGTGTTGAAAGCAATTTAACTTTGTAACATACATACTTGTTATATTCTTATGAATTCAAATCAAGTTAGTTTTTGAATGATGTATGTATGTAGAAAAGAAAAATATTGACATTCCATTTTAAATTTTATTCATTCTTGTAAGTTTCTTCATTGAATAAATACACATTTTATATATCGACGGTTTTTTATTTGAGCTCTGCCAATAAAATCTTCTTTATAAGGTGGCCACCAGATCAGTGTTGTGTTACGGATTCCCAATATAGTGGCTAAAGAACTAGAAATTTTTGAGCGTAACGTCTTGCGGAAAACACTATAAAACCCTTACCAAAAAATTCTCAAATTTCGTAATTTATAATTCTGCAGAAGTGAGCCGCTGTGCTCATACGCACTGGGTCATCAAAAGCTGTTCATCCAAAAACTTGCTACACATGAGAACATACTACTGAACCACATTTACGAACTGGATAAAGATATATCCTTGTCTGACTCAGCCTATCTTTCCCCTGTGGGAATTATCAACGAGTACTTTGACAATGAAATAGCCCAACGCCGCGCCGGACTTGTACATGAAAACAGTACCTGGATCAAATGGAGGATAATTATTATATACTCATATACATACATAAGTTGGTTTTATATATCCAATAACCTCCCATTGATGTCAATGGTTGATTTTTGTTACGTCGCATTACAATTAGGCAAAGAGCGCTCTCTCTCGTTCATGTTATTTAACATTATCCCTTGTTGATATTTTGCAAACTCAATGGATTACAATAAAACAACAGTTTAAGTTTACTCTTTATAACCATTCGTAGTTAACATTGTCATTTGCCAAAGAAAATAAAAACCTACTTACCGGCCCATAATGCATAAATTCAGAAAACCAAATTCTTTTAACCAGAAGAATATCGATACGATAAATTGTAACCGGAGAATGAGAAACCCGGCCTAAGACTTGTTAGAATATTGGTTGTGTACAACCCTGTAATGGAAATGATAAGTGCAGTTATTACAATCGATTTTTTCAATCAGTTGATCGAGAATAATGGCTATTTAATCGGTGTGTTGATTTCCTATCTATCAATGGCTTATCGATAATTTTCTAAGATGGCGACGAAAAAACGCGTCTTGTGTGAATGTAATCATAACAAATTGTGATTTTTATTAATAAATGTGTCTAAAAGTGCATGAAAACTATAAGAAAACAATAAAGAATAAATAGTGCAACAAATACATGTGAAATTGTGCGTGAGAAACAAGATACAATGACCACAAATATGTATCGTGTCGGAGGTGAGATGTGAAGAAAAATTTTCCATTTTTTCGTTTTTGCTTTTGCATTGTCTTCGTTGTCGGTTTGCTGTTGCTATTGCTGCTGCGAGCATATTTCTTTTGCTCTGTTCTGCTTGCGCGCTTAAAAGACTGCATTGTTTCAACAAAAACTGAATGTCCGCAAGTATTGGAAAAATTTCAACGAAATTTGCTAAAAGCTGCAATATCCATAATACGTTTTTACTATATCCACCTTGCTAAAGCTATCATAAACAAGTCTTTCAAGTGTCAACACTTAAATCATTTGAAAAATTGCTGGTAAAGCATATAAATCCTACAATTGGTTGTACATATGTAGGTCGGGCCCACAATTAAAGTTAGGATTACGTTGACGGGAAACTTGACCGTAACTTTATTAATAATTTTTTTTGTTTGTTTGGTCTTCCTCGGTATAATCTTAAAAACGTTCAAAATCGTCATAGGTTATGAAAAATGCCATACGTTGGCAACACTGAAATGTAAGCCTCCACACTCCTCGTTGTGGCCGAGTGAGATGGTCTCTTCTCGACGATTTCTGTGAATGCTGCAATTCTTTTTTTTTACTCCAGAGTGCCTATTACTTGTGTGTGTATATTTGTATGTGCCAAAAAGAAAGAAATAAAAAATACTCGAGTGCCAGACATAAGCAATGCCCAGACTGATTTTGTCCTAAAATCTGTGCACCTTAAGCCGTGATGCTGATTAAAGTGTGCTAATATCGGTGTTACGTTTCCATTTTGCGCCTTAAATGTGACCAACTAATTTAAAGCCATTATCATCATAACGTTAATTTTACATTTATTGTACGTTGATCTTATTAGCTGGTGGCCGAAACTCGAAATCATTTACTGTTTCCTTTTGCTATAATGTAGGTTGATTCGGGTTATCGACTTTTTTACGTTTGCGACATTGCTTTGTTTTTCAAATGCATTTCATAAATCTTACTAAACGAATCTCTACTCATTAAATTCGATTATTAGCGGCATGGATCTCATGGAACAATGCTAGATAGGCAAGAGCAGATAGCATTTGTAAGTTTAAGTCATAGTATTGGAGAATTCTATGGGAAATTCCATAGCCCTTTTTTGCAGGGTCTCCCTCGAGTGTAGAAAGTTGGATACTTAAACTTTTTGGCAATATCATAATGATGTAGATACCCGGGCAATATTTTAATATGACTTGGATTTTCAGCTTTTTTGTCATATCATAATAATGCCCGGCGATATCTAGATGGAATGAAGGTGTGGATTCAAGACCGATAAAGACACTCTATTAATAAACTTGTGGGTAATAAATATCTTCCAGTCCCATGGCAGCCGGTTGTACGTACCGTATTGACCCGATGGAGTACTTTATCGGCAAGCACTGCCGCCTAAGTATACAACACATTGCAACAACTGCTAATTTGCCCATAAACTTTACATACATGAACAGCGGGGATAGCTTCCTCATATAAATGAGTGCTGTTTGATTGAAATTCAGGACCAATGATAAGGGACGTACTGCCTATTGCTGAGTCGAAACGGCGCGCCTCAGGTAAACCAGTCGATTTTTCTGGAGGAGGCTAAAAACTTTTGAATAGCGCTTAAATGAGCAAATTGTTTCTAAAAGAACGTAATTTTTAAAATTCTGGAGGGTACTAAAACTTTTCTGGGAGTCTAGCCCATCTTCGCGTCTTTTCTACGCTTATGGCCGCAGAGCGACACTGCTTAGCAGAAAAGTTTCACATGGTTGAATACTTCACAATGTATCCAGGATGACAGTCAATGATTTTTTTTCTGATGATCTCGCCAGAATTTGAACCCAAGCGCTCAGCGCTAAGTAAGCGTACTTACTAACCCCTTCGCTACGGTGCCTCCATCGCATTTTTTTATGCCTTCTAACCATCAAAATGCGGAACCAAACCATTTGACCTCTACTTCAATGAACACTCTAAGACTTAGCCAATATTTATAAAAAATTGTTTTAAACCAATTGCAAAATTACACCAAAAGATAGCAAAACACCACA
Organism: Stomoxys calcitrans; assembly: GCF_963082655.1. Classification (NCBI taxonomy): domain Eukaryota; kingdom Metazoa; phylum Arthropoda; class Insecta; order Diptera; family Muscidae; genus Stomoxys; species Stomoxys calcitrans. The sequence goes on from NC_081553.1 coordinate 139,098,122, forward strand.
TCTTTGTTAAAAAGTATGTATAATATGAAATAAAACTTATTGAAATGCATTTACTTCATTCAAATCTAAAGTGGTCACCCGGGTGGGCATTGGTAATCCATGTAAATATTGTTGTGTCGTTTATTGTCTTCGTATCTAACCGGGAGACAACTAATGGTTTGCGTAAATTGTGATGTTAAGAGCGGTGTTCCACAGGGGTCGGTTGAAGGTCCCCTCCTGTTTATTTTGTTCGTTAATGACTTATTGGGCCCCAATCGCGTTTGCGTAAGCTATTCAACTTCTCTTTAAAGGGAGTTTACGTTGCCCGGCAGTTTTGCAATCAACGATTGATTTGGTCCTGCTGAAGCTTAGTTCTTGGATGAGTGTAAATCGCCATTAATCCTTTTAAGTATAAGGCCCTTATGTTTTCGCCTGTAATGCAAGACATTTGTTGTTGTTGTTGTATGAGTATATTGTTTACTGAGGCGGCAGTCCTTGCCGATGAAGGAATCCATCGGGTCAATCCGGTACGTACAACCGGCTGCCATAGGATTGTGCTAGACTGTAGTCATGTTAAGTATAATAATATTGATGTTGCTTTTGTTAGTGATATTGATTGCCTAGGGGTGTTTTGGATAATAAGTTGAGTTTTGAGAGTAATATAAACTTGGTTGTCTCAAAAATTTATATGTATTTAAGAAATTTGTATAGTACAAATCTGTTTTTGCCGCTTTTTTTTTGTCAGATTCCACATTGCAAAGACACTTATTATGCCTATTGTGTTATATGGCCTCGAAGTTTTTTCTGTTTCAACGCAGTCTAATTTGTATGCCATTCGGCTGGCGGTGAACGGCGTTGTCCGTTTTGTACATAATCTAAATCATCGTGCACATGTTACTCTGTGGGTTGTTAGATTTCTTGGATATTGCTTTTCCGGGTTCGCCAAGTCGCGTTGTTTTTTTTTTCTATCAGCTAATTAAGCACCGCTGTCCTTTGTTTCTAGTTGAACCTTTTTAGTTTGCTCATTCTACGAGAAGGAGTTATTTAATTATTCCTAGGATTGTGTGGCTAATGGACGATTCATTTGTAATAAGGGTAGCCCGGCTACATAATGCACTACCCGAAATTTTATGAAATTTCAATATTTCATTTATTTCATTTTGTGTTATGGAGGTCTATGTATTTTTTTCTTTTTATTTTTAAATACTTTTTTTATTCTCATTTGTTTTTATCCATTTTGGTAATTTTTTCTTTTATTTTTGAGAACTTTTTTTAAATCTCATTGTTATTTTTTAAATAAGAACATTAATTCCTCAGTAGTATTTTGCTTTGCTATAAAGTTTTCTTATTCTCATATTATACGAGTTTATATTTAAGATCAAATGCCTCATTATTGAGTAGTTTTTAATCTTATGTTAAAAATAATGGATGCATAGTGTAATTATCTTAAATGGGCCTGATGGCTTCGTGTTACATGTGTTGAAATAAATTAAATGAATAATATTAATGGTTGAATCGAAAATAATGTTTTTTTTATTGAATTTGAAAAATATCTTAAAATTTGTTCAGTGAGACTATACTTCATCAAAATCGGTCTAAAATTGGTCAAGATATGAAAAAAATAAATCCGAAACTTCCGTCGTATCAATGTATATTCCGCTGAGCGAGTTTGATTGATTAATTACAAATAAATAAATGGTCACCGGAGTGGGTATGGTAAGGCGATGGTTATTTAGCATTTAGCAACTGGTAAATATAGAAAAATCAAAAAAAGAATATATTTTTTTGACCAAACAAATTAGGAACTTTGATGCAAAAAAAAGCAGAAACAAAAAATAAGGGTTTTTTTTTGTCTGCATGCTTGCAGCATCGATGTTGCCAAATAGAAGTTTGGAAATGATGAACGTTCATTACGACGTTAAACATAAACCATGATGTACTTATTATTTTGCCCATGTATGTATGTTAGGTTGAAACTGTGATATAGATCCTAGTTTGTTGAATAAAATATACCACTTCTTCCACATCTAACTACGTACCTGATTTTAGCCAAATAAATAGTGCTTACTCTGATAACCGTAACAACATCCTTAACATTAGAAATACAAGGTGCTATATTTAGAATTAAGTGTAATGCTTTGGGATCCGATATTATAACTATTCTATTTATTAAGCTAATCTTACCTTATATTTTTGTTGTGTAGTAGTTTGTTGTGTTCTATCTTTCGTCTGCTTGCTTCTGTTGAGTGTCAAGATCCAGGAACTCTGCTTTGCGACTATATTCACCCGGTAGCTATATACCGCATCTGCTACCGTGTCTGCATGAATGTTGTCTAGACCCGCTTGATATGTCGCTTGATCTAGAGGTTCTCTCTTGTAGCGCTGAACATCATGCTCTAGATCATGTAGATCTATTTTAAGGCTTCAGGGCGGTGGATATCTATACACAAGATAATGGTCTGGGTGGTCTCTGCGATAACAGTTCAAAACGCATGTAGTTATGTCTCCGCAATGGTAAGATCTTTGTGTCCTGATGGAGGAGGTCCACATGAGAACTGAGGAGACAGCCCGTTGCAGTTCGGAGGGCGGCATTCTGACAGATCTGAATATTCCACTGCGTGTCACAAAGTTGACGAGACCTTATATTCAGGAGCATATACTAAGTTTTTTTTAATACTATCCTAATGACGAATGTCTTTCCGATTGCATGGCTATTTGCTAGAGTTACTCCCCTGCGTTAAAAAGATGCTACCGGTCGGTCGGAGTTGTTCTGATTATCGTCATCTCCATTATATCAGCATTATCGAAGGCATTTGAAAAATTAAAAAAAAAGTCAACTTGTGGATCATCTTAATCGTTTTTCATTGATTGACCCTTGTCAATTGTGTTTTTGAAAACACCACAGTATCACATCTCTTTTGGTCAAACTTACTGATGATATCAGGCGTTAGTGCTCTAACTCATTTTGAATGATTTCTTCCACTGTACACTTTAGGCCTATGTTGTACAGCTCTTAAAGTAAATGCAAATTTTGCCCATCAACATTCGTTTAAGGAACAGGGGCAATCTTCTCACATATCAATGAGTGCTGTCCGTTTCAAGTTTAGGCTCATTGATAGGTGCCCTCCTATATATAGCCGAGTTCGAACGGCGAGCCGCAGTGTGACAGCTCTTTATGGAAAAGTTTATACATGGCTGCCATACCAGATGGTACAGTATCTCAAATGTCGCCAGCATTAGAAGAGGATAGTTTCGGTTTACGTGGCAGTCTGCCATCAGACTCACTAAGACGTTTTCGTCCATTGTGATACCACAGGAACAGAAGAAGGAATATGCGTTCTTGTTCCTATCGTTGAATCTGGATCGCTTTAAAAAGCCAAACAACTTGCGAATGTTCACATCCGCTAAATTAGACACGTTCACAAAGAAATGAGAACCTAAAGTGGAATTCCTTCTGACTGACAGTGCGGGGCACACACTTCTTCTTCGATGTCCTGTACTGAATACTGAATAAAACCATGGATTTTAAGGGGCCAAATACGGTTACATGGGGTCTCACAGCTTTAAAGTTCTGATATTAACTGCCACTGGCACTAATTTTAAGAAATTTGCAAGGCATCCCTCTTCTAGTTCCATAAATTCTGGGTAAGAAATGAGGCTTTTGTGCGTTCAATGCCTTCAATGGAAAAATAGGCCTATATGGCGGAAATGGTCAGATTTAGTTCGAACTCAGATGTTGAGGAGTCCATGCAACTCACTGTAACGACGAAAATGGGCCCATACCCTTAAATCAGCAGATCGCTTTGGCTTAACTCGCCACGGTTGCTCATTGAAATCGTCTTTTATGAACTTAGATTTCTCTCAGATTTCTATCAGAAGATCGGTATAAATGGTGTTATACTTGACATTTAAGTACATTGAAGTACTTGACATTTAAAGTCACTGAAGATAACGTTTACTTATGGTCCAGATGGAATAACGTCGAACATATGAAATCACAGCGTCCTCCAAATTTTATACCCCTTTCTATACTGCTTAACAAAACACCAAAGTATGGATATCTGCCGGAATTGTGGAAGCAATCTAATATAAGCCCGTAATTTAAAGCGGGCAATTGCAATGAGGAATTTCGATTTTGAATGCTATTCCGAAGCTATTAGAGAAAAATTTGATTGGCACCATTTCACATCAAGTTATTAATTACCTATATGCCTGCTCCATTCGAATTTATGCAAAGAAAAATAAGTTTTATCTTTGTAGTGAATAAAAAAAAATATTTACAGAAATCATGCACCTATTTTCATCTAATATATTGCAAAATTTCTCTTTATCATTTGTTGTTACAAACACGTTTATGAGATACTAAACTAATGGCTAACGTCCTCTGCACACTCATATGTTACATACATTCACACGCATCTATGATGACATACAGTGACGAACAGAAGTTGGTAACAGTTTCAGTATAACAGGATTTACTTGCTGGCTAAGATTTCCGAATTCCGATTTATTTCCACTATATAACAAATGTGGGCAAGGCATGATCTAATTATATCTGATAGAAATTAACATTGGATCTATTAGTTTAGTCATAGAATTTACAAGCTCAAATTTCATTCCTGATTAACGCAACATTCGTATAAAATTGTTAATTGTTGTTCGTTTCGTTTAATTCCGTGTTTTTTCGTGTTTACTAGCTTCGTCATTCCCTTTGCAACTTATCAAAATATTGGTCTAAGTTATCATGTCGTGCGTGAGTCATGTGATTTGTTAGTGAGATCTAAATCCAATCACGTGATTGTGCGTGAATTTACCCCTTCACTACCGATGTCCACTACAGAGGAAATTATTAAGAGTCCATTTTTTTATTTTTGTTATGGTTTTTCGTTTGAGTGTATTAACGGTACTGTTCTTAGGTTTACATAACAATGGTGGAAAGCACAACACATGTAAGGCCTGCTTAATTTGATTGTATGTGACACGTAGGATGAAAATCACATTTTAATTTTTCCTTAAATTAGATTTCAGTAATTGTGACGATCTATTGCTAATATATGAACGGCGATTTTTTCTGGAGGTGGCGATCCTCGTCAAGTTCTTGAGTCGGTGGCGCCCGACCTCTCACTGAGATTCCCAGCTCGATACCGCTGATTGTCCGCGACTGCCGTTGCAGTTACTCCATATGGAGCATTCCGCTATCCGCAACCGGTAGCTCACAGCTAAGCTTTTCGTTCTCTCGTGTGCTAAGCTTCAATGTTTCAGCCTATTTGGTGCTCACAGCTATCCAGTGCCGGGATTCCGAAATAGTGTACAAAAGTAGCCAATGGTTGTAAATTCATTGCAGCTGCTTAACTATGTATGTTGAAAGTCATTACAGACGTCATTGTGAAAAACTTCACATAAATCGGATAACAATTGCGCTCTCTAATAGGTTGAGGAATCAATTCCGGAGATCATTTAATATAATAGCTACTGTGATGCACATAAATATTGGCACATCGGCTCGTTTGAAAGTGAAAGGGACATTAAAATTTTCTATAACCTGATAGTTGTAGCTTACATACAAACCGACACCCGAATTTACTCTTTGAAAAGTGACGTGGGGTATTTAATTTTCTTTAAAATTCTTACCCTAATGTTGGTAAACATTTTTCAAAGAAAACATGTCACAATTGTCGACGTGTGGTAAATTTTACAGCAGCACATATTGCACTTAGTGCGACAAAAACAAATCGGTCTACCAACAAGTTGAGATGATACGTAAAGAACGGTTTCTCTCAAAAACCCATGTCCAAACTGAAACGTTAGTAGACGACATAGGAGTGAGAGCACAAACAACGAAGGACAAGGAAAATGCGGAGGACGCATTTTCCACAGGATACGACGGCACTCACGGTTATCATGAGGTTATCATAACGGAATTTATGGTCAAGGAAGCCTTGAAGAGCTTCAAACCATTTAATTGACCGAACCTGATTGAATATACTCCGAAAGCCTGGCTGGAGGCAAGGGTGGTGTTTATACCCAAGCCCGGCAAGGCAAGTTATGCCAGGCCTGCAGACCTATAAGCCTTGCGTCCTTTCTACTCAAAACCATGGAAACCATGATAAAGAGTAGGTTTAAATACAAACAGCATGCCTATATCAAGGGAAGGTCGGTGGAGACTGCCCTGCACGAGGTTGTGCATAAAATAGATGACTCCTTCGATGCCATGAGGTACACATTGGCGGTTTGCATTGACATCGAGGGGGCCGACACACTGATCCAATCCCTAGACCAGTAGCGGTTGGACCGGGAGACTGGATAAACCATATGACATTCCTTTGGGTGAACATCATAAATAACCTATTACGGATGCTGACTGGGGATGGTTTTGTACCTGTTTGCTAGGCAGACGATGTTATAATACTGCTTAGGGGTAAGGACCTGAATCTGCAGCTATGCAGAAGGGCTGAAAGGGTCTTGCATATGACATTTGACTGGGCTAGACCCAGGGGTCTCAATGTTAACCCAGAGGAGACTGAAATCTGCCCGTTCACGAGGAAGACGAAGGTAGGCCAATTTGACGCACCATGATTTCGATATCTGACAAGGTCAAATACTTAGGTGTGATCTTGGATAGGAAACCGAATTGGAAGTATCACATTCAGGAGCGTACTGAGAAGGCTCACAGATGTTGGACACTATGTAGACGGTCCGTAGGTTCGAAATGGGGCCTGAATCCGAGGATAATCAACTGGCTCTACAGAAGTGTGATTAAACCAATACTTACTTAAGCCTCAGCAGTTTGGTGGACTGCTAACGAGAAAAAGTGCAACGTTAGGACCATAAAACAAGTTCAGAGAACATGTTGTTTTGGCATAGATATAGTGATGAGGACCACGCCCACTAGGGCACTGGAGGCTATTCTAGATATCTGACCCATTGATGAGGGAGAGGTTTCCGATCGGATACCTGAGACGACACTTGAGGTCGAGTGCGAGGCACAGCAGCCTGTGGCACAGTCTTGAACTGACGGAACCCTAGTATTGCAATCTGGAAGATCATGTTATACGAATGAATCAAAGCTATTGGACAGAGTAGTCCTAGGGGTCTACATAGAGAACCAGGAACTGAGTTCTGTTTTAATACCGCCTGACCATAATACGGTGCTGCAGGCAGAGATCCGGGCGATTACGGAATGCGTGAGGTGGTGTGACACTAATGCGAGGACGTTGATGGCCATTTTACGGACAGTAAAATGGCCATAAGGGCAATAACAACAAGGACGGTAAGGACACGAACAGTCTTGGAGTGTATGAAGGAGATTAACGCCTTCTTTGAGGATGGCACATCCGCATCGTTTGATTGCCGGGCCATAGCGGAGTAAGAGGGAATGAAAGGGCAGACGATTTTGCAGTGAAGGCCAGAGGACTGCCGTCAAAAACTTGATTAATCCGAAGCCTTTCGGGTCGACGCAGTCCGATTTAAGGGCGTGGGCGACAAACGCACAGGTGACACTCTGGAACAGCGAAACGGATCGTGAAAGGACGAGGCTATTACTGAAAGGAACTAAGAAGGAGGTCAGTACAGCTTTTGGTGTCATAACGGGACCCAGGACTACGATCTCACTTCTGAAAAATCGGTGCGGTAAGTGATATCATGTGTAGGGCATGTGGGGAAGAGACGTTGGAGCATTTCCTATGTCATTGCCCGGTTTTCGATGCTAACAGCCACCGGTACTTAGGTGGGGCCACGATACCAGACATGAACCAACTTTGGGTAGTGGTATAGAAAACAATTAAGGATTTTGTAAGCAGCTCAGAATTCCTAACTTAAATTTTTTTCGAGGTTCCTTTTTTAATTTTTACAGCGCAGGTGTATGTCTATAGTGTCATGGGGCAGATTAATATATGCACCCTCTTTTCACCCTAACCTAACCTTAAGAACTGGGGTCTAATCGCCCCAAAGAAGGAGTTATTAACTTTTTTTGCCAAAATTAACAACTATCAACTCTCAATCAACTGAAAAAGAATCATAAGAAATTGCGCACAGACTAATGCGGTAAAGAGACTGTGGAAGTTTTTTTTTTCCTTACTTCGTGGTCTCGGTGACAGTATAGTTTGGAAGAAAATAAATACATATATGAGACAACGCCATAGTCGTTTTCAATCGATGGTGGACTTTACATTAGAAGCCATTGTATTCTTGCCACTGGTTCACCATTAACCATTAACCGTGAACTATTTACTTTATTATTTTGGAAGCTTCTAAAGGTCAAAAGATTTTATGAATCCCATGGCAGCCGGTTGTACGTACCGGATTGACCCGGCAAGGGCTACCGCCTCGCCACACTGCAACAACAACAACAAACGATTTTATTGTTGACATTGCTATCGGCCATAAAGCTTTTCTGTGCATGAAAATCATTTGCTTTTTGCACCTCTCCATACATATAACGAAGCGCTGCATGGATGCATAGCCGTTTGGGCACGAAATCGTTTATTCTGTCTTCCTGAGAAGAGGATCCACCAACTACAGCACAATAAAAAGTAATTTTTGCATTTAGATTTACAAAAAAGAGTAAAATTTATTTTTATTCACCAATGCCGGCCATGAAATCGTTCATTCTGTCCTCCTGAGAAGAGGATCCACCAACTACAGCACAATAAAAGTAATTTTTGCATTTAGATTTACAAAACAAAGTAAAATTTTTTTTATTTACTGACGCCGACTAAATTTTCCTATTTGTTTTGATTCTAATTCGCTTTTTGATGCTTGCAACGCTGAACAAAATGGTAATAGAAATGGCAATTTCGATCGAATGCCGTGATCCAAATATGTTTTCGTATCGACAATTTGTTCGAAACAAAAACGAATACGTTGTCGAATGCCGTGATTAGGCCCCTGGATCACAAAATACAAAAAGAACGACTTAGACCCAGAGGACTCTGGGTCCTCTCGGGAAAAATTTAAATCCTCGGGACAATTGGCTAAAGCAATCCATTATGAAGTGTACATAACTTTCGACCCATCCAAACTTTTAATTTGTTTCTAGAGTGAAAGAATCTCGAAGACCATAGTTTGCGGACTTAGAAATTTCAACTCTTGCAATATTTGAAACCGAACGACCATCAAGGTCAATGGTTAGACTGTAACATCCTCTAGGAATCACGGATAGGTGTGTTCTATAGGCAGCACAAATCAATAGTCCATATTTTTGAAAAATTTTAATTGAGCAGGAATTTCTCCGAACCAGCCACTTACCCGAAACCATTTGTAAAACATATGCAAAAAATATAAATATTGAACCTCAACACTTGTTAAAATTAATGAATTATATGCTCGTTACGAGTTCAATAATTTTATAACAGCTACGAAATTGTTTTTACATACTGTTAGTTCACTTTAAACTTCCCACTGGTAAAACATAAACTACAAACAAGTTTTGCAACTGAAAGGTAAAATTATTGAAAAAAAAACGATATTATCGAACTCGTCGGACCTTCTAGTTGGAATTGAGATTGGCGGACACAACTTAATTACACAACCCATTTAATTCCGCCTATCTCCCAACCCCGTGCTCTCAATAGATCGGCTGTTTTGAATAATAGAATTTTAATTTGAAACATTGCAATTATAAATTAAATAAAGCTTAACATTGTGTCGCAGGCGAGAGTTGAACCAAGAAACTTCTGTTTACAAAGCAGACGCTCTACGCATTCATCCACATGACTATTAGTTGATTCTTCGACAGCATGCCTATGTCAAGGGAATGTCGGTGGAGGGTGCCCTGCACGAGGTTGTGCATAAAATAGAAGAACCCTTCCATGCCAAGACGTACACCTTGGCCGTTTGCATTGACATCAAGGGGGCTTTTAATAATGTGCGGACCGACACATTGATCCAATCCTTAGGTCAGTACCGGGTGGACCAGGTCCTTATAGACTGGATAAACCATATGCTAAAGAGCAGGTGGATAAATTGAATTGGAAGTATCACATTCAGGAGCGTATTAAGGGGAGAACATGTTGTCTCGGCATAGGCGGAGCACTGAGGACCACGCCCACTAGGGTACTGGAGACTTCTAGATATCCGACCCATTGACATATTAAGTATGAAGTAGCCACTGCGGCTATGAGTCTTAAGGCGATGGGAGAATGTGGTATAATCGAGGAGACGAAAGGAAACCTGGCAGGAAGGGAGGGATACCTGAGATGACACTTGAGGTCGAGTGCGAGGCGCTGCTGCCATCGGCAAACTCTTGTATTGACGGAACCCTAGTATTGCCATCTGGAAGATCATATTACACGGATGGATCAAGGCTAGAGGAGAGAGTGGGCCTAGGGGTCTACATTGAGAACCCAGGGACTAAGATCTGTTTTAGACTGCCTGACCATAATACGGTCCTGCAGGCGAAGATTCGGGCGATCACGGAATGCGTGAAGTGATGTGGTGCTAACGCGGGGACGTGGTGTGTGAACATCTTTACCGACAGTAAAATTGCCATAACGGAGTAAGGGGAAATGAAAGGGCAGACGATTTGGCAGTGAAGGTCAGAGGATTGCCGTCAATAAACTTGGTTAACCCGAAGCCTTTCGGGTCGACTCAGTCCGAGTTAAGGGAGTGGGTGACGAATGCGTAGGCAACATTGTGAAACAGCGAAACGGTCGGTAGGACGGCGAAAATGATGATGGCGGGGATGATGAGACGTTGGAGCAATTCCTTTGTGATTGCCGCGCTTTCGCGTCTATCTGATACAGGTACTTATGTGGATACACAATACCAGACATGAACCAACTTAGGGGAGTGGTGTTGAAACCAATTAATGATTTTGTAAGTAGCACGGAATTCCACACGGAAACTTAACATTTTCTTTTTAGAGGTTACTTTATAGTTTTTAGAGCGCACAACAAGCCGATTACTGGCTTAATTGTATGTACATAGTGGCATGGGGCGGATTAATATATGCACCCTCTTTTCAACCTTACCTAACTATCGCCGGTTACTAAAATACATGGTGCCATCATTTAATTTGAATGACAAAACTAAAAGAAGAAGCAATATACAGCGGTCAAAAAAAGTATTCATCATTCAATGTTTTTTTTTTTAATAAGTCTACAAGAGACAATTGGAATAAAAACATATTAAACTAATGATGCAGTAGTGCTTGTGTGATATATATGTACACAATTTCATTGTTTTTAAAGAAAAAAATAGTATTTATTGGAACAAAAAGGGCCATTTTACAGCTGAACACAAAAAATTAAACAAAAAAAGTATTCATCATTGCAAAAAAACAAAAAAATAAATAACATAATTTAAAAAAATTAATACTTTGTTATTCGACCACCGCGTCTTATAACTTCTTTTAAACGGTTTGACATCGATTGGACTAATTTAGCGGTTATATTTTGGTCTATATTAGTCCATTCCTCCATTATCACCTGTTGCATTTGACTCTTGCTCGAAAAATTGCGCGTTCTCAATTTGCGTTCGAGATGTTTCCAAAGATGTTCAATTGAGTTCAAGTCGGGACTTTGAGGAGGAGTTTTAATGACTTTGGGGCAGTTATACAGCATCCACATCTTGGTATTTAAAGCAGAATGTTTGGGGTCATTATCTTGATAATATTGAAAGTTATTACCAAGCCCAAGTTTTACAGCACTATCTTTTAAATTCCTCTTTAAAATGTCAATGTAATACTTATGATCCATTACTCCATTAATAATTTCAAGATTTCCCGCTCCTGAAGCCGCCATACACCCCCAAACCATTAAACCACCTCCACCATGTTTTACAGTAGCAACTGTGTTTCGTTCTTCAAGCTCTGTATTTGGTTTTCTGTACACTATGACCTTTCCATCGCACCCAAAAAGATTAAACTTGCTCTCGTCTGCAAAAATGACTGTTTTCCAAAATGATTCGGGCTGTTTTACATACATTTTTGCGAAGTTTAGCCTTTTCACTCGGTTTATTTTATTTATAAAGGGCTTCTTACGTGCAGTTCTTCCTCTGTAACTATGCCTTTTGAGTGTATTTCGAATTGTTTGTGTAGTAACTTCCTTCCCTAAATATTCCATAGTGTTTTTACGAAGAATGGTCGCATTTGTCTTCGGAGTTTTCTGAACTTGCCGCACTAGCCAACGCACATCTCCAACTGAAAGTGCTTTTGGTCGACCAGATCTTGGTTTATTGTCAACAGTTTTCGTTTCTGTTCACTTTCTGGTGATGGATTGTATAGTAGATCGTGGTCTATTTAATATTTCACTGATAGTTTTTTGAGTTAAACCATTCCTGTGGTGTTTTATTATCAAAACTTTTACCTCATCAGAAACCTCGTTTTGCTTACGACCCATTTTGACAAAAACTATATTTTCAATGAAATTAAATATTTGCTGTCAAGGGCAAAGCCTCCTTTACTAAATAAAACAGAAAAGGGGGATTCCCAAATAATATTTGAATTTGACTTTGATGATAGCACATCAATGATGAATACTTTTTTTTGTTCTGTTTTTGGTGTTATTATATAAAATTGCATTTTTTGCGCTAATTAAATTTATTTTTTGAATTTATTTTAAAACATATTACGAAAAATAAACTATTGCATAAAACTGCATTATTTGTTTACTTTAAATTTTCTTCAATTACCCAAAATAAGTGAATTTATTATCAATTTTGCTAATGATGAATACTTTTTTTGACCGCTGTATTTGTTCTGGAGTGGCAAAATTGCTAAGAATATTAACAAAATCGCCTTTAATGTTTATATATAGTGCATTGCTGCATATCTATAGAATTAAATAACACCTTAATAGTCTATTTTTATGCTTGTTTTACAACGAATTTTGATTTATTTAACACTGCAAGTTTACCGCTGTCGCTGTTGGTATTTTTTGGGAAATCATTGCAAAACAAAGGAAAATAAACAACTGATAGCATTTTCCTACAAAATTTGTCAGTAAAATGTTAAAATATAAACGATTATTAGATTATTAACAATTAATGTTAGCTTTTTTCTTGTCATACAATCATTTTTGGCCTTTACAAGACGTTTGATCTGGGGCTGTGTTGCGCTTGCTGCGAATTGTGTCTGTCAGAATAACAAACGGTGGTGTTGTAAAATGTGTCTTTCGCTCTGCATTTTATCATCATACGATTCCAAAACCTAATAGAAACAAATATTGACAATGTAGTATAATTATTTTTTTTTAATCGCGAAAAACATGTGTTTTCAACTGTGAAAAACGCGTTGTCTTTAATTTATTTCTAATAATTGTTTTTGGTTTCTTTCAGACTATGTCTATGTGGAGACATCTCCGAACAGTCCATATCTCATACGTCGCATAGAGGAACTGAATAAAAATCAATCCGGAAATGTTGAAGCAAAAGTTATGTGCTTCTACAGGAGGCGTGATCTTCCAAATCCCTTGGTTCAATTAGCTGATAAACATCAACGTAAGTAATTTAGTTGACTTTACAAAACGAACAAATATAACACCAAATATTGTAGTTCCCTACATCAAGTTTGACAGTTCACTTATTTGCTTTCATTTACCATAGTGGCTTAAATTCATGAAAGCAAACAAAGAAAAATATTAAATGCAAATGCAAATTTGCCCATGACATTGCCCAGAGACAAACTTCTCGCACATCAATGAGTGCTGTCCGATTCAAGTTTAAGCTCCTTCTTTTTATAGCCGAGTCCGAACGGCGTGCCGCAGTGCGACACCTCTTTGGGGAAGAGTTTTTACATGACAAAGTACCTCAAACTGACCTATCCTAGGAGGGGTAGTCACCGATGAAAAATGTTTCTGTTCAGCGTCATACGCGGAAATGCTAACCTTTGCGCTACTGTGGCCCCCCCTAATCAACCTTATTCCGGTTGTCGAAGGCGTAATCGAATTTCGACACTTTCGCAAAACGGTATTATGGTAGTCGAAGACGTAATAAATAGAGAGCGGAAAAATGTGCACCTTTTGATTATGGGTCAATTTTGACCAACATTTGTATTTAGACATGATTTGGTGCAAGCAAACGAATTTTGAGTGCATATCTGATATATGATATTTTTATGCAGAAAACAAATACGCCGAAGAAACTTACTTATTTAAAAAAACTCCTCAGCGGTGAGTTGGGCGCGGAGGGGGTCAAGAGGGGCGCAGTCAGTTACCATCATTCTCTGGTCGCTCATTTGTTGGTACATCCCGGAGTGCCTTCTCCGCAGGCTTCTGGTCCCTGCACGGACCTTACGGAGAAACCTCCGCCTCCATTATCGCTGGGTGTCGGTGAGGTGTAACCGGTGCATAGAGTGGGTACATTTCCGATCTTGCTCTGGTCTTACATCACTACGGGAGTATACCCACACTAAATATGTTGCAAGGTGATGTGCGAACACAGAGAGCAGTGGGTCACGGCGTCGTCGTCGTCGTCGTCGTCGCCTTCTGCGTCATCGTCGCCTTCTGCCTCCTTGTTGTCAGTCTATGTGACTCCTCCGTCTTTTCCCGTGCGGCAATATACGCAACAGCAGCGCCCCAGGCGAAACGGCAAATCTAGCGCGTCATAATTCAAATTTCACAATAGAGAAATGGTATTTCCGATATTTCAGATTGCCAACAAACCACTGACTTCGAAACTGCTAGTTTTTGTTACTTTATGTACGCTTTAAATTCACTGTGAGCTTTCAAACTTAAATATGTTTTAAAGGAGAACATGTGTATTATTGGAACATTTTATATTGTGTGGTAAAAGTGTGGTAAATAAAAAAAGTATTTCCATATATCACAATATAGTGATTGTGTTTAAATTTTGGGGTGTGTGTAAGAAAACAAAAAAAAAAATAGTTTTCGTGAAATATGACTTGTTTATTTACTCATATAAAGCCACATATTTTTTTTGTCCTATTTTTGTCTATTCAGTTTGTGTTGATCGTTGTTAAAAGGCTGAAGGTCAAATCAGCTGCAAGTTTTTGCAATATTTTGATATATATGCCTTCCAAAAAGTCTTTTGGATATGCAGACGAATGTTTTCAAAAAATAATTGATGAATAATTGAAAACCAAGTGATAATTAATCCTATAAAATAAGTAAAAATTAAAAATTTTTAAAGCAAAATTAGAAGAAAAATGTAACCGAGATTGAAAAATGTTTTCGAGCCAAGAAAGAGTTACTATCATGTTCTGCCCACAACCAGTTTCAATAATTATTCTCAATAATTGAAGGTAAAGCTTATAAATAGCTAAAGAAAAATTCGTCTGATATTGTATTGCCGTTGATTTTAAAGTAAACTGTTGCCACAAAAGTTAAAGTCTATTGAAGTTGGTGTCAGACAGACAATCAATCACATCATAGAATGATATCCAAATTTGTTCAAAAATATAAAACCCCATGGAATGTGAAAGAATTGACATTAATTAAAAAGAAAAATAATACAATTAAGATTTGAAAGATAGTAATGAAGACTAAATTTAAATTTGAACGAGTTATTTCAATGTAAAACAGTTACATTTTACCAATTTTTACTTTCGAAAAAGCTGGCATTGCACGAAGCAATCTCGCCAAATTTCAGCCAGGTAGTTCCACTAGTTTTTAAAATATTAATTTTATACAGCTAGATTTACCATTTCGTCCAATGTGCAGCCCCAATATTGCCGGGTCAGTGCCGGAAAGTGTATCATTTTTGCAATTGAATGGCAATGATCTGCGTGGTAAGATCGACGAGATAGTGAATTTAATGAGTTGCAAGAACATATTGTTTGCAGCGATGCAGGATAGAGAAAAAGCTGTTCAACACTTGCACCCTGCACAATTGTCAAGGTTACAATGTGCTACGTAAGGATCGCTTAAGGAATGGAGATGAGCGAATGGGCTTCCGCGAAGTATAGACCCATAACGTCTGCGCCTGGCGCTAGTTACCCTAACCTGGAGTGCATGGGGATAACAGCCAGGGCCGGTACTGCCGAGATAGAGCTATACAACGTGTACATACCGTCGGTTGGTAGTTGTGACCCAGTTAATGACCAAGCTTACAAGCCCGAAATAAGTGGACTATTGTCTAGCCATAATCGTCTGGTTCTAGGAGACTTTAATGCGCATCACATTTCATGGCATTCTACCCTAGGTTACTACCAGAGTGGCATAGTTATGGCAGAGCAGATTGAATGCTCTACGTTTTACACGGTGAATGAAGGATTACGAGGAGGTGCAGCAGCTCGCCAGACATTTCCATTGCATCCTCTGATCTCCTGAGTGACGTATCCTGGCAAGTCGTCATCTCTTTGGGTTAAGATCACCTCCCGATAATTCTCCCCATCGACCGATCACCCGACTTCAAAACCTTTGAACGCCGGACGTTTAAAAATCAAAGAAGACCGATTGGGTCGGCTTCAGTGAACTGACACGCAGCAGCCGCTCGCTTTATACTAGCCGGTCGAATAGCCCAAGTGCGTCCCAATTCCCGGCGCAGGCAGTAGTACTCGCAGATAAGCTCGGTGGGATTCGTTGTACGGACCACACATACCCCAGAATCAGCGAGCTGAACTAGGAAATAAAATGGGTAGTCAACGAACATAGCGGAATTTGTGGATGGAACACGTAGAGCAATGTAATTTAGGCATCGGTTTAGGCAAGCTGTGGTCTACTGTTAAGTCGCTCCCAAACACCGGTAGACGGGAAGACAGAACATCAGTCCCGGCACGGGATAGCCGCGAGCACCACACAGGTCGGAACATTGAGTTTCGATATGTGTGGTGTTCATTGCTGTCACGAGAAGCTTAGTTGCGAGCTATCGGGCGTGTCCACATGTTGCGGATAGTGGAACGCTCCATACGGGGTAGCTGCAACGGCAGTCTCGGTCAATCAGCGATATCGAGCGGAGAGTCTCAGGGAGAGGTTAGGCAGCATCGGCTCTTGCAAAAATACTGAATGTCTATCATGCTCGATATGACAAGGCGAATTAATGGCGCCTTTAAATAGCCAATGGACACCCTGTTCCCGCGGCGATCGGTCCTTTGGTACGGAACGGAGCTTGACGAGTATCGTCACCTTCACATTAAAACGTGGCTACAACAACAACAACAGGACCTCAGTCACTTTTGGCGAAGAGATGCTGTAGGTTGTTCAACCGAAAATTTGTTGTGCATCCCGAGAGTGACAGGGCTAGGAAGAGAGCCATTCGTCTTATCCGTGGTCTCCGAGCCAATTTTCGAAGTTATCAACAAGGAGTTGGGTCCCGACGCAATCTCTACACTGATGCTGAAGAATCTGGATCTACCTGGAGTTGAGTACCTTACAACTGTCCTCAACTGTCCTATCTGGAAGATGGGCAAAGTTATCCCGCTAATGAAGCCTGGAAAGGACCCGAGTAAGGGGGGTCGTACAAACCGATCTCCCTCCTTTCACCTGACGCAGGTGGATTTCGAAGACTGCAAAGCATAACTGCTTTGAATGGCATCATCGCTCACATTTGCTGCGGCTTCAATCAGGCCAGGCCATGTGATAGGAGGGTCCTTGTGGCACTGGACATATTGAAGGCATTCGATCGATTTGTATCTTAATATAGCCCCCATATAGACCGATCTTCTGATTTAAGGCCTAAGACCAATAAAAGTCGTATTTATTTCTTCTTTTCGCTGAAATTTGGTATATATAACACTTTAATGTTCGCAAAATCAGAAAACAGTAGTTTCCCGCAATCCGACTATTTTTGGAAGTACCTGAATGATGATGGATGGAACGAGCTTGCTAAACGAGGATCGCCACCTCCACATGAAAATGTGGCTACAACAAGAACAAAAAAAATTGGAGTCAAGTTGTTGTTGTAGCAGTGTCTTATACGCTGAGACGGCAGCACTTGCCGATGAAGGACTCCATCGGGTCAATCCGGTACGTTCAACCGGCTGCCATAGAATTGAATGGAGTCAAGTTATTAGGTAAATTGATAAAGCCATATAGAAGTGGAGTACGAATCTGTCATTTAAATTTAAGACCAAGTGATAAGGAGCGATAAAGAATCTGATAATAATATGTGGAGTCGAGTGTCTGCGGGTCGCCCCACCTGCAAACGGACATAATACGATCGGGATCCTATAGGAGGCCTTTAGACCATCTATGTTAACTTTACTGTTATCTACGAACACCTCAAAAATGTTAATTTCAAAGCCATCGACACAACTTCCAAATGATCCACATATTGTGTATATTCTCTGGAAGAATTTGTAGGTGCATGGAAAGAATTTCTTCGCTACAAATGAATATAGCATTGGACAGCTATCTTTTCCCGACAGGGGATGACTATGAGCACCACGTGGTTGAAACTCTAAGGTCCGATTTGTATGGGGGTGGACAGCGTCCACAGGTACCGGATAGTGGTATACGAGAAGGCGAGATATTGGCGCTTTTAAATAAAACTTGTCGAGGATTACTACCTCCACATACAAATATGGCTACAACAACACCAGCAATAGCTAGTGTGCAAATAGTCAAGCTTGGTAAAGCTGCTATTACACGATAAGACTTGTCATATGAGCTGCCGCACTCTGTACTCATAAGACTTGTTTTATGTACGTCAAATACGAAAGGCGCGCTTCAATCGGCATGTATTCTTATATGTATTGTACTTTTTCTTTAGTCAAATGTCTACATGTTTGTTCGATGATATGAGTTCGAATTAAATGAAAAAGTTGCATATCTATTCAAAATTCATTTGTCATTTTAAATTTTTCATACGTATTACATGATGTGTACAACTTTCTGAGTTGCTATTTCTGAAATTTCATATTACAAGTCTTAATGTGTAATAGCAGCTTTAGTGCTAAATCCATTTCGTAAAAGCGTTTTCGCAATAACTTTGATATACAAAAGTCTTCACACTAGAGATGATTTGCCACTCACGCTCACGAGAAATCACGACTCATATGGTATCCCCTTTCGTTTCGTTTTCCATTGCATAGAAATTTTCGATCATTATGCTCGTCTCGAAAGTAAAATGAACACCTTAACTTTTTACATTTTCATGTGGGTAGTAGGTAGAATTTGGAAATAAATTGTATACTAATATCCCTAGAAAAAGTTTTGCTTCCAAAAATGTAGAAAAATTTAGTTTTTGGGGATCTGGATGTACTTCAAAAATACACCCATTGTTGTAGCATAGGGTTGTCGCCAAAAAATACATCCTTTCCAGTGAATTTTATTAGGTTCAATGTTTTTGTTTGTTTGCGTTTTTTTTAATCGGGTTACAAAATTGGGTAAGACCTTGGAAACTAGAGGGAAAAACGCAACTTAAAGTCGGTATAGAAAAAATTTACTAAAAAACCTTAAGAGCAATAAACTACTGATATGTCGCTAAGAAACTACAAAAATGCAATCCAATCATAACTCCACCCCAATTATGATCAACGAAATACTCGTACTTTTCTTTTAGAATAACTCCCAATTTATGTTGCTGGATCGTTATTCACAAAACTTAATGCATCTTTAAAGTAGGTTTTTTCGATAGTTTTGTAAAGAAAATTTATCAAATAAAATTACTTTGAAGCTGCAATATTCTACTTTCAAATGTATTTATTTGAAGCTTGTATAATCCTTAGTCTCGCTCGCTAGGAGTGTTTTAAGGTCTTTGATTTTTGGATTATAGTTGAACTCCAATCCTAAATACTTTTCAATAAGTTTAAAATTGTTTATTTAGGAGATCTACTCCTGCAGTAGAAAGCAAAACCGAGTGGATGTTTCATTTATTACATTTCTTTCGAATATTAAAAATCAAAAAGTAGAGCTAAATGAAATGCTTTTTTAGTTTAACGATCTTCCAGTTAAAACGATTTTACAATCATTTCTGAACATTAAAACCATAAATGAAAAGTTCAGACACAATTGTCATATGCACTCAGTTTTGAACTTTTTGGATAATTTTAGAAAATGTTTGTATGAATGACTTACATAGGGGAAACATTTTTGCGCGAATGTTCATGGATGTATGTCTTTAAAATATCGTTTTAAGTCATTTCCGCATTAAGCATCGATATCTCCAAGCGATTTGGATATCAGGTCCGTACTCTACTCAAAATCTCGCTTAATCCCCATATTATCATGATCGGACAGTAAGCCCATTTAGGGTTAGCTTTTAGGAATGGGCCCCCTCGCAGATGCATTCATTCAAATTTTAAATTAAGAGTTATTTCTTTGTTTTTACATGCAACAACATTACGATAATCTTATGCAAATTTGCCGATGAAATTCCATTAAGGAAGAGGGACAAACTTCTCACACATCAATTAGTGCTGTCCGTTTCAAGTTTTAAGCTCAATGATAAGGGGCCTCCTTTTTATAAGCGAGTCCGAACACTGAGTCCAGTGTGACACCCCTTTGGAGAGAAGTTTTGACACAGCATTAGGAGGGAATCACCACCGCGAAGATTTGAACCAAGGCGCTCTGGCTACGGTAGCTTTAGATCCCTTGACATCCCTATTACGGTTGAAATCGGGCATAGTTGCTATATGGACTGATCTGCTGAGAAGTCGGTCCCGGTTTGTCCCATTACCCGAACTCGGAATAGATTTCTAAGCGCCTTGATATTCTGTGCTCCTTTTCCAGTAGTATCTTATGTTATGTTAGGTTTAAGTGGCAGGCGGCCATCATACTTACCTAGACGTTTTTGCAGAAGAAGAACGAAGACGCCTTCTAGTTTCTACCGTTGAACTATACAGCTCGCCTTAAAAAGCACAACAACTTGCGAATGTACACATCCGCATAATCAATAAAATTCTCAAAGATAAATTTTAATCTAAAGTCGAATTTTTTCTGCGTGCCAGTTCGAGACTCACAGCAGATGTTCTATAGCCTCCTTTTCCTCGATGCCCTCACAGCTTCTGCAGGAGTCGTTACTCAGACAGTGACCTTTCATGAGGGGACAATGACTGAGACGTCTGTTCTGGCTAGCGACAGCAAAGCAATAGGTCTCTTTAAGTAAGAATTTGGCCAAATAATTTTGAAGAGTTAACAACCCGCTCTTTGTGACAATTTGGTATTCGTTGCTCCTCGAGTCTGATCTTGAAGACTTAGCTTATATGCCCATAGAGTTATAACCGCAGATTCCAGTTCCTCTGGAATATGTAAGGTAGTTCCTACATTCGCCAGCTCGTTGCTCTACAATTCCTTGCGATATCTCTGTGGCCCCGCACCTAGAACAGGTGATTTTTTGAACTGTTCAGCTATCTCGTTGAGAGATCTGCGACAGCCATAATATGTTCCACAGAGATTTAATGGCTGGTCCGAGAAGGTATTTATGCCAATCGCCGTAATATCTTAGCCATGCAACCACTTCTTTAATTGTAATGATCTCCGCTTGAAACACACTACCGTGGTCGGGTAACCTTTTCGATATGACCAGCCCTAGTTCTTCAGAGTACTTCCCAAAGCCCACCTGGTCGCCTAGTTTAGAACCATCCGAAAAAGTCTATGTAACTTGCATTATCAGAGATATTGTAGGTCCAATTGGCCCTATTAGAAATAGTGATACAGAACTTTATATAAAAAAGCGGCTCAGGCAATAAATCTACACCGCCTGCAACATCGAGAATTGTATCAAGGATAACACAGAGCCCGTAGCCGCCGCATGACCGAGGAGAAAGCTCCGTTACCCTCACAGCAGTGATCGAAGAAACTTGTCTGGCCCCAATGTCCAGAGGCATTAGGTGTAGCATTAATTTCAGTGCATCAGACCACAACGCCATATAGAATTATAGATCTGACAACTGCAGTTTATACCCAGTACATGACACGCGGTTTAAACCCCAACGTTTTCCAATGGCTTTGCAGTTATATAGGGCAAACATTGTCTCACATAGTGTAATGTTTGTCTGTCGAAAGGTGGCTTTGTTCCTGAGCTGTCTGCTTAATTCAAAGAAACGTCAATAAGCTAATCCTCCTTACTCTGGTAGTTGAATTTCCTAATTTTTTACAAAATGGTACATGATATTGTCGAAGACGAAAATCAGTTTACATTCTTGGTATCACTAGTCGAATTCGACAGTCAAGTTTGTTGCAATGTCATATCGCTGACATGGCGATGGGCTAGTGACGATGAGGATTTCTGTAGGGCCTGGGGGACGACAGGTGTTCTTGCGACAGCAATGAACACCACACAGATCAAACCTCAATGTTTCAGCCTGTGTGGTGCTCACAGCACGGGATACGTGCCGGGTCCATTATATTAATATCCCTGATGTTGATTTAGGTGGCAAACATATACCATATACATGAGAAATTTCGTATCGATCGAGATTAGACGATACCATCCCTGATTTCTACACAGCATGCAACACAGGCCCCCATTATTTCCATACTAACATTTTCGATCGCAAAAATCTTCTAGACGAAGGTTATGTACGCGGACTAGCTCGTTTAAGAATTGTAGACCATTCTACTGTCGTAAGGAATTAAGTCCTCAAGACAAATCTTCTGTGTGTTCCCGGAATCTTACTTATAAAGGCTGGTACTATATACGTTTTTCGCCGATTACTTTTTTGAAATAATAGATTTTAAAGCAAAAAAACTTGCCGGTTTCGTCAATTTTAACATTTTAATAAAATTGTTATGTTCGTAATGTTTCAAAAAAGTAATCGCGAAAAAAGGTTTTAAACGGTGAAAAACGAACATAGTACCAGCACTTCGCTAGCTCCGTTTTCGATACCCCCTTTTATGTGTATGACTTTCAAAAACCTAGGTAGTCACTCAGTTTATAAGATTATGAAATTTTGTAATAATTGAATATAAAATTTCAGAAATTTGTCCCCTTCTGTAAAGAAAGTACCAAATAGTCCAAGAATTACATAGCATCGGAAAAATCATTAAGTCGCCCAATATATAATATCAAGGTATAAATAAATCCCAATTTTGAGAGCTGAATTGAGCTAATTCATAAAGAAAGGACCAATTTGTATGTTTTAGTACATAAATATACAATTATGAAAAAAAAATCTTCTCGTCGCTCAAAATTTATAGCCAAGGTGTAGCTGTACCCAATTTTGAGAGCTTAAGATCACTTTATGTTTTTGTACCCAAATGCACGAATTAAAAACAAATTTTCTAAACCAATATTTACTGTCAAGGTGTAACCGAATCCTTATTTTGAGTGCATTAGCTCACTCCGTGAAGAAAGTATCATTTTGTACCCTTGAATACCTAATCCTCTTATTGTCCAATATACTCTTTCAAGGTACCAATTGCACCACAGTTAGGATTTCTTGCACATTTCGTATTTTTGTCAAGACTGCGATAATGTTTGTCAAATTGCTTAATTTTAGCAGTCCTCGTTCGCTGTTGGCGAAGATATGCTATTTCGTACTATTTTGCACCTTTTGGTACCAAACTACGATTTTTTATAGGTCATTTAGTCACCCAACATATATTTCAATCTTGTACCTATATGCCAAATTTCAGACCTCTAGCTTCATCTGTAAAGAAAGTACCAAATGGTACCAAAATGTACGAATTGTGAATAGATTATTTAGTTACCCACCATATTTTCCCTAGTTGTACCTGCATGCCAAATTGCAGACCTCTAGCTCCATCGGTAAAGAATTTTGGTACCAAATTGTATGAATTTTTAATAGATCATTTAGTCACAATCATATATTTCTTAGTTGTACCTACATGCCAAATTCCAGACCTCTAGCTCCATTTGTAAAGAAAGTACCAAATGGTACCAAAATTTCCGAATGGTGAATGGGTCGTTAAGTCACTCATCATATATTTCTTAGTTGAACCAACATGCTAAATTTCAGACCTCTAGCTCCATCGGAACAGAAAGTACCAAATGGTACCAAAAAGAACATTTAAAACAACTAAGAAATATATGATGGGTGACATCATGTGTTTCTTAGTTGTACTTTTATGCCAAATTTCAGCCATCTGAAGAGATACCAAAATGTACGAAATTTTAATAGATCATTTAGTTATTCATCATTTATTTCTTAGTTGTAGTTGAGTGACTATGATCTAGAGGTCCGAAACCTCTAGATCATAGTCACTCATCATATTTTTCCTAGTTGTACCTGAATGTAAAATTTGAGACCTCTAGCTCCATCAGTAAAGAAAGTACCAAATTGTATCAAGTTTGGTACCAAAATGTACCAATTTTGGTACCGAAATGTACGAATTTTGAATAGATCATATATTGCCTAGTTGTACCTACATGCCAAATTTTAGACCTCTAGCTCCATCTGCAAAGAAAGTACTAAATGGTACCAGTTGTGGTACTAAATGTAAGTTTTCTCCCGTAACCAGTATTATTTTCATTTTTCTTTTCACTCTCATCCTTTTGCACCAGATGTCTTCTAAACCAAATTTGCTACATGTACTTGTTTTAGTACCCAAATGTACAAATTTCACCCAATTAAGGATGCCATGGTGTACATAAGTTCCATAATCCATACCAAATAGTACCATACCATAACTTATTTTTTCGAGACGCTCTTTTATTTGAGCCCAAGAACATAATTCTAGTCCTTTCCCTTAACGCTGGGCAAATATGAACCATTACGTACTCTTTGGTACATGTTAGTACCTAAACGTACGAATATCACCAAATCGCGTCTTATCCCGTGCCTATGCCCCAAGACCAACATTCGCGCAAAGTTTCATGATTTTAGCTTTAGCCGTTTGGTCTGAGCGATGATCAGCCAGTCAGTCACGCAACTCTTTTATATATATAGATTATTGTTCTAAAAGAGTCACGTGTTATTCGTTTGGAAGTAACAACTACGAAAAAACTTAACAAAAATGTTCGTATTGCTCGTGATACTAAGTACTAATCGAAATCTAAACCAAGTGAGAATTCTGTTTGGTGTTGTGGAAATTGTCACTTAAAAGAAAACATCGGATAACATAATTCAATACAAGTCCTAAACGCACGAGGCATGAAAATAATAAAAACAGTAACAAAACAATGAATGGTAATTGGATGAATATAAGTTTATATGGGAGCTAATCTAAACATGGCCCATTTACAATACCTAATGGTGTAGGTCGGTTGGGAACCTACACCATTAGGAAGTATTTGTCCAAAATTTCAAGCGCCTAACTTTACTCCTTCGAAAGTTAGCGTGCTTATCACAGACAGACAGTTGGACGGACATGGCTAGAACGACTTAAGATGTCATGGCGATCAAGAATATACATACTTAATGGAGTCTTAGAACAATATTTCGATGTGTTACAAACGGAATGACGATGTTAGTATACCTCCATCCTATGGTGGATGGTATAAAAACATTGCTTTAGTAAATATTGGGTTGCCCAAAAAGTAATTGCGGATTTTTTAAAAGAAAGTAAATGCATTTTTAATAAAATTTAGAATGAACTTTAATCAAATATACTTTTTTACACTTTTTTTCTAAAGCAAGCTAAAAGTAACAGCTGATAACTGACAGAAGAAAGAATGCAATTACAGAGTCACAAGCTGTGAAAAAATTTGTCAACGCCGACTATATGAAAAATCCGCAATTACTTTTCGGGCAACACAATAGATCGAAAAAGTGGTGCGTACACATGAATTCATATCCATTCGGTCTCAAAGACTGAAACATATTTTTTAGAAAAAAATTACGCTTAAAGAATAAAATTCAGGTCAAAAATATCTAATTAGATTAAATTTTATCTGCTACTAGATACAATTACATCGGACCATGTCAATTGTTTTTTACTCGGGATAAGATAATCTACAATACTTACTATTTTCAAGCATTAAATAAGAAGAGCATTGAAATGAAAAGTTACATCTTTCAGTTGCGTAAGTAAGTTTCGTACTTATTTATTTCTTAAGAGAAACACAGAAGAAGCCTGGTGTTTTTGATCATCAAAGAACATTGGATGAGTTTAATGAATGAATTAATTTTTGAGCAATATAAACATAATGTTAGGGTTACAACCAACATGTATTACATATTGATGCATACAACGCACATCACTATTTACAACATTTTCCTAAAATTATTTTTGGTAAACAAATTTTATAATTTTTTTCTAAATTATGTAGTGGCCACTGCTGAAGACTCCCCTCTGGCAATGAAGCTGAAGAAAACATGGCTTAGAACACCAGTAGGAGAAGAACAAGCCGCACAAGCTGTGCTAGACCCTTCGATAGGTATCAATTTCGAAACTATTTCATATTATATAAAAAACTTCAATTATTAGAAAGTAGTTAATTAAATATATAGTCTTTTTGGCATTTGCTTAGTTGTCATATGGTTATCGTTAGCATTTTCATTTTTTTTTTCATCTGAAATGCGTTGCATTTTATTTAATAATATTTAGCTTAAAATTTAGTTTATTATTATTTAAATGTATTTTAAAATAACATGATTTTTTTTGCGGTTTTAATATTTCTATTTGTATCTTGTATTTTAGCTGCCCTTGATGAGGAACGTACAAGTCCTGTTAGTTCAGCTGGTGATAAAGCTGCAGGGGGTAATAGTGCGCCCTCCGAAAGGCATGAGCCCTTGACAGCTAAACAACGCTATCAAATCAAGCATCGCGAATTATTTCTTTCGCGCCAAGTTGAGTCTTTACCCGCCACACAAATTCGAGGCAAATGTTCGGTGACATTGCTGAATGAAACGGAATCTCTTCAAAGTTATATAAATAAAGACGTGAGTCGTAAATTTCCAATGTTTTCGTATGTAGGAGAACTTTGTGGTTGTTCAAAATCATAATAAATAAACATTCTAAAACTGTATTTCTCACATTTATCAAACAAGTTTAACACATCCGCTCGTTTGGTTGGTTTATTTTTTTCATTTATGTTTCCAGGATACCTTTTTCTATTGCTTGGTATTTGATCCTACACAAAAAACGCTCTTAGCCGATAAGGGAGAAATCCGTGTAGGCAGCCGTTATCAAAGTGAAATTCCTGCTAAACTCAAAGATACAGTAACGGACGATCGCAAATTAGAAGAGTTGGAGACATTGATATGGACTCCGCATCATGCGCTAAACGATCGCAAAATCGATCAATTCTTGGTTGTGTCACGTTCAATTGGCACATTTGCACGAGCTTTGGACTGTAGTAGTTCTGTCAAACAACCTTCTTTGCATATGTCTGCGGCGGCAGCCAGTCGTGACATAACATTGGTATGCCAAAGTTTTAGAGTTTAAATTTTGTCAATTGTGTTTAATGTGTGTGTTTTTTTTTTATTTCTTTGTCTCCCATTTCCAATAGTTTCATGCCATGGACACTTTGCACAAACATAACTATTCCATAGAAGAAGCGATGTGTTCTTTAGTTCCTTCCACTGGTCCAGTTTTATGTCGAGATGAGATCGAGGATTGGAGTGCTTCAGAGGCGAATCTCTTCGAGGAAGCATTAGATAAATATGGCAAAGATTTCAATGATATACGACAAGATTTCGTAAGTTCTTCAATCATTATGCAAAGTCTGCTAATATGTCATTTTAAAATTGTCATAATAGTAAATTCAATAATGGTTGTTTTATAATTTGAAAAATCAGAAAGTAATTAAAAATTGAGACAATTCGAAAGTTTATTTGAAAAAAGTTGCACTTTTGCCGAGGGAGCTCGGCATGCTGAATGATGCAGCCACCGATCTATTCTGGGTATTATGGATAAGGATGGAAGAGTGGGAGAAGATCATAAATTAACTGGCACCGTTAAGGGAAAATTGGGAGACGTATGTTGTGTTTAAGTGGGATAACCTCTGCCTTTACTAGTGGTTTGAAGACGGAGTCAGGGAAGGGATTAGGTGTCTTCTCTGAGACTGAGACTGCCGGACGAGTGTATGTTAGTCCAGGCAGATGTATTTTCAGTGCGATTGCCGCAAATTAAATATGGTGAAGGGGTTTACCCCTGTGGACGATAGTATGGCGGCGCTGAAGGTCCGTCGCGGTTTGTGTGGAATTCCCGAGCGAACACCAGGCTCACGGTAAACGCTGACCTGGGCCTAATTCTTGCATCCGTTATCGAGCAAGTTTTTGTTCCAAGATTATGTCCGTTGCGTAAATACAAATTGGATGATGGAGTCCGAACGTAAATTACCAAAAAGTTATCGATTTGGGATATGAAAAAATCAATTAGCCGAGCATATTTTGACATCTCAGTGGTAAATAACGCAAATTGTGGCTGTTTAAAAAGGTTAATACTATTAACAAAATAAATAAAAACATGTTACGGGTTTTGCACAATAAATTGTTGTTTAATATAAATACATTTCCCTCGTTGGTTAGATAAGGATTATTTTATGATACAACAAATGAAGATTGTTCCATGAATATTTTTGACCAAGTGCATTTTCTAAAAGTAAATATACGTATGTATGACAAAAAATATATATGGCCTCTACGACCACCAACAGTGCTTCTTCAATAATTGTTTTTCTGGGCAGGGACAAGAAGAACAAGAGACAAAGTTAGATGTATTTCCTTCTAAAAATATCCTGACGTATTAAATTTAGTGGTTAATTGATAAAAAAAATTTTCTTTGTTTTTCATGTATGTAGAGAATTTGATTTTTTGCTTTGCCAATTTGTTCCACTAGCCCAACGTAGAACAGCGTTCCAAGCGCTTTGATCTTCTGCGCTCATTCTAAAATCTCTGACACCAAGTTTTGAGGTGTCTCCCACCACTTGATCTTTCCATCGGGCTTTGGTCTTCACGGTTTGCGTGTAGCACCGTGTTTGTCTTCAAAGGGCTTCTTTGCTGGAGCTTCTTTGCTGGAGCTTCTTCATCCATTCTGACAACTGGACCTAGCCAACGCAGCCGTTGTATTTTGATACTTGTAAATATGCTATCGTCGTGATACAGATCATATGTATATTCTCCATTAACGCAAACTGGTCCATATATTTTACGAAGAATCTTTCTCTTAAATACTCTAAGCACTGCCTCATCTGCTTTCACAAGTACCCATGCCGCAGAACCATATAACAAAACGGATAGTATCAGTGTCTTGTATAGTGTAATCTTCGTCTGTCGAGAGGTGGCCTTGTTTCTAAACTGCTTACTTAATCCAAAGTAGCATCTGTTTGCCAGTATTATACTTCGCTTTATCTCAAAACTGGTGTCATTCGTTTCGGTTACGCCAGTGCCGAGGTAGATAAAGTTACTGACTATCTCAAAGTTGTGGTTCCCAACTTTCTTCATTTTCTTTATCTGCTCGGTTGTGCAAGGCTATTTAGGAGTTGAAACCATCCATTTCGTCTTATCTCCATTTACTGCCAGACCCATTTTCACTGACTCTCTTTCGATTCTTTCAAAGGCTGCAGTTACTACTTCCGGCGACCGACCTATGTAGTGCATGTGTTCTCTCGTGATTAGTGTGCCATATCTATTCACATCTGCATCTCGTATGATCTTCTCCAGCAGGATATTAAAGAGATCACACGATAGACTGTCTCCTTGTCTGAAACCTCATTTGGTATTGAATGGTTCGGAGAGATTCTTTCCTATTCTTACTGAGGAACGCGAATCAGCAAGTGTCATCCTGCAGAGTCTTATTAATTTTACAGGGATACCAAACTCAGACATGGCTTGAAATACCTTTGAACGTAAGGCGGCTTTGTAATCAACAAAGATATGGTAGTTGTTGATTTGTCCTTCTCGGGTCTTTTCCAGGAGTTGGCGCAGTGTGAATATCTGGTCCAGGGTGGATTTACCAGGTCAAAAGCCGCATTGATAGATCCCAATTATCTCATTGACTTTAGGTTTTAATCTTTCACACAGTACGCTCAAGAGTATCTTGTATGTGATGGGGAGAAGACTTATTCCTCTGTAGGTGGCACATTCCATCTTGTCTCCTTTCTTGTGTACTGGACATAGCATACCAAGGTTCCAATCATCGAATATGAGTTCTTCTAGCCAGATTGCGCAGATAAGCTGATGCATACCCCTTATCAGCGTGTCGCTTCCGGTCTTAAATAGTTCAGCTGGTAACCCGTCGGCTCATGCTGCCTTGTTGTTCTTTAGTCGGGTCACTGCTACTTGGACCTCATTCTGACTAGGAGGTAAATATTCTGTACCATTATCATTGATTGGTGATGCGGTGGGTAAAATGTTATTTCCATATCCTCAGCATGCTATCTGTGCCAGTTACCAGATCTCCTTCTTTGTCTCTGCAGGAGGATGTGCCTGCACCAAAGCCATTGGTTTGACGTTTAATTCTTTGGTAGAATTTCCGGACTTTATTCTGTCTTCTGTACATTTCAATTCGCTCACACTCACGTCTTTCCATTTCGTTTTTCTTTCTGCGGAATAGACGTTTCTCCTCTTTCCTTTCAAAAAAGTGATTAAAAATTGAAGGAAATTTCATTAAAGAAATTGCAAAATATTATATTATTATTATTATGACCTGTTTGAGAAAAAACGTTTTCAATGCAATCCAGTTGTTGTTGTTGTATCAGTTTGTTGTGTTCTATATTTCGTCTGCTTGATACTGTTGAGTGTCAAGACCCAGGAACTCTGCGACTAAGATGGGGTGCGTCCACAGGGATCTGGGTCTGAGTCGAGTGGGTCTGGCTGGGCAGGTAAACAGGTGACGTGTATCGTGTGGTCCCTGGTTACAATCGGGATATACATTTTGCACGTCAGCATCAATCCTTGCTCTGTAGGAGTTGCGACGGCTGCATCTGCCGGAACGAAATTGGGCCGGAACTACTCTGGTTTGCTGGGGGAGGTCAATTTCTTCAGGTGCAATGGGAGGCGGTGGTTCTCCAAGAACTTCATTCACCCAGTAGCCATTTACCACTTCTGCTACCGTGTCTGCCATCCAGTCAATGACTTCTGTGGAGCCAATGTAGAAAAAAATTCATTTATGACCTTTAAAGAACTACAGCATTGTTTAGATGCGTCTGTTGAAGCCTAGAGGCCGAAAAAGAATAAGCGCGTTGAGCTTTGTGTTTGAGCGTCGCATTGCAAAAATGAAACTCTGCACACGAATCCCATAAAAGCAACGCGGAAAAGTTAAACAAATTTCTCATTCATTCTGTGGTGCCACACATTAGTAGTGTTTGTAGTCGTCAAAATTAAAAATTGTTTAACTTTTGCGAATTGATTTTTTGACATTTGTTTGCAGAGTTGCATTTTTCAACGCGATGCTCCTCAATGCGCTCATTATATTTAGGCCTTTATTGTACCGAGATACTTTCTGCGACAGCAAAACTGGGCGTTCACTTCACTTTCAGACCTATTCTGAATAACAATTAACTGGGAGTTTTTTTCCGCTCTCTACTCCCTCTTTCCTTTATTCTGAACAACAATTCATTTGATGTTTTTCCCTGCTCCCTTTTCCCTTGTTCTAAACAAACTTCAAAAAGGGAAATATTTCCCAGGGAAAAAAGTGGTGTTCTGAGTCGAAATAAAAAAAGCCCAAAGAAATGGAAAGACGTTGGTATAAAAAAAAATGATGAATTTAATGTTATTTATAAATAAATGATACCACTTCTTACTATTTACAAGCAATTTATTTATCAAAAACAAGTTAAAAATTTTGTTAGGTTCTCCCAGCCAAAACGTGGGTATATTCACATTGTCATTCCGTTTGCAATACATCGAAATATCATTTCCTACCTTACAATTTATATAAATTCTTGATTCTCGCAAAATTCTGAGACAACTCAGCCATATCCGTCCGTCTATTGTTGAAATTGGACTACAGCCTTTAAAAATGAAGATACTCCGCTGAAACTTGGCACAGATTTTATATCATAGGCACAATCCCATTGCAGCCGGTTGTACGTACCGGATTGACCCGATGGAATCCTTCATCGGTAAGGGCTGCCGCTTCGGTGTACAATACCCTGCTACAACAACAACCACATTATATCATAGGCAAGTTTAGTTTAGACATACATCTTGCACATCGGCATCAATCCTTGCTCTGTAGGAGTTGAGGCGGCTGCATCTGCTGGATCGTAGTTGAGCCAGAACTACTATGGTTTACCGGGGGAGGCCAATTTCTTCAGATGTAATGCGAGGCGGTCGTTCTCCAAGGACTACTTTCACCTGGGAGCTATTGGGTTGCCCAAAAAGTAATTGAGGATTTTTCATATAGTCGGCGTTGACAAATTTTTTCACAGCTTGTGACTCTGTAATTGCATTCTTTCTTCTGTTCTGCTTTAGAAAAAAAAAGTGTAAAAAAGTATATTTGATTAAAGTTCATTCTAAGTTTTATTAAAAATGCATTTACTTTCTTTTAAAAAATCCACAATTACTTTTTGGGCAACCCAATATTTACCGCATCTGCTACGGTGTCTGCATGAATGTTGTCTAGACCTGCTTGATATGCCGCTTGATCTAGGGGTTCTCTCTTGTAGCGCTGAACCTTACGCTCTAGATCATGTAGATCTAGATTGGATGGTCTCTGCGATAACAGCTCAAAAGGGTATTGCTAAGACAGCATGGTAGGATATTTGTCTTGCACTGGTAGGATATTTGTCTCGCACTGGTAGGATATTTGTCTCCTGATGGAGGTGGTCCACATGAGAACTGAGGAGACAGCCCGTCGCAGTTCGGAGGGCGGCATTTTGACATATCTTAATATTATTCCACTGCGCGTCGCTATGCACTGGCGCTGCATAACTTACCACAGACCGGTCAATTCCTTTGTACGTGGTCAACAAGGTTTCTTTGTCAGCACTCCAAGTGCTGCCGGCGAGTGACTTGAGGACCTTGTTTCTACTTTCGACTTTATCGCAAATTGCTGTGGCATGTGGGGAGAATGTTTATGTTTATGTCAATTGTGACACCAAGTATTTTATGGACACTTGATGGTCGAATCATCATCACTTTCAGATCAGTATTCACCTCACACGCGACGGATGACATTCGTAACATTGCCCACGGTAAATTATGACGGCTGTCCATTGGCTCGGAGACCACGGATATGATGAATGGCTCTTCTCCTCGCCCTGTCACTCTCGGGATGCACAATGAATTGACGGTTGAACAACCTGACACATCTCTTCGGATCAATCACGGTTACGTCGGCAAAAGTTACTGAGGTCTTGTCATCCCGTCTACCGGGGTTCGAAAGTGACTTAGACCACAGCTTGCCTACACCGGTGTGTAAGTTATATAGCTCCAAGTTTTTCATCCACAAATTCCGCTTATTTTCGTTGACTACCCTGTTTACTTCTTAACTCTTTGATTAGTTTTAGACTCTAATTGCAAAACATATTCGATCATCAGCTCGCCTCGAAAGAGAAATAAAAAAGAAACCAAAAAAGTCACCCTATCAGACAAAAAAGAATTTTTGTTCATAATGACGCACAAAAATTTTAAACTTATTTAAGTTTCTATTTAGTCTCTCGCGGGTTTATATCTCCAAGCGATACGTTTTCTCCCTAACGATGTTTTCAAACACAAGTTTTTCTCTAATATGAGACAGTGTTAGGTAAGGTAAGGTTGAAAAGAGGTGATAGACACACACCTGCCAGTAATCGACTTGTTGTGCGCTTTAAATGCTAGAAAGTAACCTCGAAAAAGAAAACTTTAATTTAGGAATTCCGTGCTACTTACAAAATCCCTATTTATTTTCCATACTCCTCCCCTAAGTTGGTTCATGTCTGGTATTGTGTCCCCACCTAAGTACCGATGTCTGTTAGCCGCGAAAGACAGGCAATGACATAGGAAATGTTTCAACGTTTCATCATCTTCCCCTCATGCTATCACTTGCCATACCTATTTTGCATGTGAGCTCGTAGTCCTATGTGTCCTTTATGATACCGAAAGCTTTACTGGCCTCCTGCTTACTTTCTTTCAGCAACGTTGGTTTTATAGCAGTTTTTTGTGTTCTATGTTTCGTCTGCTGGGTGCGTTGAGGGTGCTCCGAGAGGGATCTGGATCTGAGTCGAGAGGGCCTGGCTGGGCAGTTGAACAGGTGACGTGTGGTCCCTGGTCACAATCGGAACATACATCTTGAATGTCTGGTTCAATCCTTGCTCTGTAGGAATTGGGGCGGCTGTATCTGCGAACATCACGCTCTAGATCATGTAGATCTACCTTAAGGCTTCTGGGCGGTGGATATTTATTCATAAGATGATGATGTGGATGGTCTCTGCGATAACAGCTCAAAAGGTATTGTCTTCGCACTGGTAGGATCTTTGCCTCCTGATGGAGGTGGTCCACATGAGAACTGAGGAGACAGCCCTTTCAGCAATAGCCTCGTCTTCTCACAATCTGGATTTCCCCATAGGATTTTCGCCGTCCTACCGACCGTATCGCTGTTCCACAGTGTTAACCAAGTTTATTGACGACAGTGTTGGTTTTATAAATACGGAAAGGATGATTGTTTCAGCGAAGTATACAGTGGTTATAAAGAGTTGTTCACTGATTACAGGGGCAATCATAAGAAAGAAAAATAAACGTATATGAAATCAAAATCTACAAACCCCTTTCATAGATTCCGGATTGTAATAATTCGCTGGATATTTTCGAAATAAATACAAGAAAAGAAATGTGTTTTTTTTTAACTTTGAAACCATATTGAATGATCGTTCTGTTTATGTTTTGTTATAAATCTAAATACGTACTTATCATCAATTTTGTCTTTAATATTTACAGCTACCCTGGAAAACCTTAAAACAAATTATAGAATATTATTACATGTGGAAGACCACTGATCGATATGTGCAACAGAAACGTGTGAAGGCTGTGGAGGCGGAGTTGAAACTGAAACAAGTTTATATACCGCAGTATAATTCAAACAAAACTGGTTCAAAAGGTGGCAACATATATAATGGTACAACAAATGGCGGAGCCGATGTCTCCAATATGGGAAAACCTTGCGAATCTTGCGCATGCCTCAAATCATCACAAGTTAGTATTGCACACAGTTTAGTAGTGCTGAGTGTATTTAAATGTGTATGTGAAAATTTTAGTGGTATCCCTGGACAGTTGGTCATGTGTTGAACCGGCTTTGCCAAAGCTGTTGGGACTATTGGAAAAAATATGGTGGTCTTAAAAGCAAAAATGATGGCAGTATGGACGAGAATAAGAAGAAATTATCGGACCAAGATGAAGAAAAAGTCAGTGACTTGTCCAATCGTCAAATGCACAAGTAATTACGATACGATGCGTATACATTTCTTGTTGTCAATATATAACTTCTTTGTAGATGTTCGATCGTCAATTGTGGCAAAGAGTTTAAGCTAAAAACGCATTTGGCCCGGCATTATGCTCAAGCGCATGGCATTGCAATCAGTTCAAGTTCACCAAGGCCTATAATGAAGACTCGCACTGCATTTTATTTGCACACAAACCCCATGACCAGATTAGCTCGCATTATGTGTAGAAATGTTATAAAACCGAAAAGGGCAGCAAGACAAACCTCTTACGCCATTAATACCCAACTGGTAAAGCAGGAATGTAAGTTTGTTTTTTTGTCACACATTTTATTGTTATACAGTACAAATGTCCGTGAAGATAAATTTGAATATAACTTAGCCAAGACACGAACCTGAGATTTTAAGTGATTGATCCTAATAGCTCCTGGTAGGAGTTAATCCTGGTATTAGTTTGTATCACCTATCTATGACCAGTCCAGCACAGTGGGCCATTATGTTAAATTCAAATATAACGTAAGGGGCCAAATATCTCCAATCTGAAATATAATTTGAATATGGGGACTTATGATCTTAATAACTCCTGTTAGGAGCTAATCCTGTTATTAGTTTGTATCACCTATCTATGACCAGTCTAGCACAGTGGATCATTATGTTAAATTAAAATATAACTTTAGGGGCCAAATTTTTCTGATCTGAAATATAATTTGAATATGGGGACTACTGATTTTATTAGCTCTAGGTAGGAGCTAATCTTGATATTAGTTTGTATCGCCTATCTATGACCAGTCCAGCACAGCGGGCCATTATATTAAATTCAAATATAGCTTTAGGGGCCAAATTTCTCCGATCTGAAATATAATTTGAATATGGAGACAACTGATTCTAGCAGCTCTTGGTAGGAGCTAATTCCGGTATTCATATTTATCACCTATCTATGTCCAGTCCAGCACAGTGGGCCATTATTTTTAATTCAAATATAACTTAAGGGGCCAAATTTCTCCGATCTGAAATATAATTTGAATATTTGGACTACTGATTCTAAAAGCCCTTGGTAGATGCTAATCCTGGTATTAGTTTGTATCACCTATCTATAACGAGTTTACTGCAATGCCGTTTTAAAAATGGTTTATACAGATCGTGGAGATATATTTTTGGCATAGAGGTTTCAGGGTTTGGTTATTATTAGGCATTTAATAGTTGTATATATATTCTTTAGCAAGTGATTTTAGAAAAATTTAGGTGAGAAATTCCTAAAAATTGATTTTTTTTATTTAAAATATAAAAGAAAATCAGTTAACAGCGCTCTGTTAATCACTTAAGATAGCTCTGTTAAAATGTTAGGTTTGTGTCTTGGCTACGATATACTCAAATTTCACGGACATACTGTACAAACGTTTTATTGTCACAGCCGATTGTATTTTTTCGATATTTTTTTAGATGAACATTAGAAATGTTTTTTATTTTACGATAGATACTTGTTTGTAAAAAAAAATCTAGAAATAGCAAAGTTCTTAAAATTGATTAATTGAAGGACACAAAAGCATACGAATTATACTTCTTTCCAAAAATTTGTTCGAAATGTCGAATTGTATTTTAGAAGTGTTTCATCTCTGCTTCATCATTGGTGTCGCTCTGCGGCAAGCCGTTCGAACTCGGCTTAAAAAGGGGTTCCCTTATCATTATGCTTGAGAGAAGTATCCACTCTGCTTCTTAATGGAATGTTCTTGGACGAATGTTCAATTAAGTGCAAAACCAATTTATTATTCTTATATCTATCACCCCTCCTAATTTGACGAGTTGGGATCGCTTGAGGTTCCTCTTAATATGTTGAAATCGGATTACAGCATGCATTCAAATATCGATATGATCAGTTTTGCACAATATAATGCGATGCAAATCTTTCATTTTGCGATATCGTTAACCGGAACATAGAGGATAATGATCATTTTTAAAGATCGCGAAAATTCCCGGCGTTGGAAAATATTTCCCGGGAAATGAAAAAGGCTGGGATAAGAAAATCCCCATAAATAATAGAAAATCGTTGACCTCAGCCAAAATTAGAATTTACAAACCCAAAAGTCAGAATTTCTATTGCAACTGCTTGAACGCTAAAATTTAAAAATTAATTAACCTTAAATGTAAAGGATGGAAACTAAATTTCAAACATTGAATTTGTTTATAACTGAATTTATTGTAAGTATATTTTAAACAAATATAACACAATTTTCTTATTATTAGTCACCAACCGCATGAGTGGCAAATCGGAAGCTGAAATAAAGAAATTACTTTTGCTAAAGAATAAAGATCGAGGTAGTGTCACAAAGATAGCAAATCGCTTAGGTTCTCCTGGTTCGGGTCCTCACGAGTGGCTGATACTGACACCTAAAGATAAAATGCCAAAACCCGATGTTGTCTTTTTCCCCAAGCCACCAAAAGCCCCAGATGGCAGTTTACTTTATGACCGTATTCCAAATAAAATCATAGATCTGGAAAAAGATTTAACAATCATGCCGGCGACAGCGCCTTCAGTACTGCGTAAAAGAGTGCACGAAGAGACGCAACTAAATGGCACGGAAGGTAATGATGAAGACCACAATATTTTCAATTAAAAATGAGTGCATTCATTTAAAGTCCTGATAATAAATTCATATATGTTTATTTGCTTATAGTGACCATTGTTCCGGCTGGCCCTCCTGCCAAAAGACCCAACAAAGATCCAATGCCCTCACATTGTCCGAGCCCTGAACAGTTCGCAGCAATGATGGCGGCTTCGGGACAACCGCTGTCTAGACATCATGTAAGTTGTGCAATATGCAGAAAATAAACTAATTTAACTGAATGTATAAAAAAATGTTTCATAGCTCAATGGGAAGCCTAAAATTGCTCAAATGGCTCGCACAGGAAATGGACGTAAACAGGTCATTAGCTGGATGGATGCTCCTGACGATGTTTATTTTAGAGCAACAGAAGCAAGCAAGTAAGTAAATATTTATCATTTAACTCTATGCATTAAAATGGTGTAGACAATTGAGCGCGCTCTATTCGTATTTGACGTACATAAGGCAAGTCATGAGGATACAGAAAGTGACAACACATATGCAAAGCACAAGTCGTGTAATAGCACCTTTAGATAATTGAAAAAGATCGATTTCATATCCATTTGAACATTCGGTTGCAGTGCAAGGTTTTGCCAGATATTCTACCAACTTTGTTGTTGTTGTTGTACCCTGAGGTGGGAGCCTATGTCGATGAAGGACTCCATCGGGTCTATCTGGTACGAACAACTGGCTGCCATGAGATTGCTACTTTAAAATGTGTGTAGTGTAGGGGCTTAGTTGTAAAGAGTACAAATTCAACTACAGAGGAAATGTTCAAAAGTTTCTTCGATCATGTAAGCATACATTTTAAACGTTTGTGTTATGTGAATACTACTACATTCTATATTTAATTATTATTCCACACTACTACATATTTTATTCAGATACGATACGTACAATGCTTAAACATTTTTCGTTTTGCTAAATTCGACTGTAATCAGAATTGCCCTTGTATCTACTCAATCTTATCGTAGGTGCCACATTGGGTATCCCATAAAATTGCTCTATACTCATATCCAACGCCGATGGGGTCTATGAACCTGAATGACCTTGCTGTCCAAAGAGAGCTTGCCAAGGATCGCTACAATAATAACAAAAACACGTCCATGCTTAACCGATTTTAACCAAACTCTTTAGATATTGTGGTAGTGAATAGTGAATAAATGTGCTTCTAGTGGCTCCAGAAGTGAAAATCAGGCGAAATGTGTATGGGAGGTATATCTAAATCTGAACCGACTTTGACCAAACTCCTTAGATATTGTATTGACCAAACTCCTTAGATATTATGGTAGTCATAAGGGAAAACGTTATGCAAAATGTTAAAGATATTGGTCAATAAATGCGCTTGCAAAGGCTCTAGAAGTGAAAATCGGGCGATAAATATATATGGGAGCTATATCTTAATCTCGAATTCGGTATATTAGAAGTAGCTCGAATCGAACAAACATATATATGGAAGCTATATCCAAATCTGAACCAATTTTTTCCAATTTCAATAGGCTTCGTCTCTATGACGAAAGACATGCCTGCACCAAATGGACAGACAGACAGACATAGCTAAATCGAATCAGAAAGTGATTCTAAGTCGATCGGTATGCTCCTTGTACGACGGTAGTAGTATACAAATGTTAAAAACTTCCACCCATTTTTTGAATAAGCTCTGTTTTCGAGCACTTTGAAAGTCCGTACTCAGAAACGTAGTACGAAACAACTTTTTAGTATTCTAAATTTTTTTAGTATTATAAACTTAAATCAATCTTTACCAAATGGCCCATTTGCAACGGCCAACGACCTACATCAATAAGAAGTATCTATGAAAAAAATTTAATTTGGATAGCCTCATTCGTTCGAACGCTATCGTAATTTCGGCTATCTGTTGAACGGATGAATGAATATGGGTAAACTGACTACCCAAGAATAGAACTATCTTAGAAAAATTCTCGCTCGAGTTAGGAAGGAGGTAATCTATTGAAATTTGGATTGTCCTTAAGTGAAAAAATGAAACTAGTTGAAAATTTTTTTCCGTCTTAAGGTTTATGAAGCAAGTGCAGTTTTATGTCAAAGTCATTAAAATTGACTTTTCTTCTTTTCTGGTCATAAAATATTAAAAATTTTCAAATTTTGCCTATGAACTAAGGAGCAGGAGCAAACTTCTCAAATATCAATGATTGCAGCCCGATTCAAGTTTTAGCTCAAAGGTAAGGGGCCTCCTTTTAATAGTATAGTCCGAACGGCATACAGCAGTGCGACACCTCTTTGGAGAGAAGTTTTTACATAGCATAGCATTTCACAAATGATGCCAGCATTAGGAGGGGAAAACCACCGATGAAAATTTTTTCTGATGGTCTCGCCAGGATTCGAACCCAGTCGTTCAGCGTCATAGGCAGACCTGCTAACCTCTGCGCTACTGTGGCCCCCCATAGAATATTAGGTTAGGTTGAAAAGAGGGTGCAGATATTAATCCGCCCCATGCCACTATGGACATACACCTAAGCCAGTAATTGGCTTGTTGTGCGCTCTTAAAACTATTAAGTAATCTCTAAAAAGAAAATTTTAAGTTAGGAATTCCGAGCTACTTACAAAATCCTTGTTTTCAATGCCACTCCCCTAAGTTGGTTCATGTCTGATATTGTGTCTCCACCTAAGTACCGGTATCTGTTGGACGCGAAAGCCAGACAACGACAGCAGCACACCACTTCAAGCATTCCGTGATCGCCCGAATCTCCGCCTGCAGGACCGTATTATGGTCAGGCAGTCTAAAAAAGATGTCAGTCCCTGGGTTTTCAATGTATTGTAAACCAACAGGCCCACTCTGTCCTCTAGCTTTGATCCATCCGTGTAACATGATTTACCAGATGGCAATACTAGGGTTCCGTCAATCAACTGTGCCGATGGCAGCAGTGCCTCGCACTCGACTTCAAGGTACATCTTAGGTATCCGATCGGAAACCTCTTCCCTTCCTTCCAGGTTTCCTATCGTCGCCTCGATTATACCGCGATGGTATGAGCTGCTCCCATCCTCAATCCATTCGCCCATCGCCTTAAGTCTCATAGCGTCAGTGGCTGCCTCACACTTAATCTGTATGTCTTTGTATCGAATATCTAGAAGTCTCCTAGTGGGCGTGGTCCTCATCGCTCCACCTATGCCACGACAACATGTTCTCTGAACCTGTTGTATGGTCCTTATGTTGCACTTTTTCTTTCCATAGCAGTCCACCAAACTACTGATGCGTAAATAAGTATTGGTCTAATCACGCTCCTGTAGAGCCAGTGGACTATCCTAGGATTCAGGCCCCATTCAAACCTACGGCCCGTCTACATAGTGCCCAACATCTGTGAGCCTTCTCGGTAGGCTAATGTGAATGTGACACTTCCAATTCAGTTTCCTGTCCAAGATCACACCTAAGTATTTGACCTTGTCAGATATCGAAATCGTCTTATTGAGGAAACGTGGTGCGCCAAATTCGCCCACCTTCGTCTTCCTCGTGAACAGGCATATTTCAGTCTTCTCTGGGTTAACTTTGGGAAAATAATTAAAAGAAAATATTTTTTTTTTGTTATAAAAGCATGTTGATTTAGAAAATAAAATGATTTTTGTTCTTTAAGTTATTTTACATTTTTTAAGATTTTCACTCTACGGGGTTCTTATTTCTTAATTCCACAAACGACTGGCGACGACACAGATAATGCGTAACCCTGCGTTTCAGGCCTGGCTGGAGGGACGTGTTGCCAAATAGTTTGCCATGGTGTTGGCAAATAGTTTGCTTGGGTTACAAGGATAACGCGGCCGTAGAGGTGGCTGCAAGGCTGTAAGATTTGCCGATTTTTTGCTTCAAAAATAGAAGTGCCGATTATTGCTCTAAAAATTCCATTTTTTTTTAATTTTAAAAATTAATTTTATTTTTAATTTTTATACGCACTTTACGCTGAGGATGCAGTAGTTTCGTCATTTCGTTTCCACTACATCGAAATATCCATTTCCAATGCATATAAATTTGTGGTCGTCGTCAAATTCTAAGACAACCTAGCCATATCCAGCCGTCTGCCTGTTGAAATTGGGCTACAGTTTTTAAAAATGAAGATACTGAGCTGAAACTTGGCACAGATGTTATGTCGTAGGCACGTTTAGTTCGAAGACGGCTATATCTTGATTATCCCTCATATTAATAGATTTTCCATTTTAACTTTTTCAGCTGAGAAAAGGTGCATATCACCTCGTTCGTTTGGCTAAAATTGAGCATAAAGATTTTGCAAGACACCTCAACACCCATGCCAAATACAGTCAAAGTTAAAGACTGATCTCCCGATGATACTTTTTAATCTTATTTAGGACTTATTAATAACCGATTTATCAGATTCTGCAAAAATTTAGGACAAATGGTGGTATTAGATCCTTTAAACCCGTGCCAAATATGTCTAAATCGGACGATGTTTGGATAAAGGGAGTATACCGATCTTCCGCTTGAAGTTCTTGATCATTAAATGACGTTTTTCTACCCGATTGTGCAAAAATTTGGAGGATTGGGTTATAAGGTGCCGCACAAACTGATCTTGCGATTAAACTTCTTGAGCTCACAAAAAGTTTACACAAAAGTTTGCGCCGAAATTAAAGCATTTCTAATATTTTTTTTTAGTAAAACTATTCGTTATATTTTTAAAACAAAATTTCCGTTTTTTTTTGCCGATTGGAGTACCGAAAATACCAATTTTTTTCTTTAAGTTCTGACTTTTCACCAAACTAATCTGGCGGCCCTCGGTTGCGGTTAGATGTATATTTGCTAACGAGATTTTTATTGTTTGTCTAAATTCTGATCTAAGCAACAATGTTGTGGTCGTTACATATCAAAATGTTGTACCGTAAATGGCAATACATATTACGTTGCGTGCGATGTCTCTCAACTCAACACTTGTCTTTCACAAATGAACGCGATCACCGTGAGCACGCAAAACAAATGAAATTGCAAATATTTGTTCAGATTTGAGAATTAAGTTTTAGAGCAACAGTTAGAAAAAAAAAATAATAATAACTGCGAACAAAAAAAAAAGAAAAAACCAAATGTTGCCGAAACTAAAGAAAAGTTATTTTACAAAAAGGAAAAAAAAAGCAATTTTTACATTTTTTAGAAACAAATTTTACAAATGATTTCGATAATATCTCTATAATTTCGTTTTCCCAGTCAAAGTTTAAACTTCGATTTGGCTTATGATTAAGTTTTAGGTTGGCTTCAGACATATTTTTCGGGATCTATGTAGGTTTGTAACACATTTTTCTGGTAGGATCAACTTCCCCTCTTTCTGGAAAATTTAAGGTTCTTAACCCAGAAAATAAGACACTTTCGCAGCAGTGTTTGAATACTAATTTGAGATTATAATGTAAACTCCAATAGTCATTATTGAGGAGAGGAGAGTAGAGTAGAGGTAACAAGTCGGACGCTTGAACTCGTTAGCTTCACGAAACCAAAATGAAAGCGACCTGGGTTTACTGCCAACAATTAACCTCGGCAACGTTTTCCTTCCCTCTTCTGGTAAGACCCAGAAAAACAAATAAGGGAACAAACGTCAACGTCATGATAAATAAAGTATGCCAATCTGGCTAACATCCAGATAAAGATGTTGCAGCAAAAGAGTTTCAAAAAAATTAACAACGGAAGTATTAAAACGGAAATCGGCACTCGCAAGCACCATAACAATCATTAGATATACAGCCCAATTCTGAAAACACCCTGGGAATCAATTTCCAGGGAATTAATTCTCCCTCAAATAAAATCCTCTTATTCGGTTGAATGGGTAGGGGAAAAATTTGGGAAAGGAAATTTCGAATTTTCGAAAACAGCTGTTTTGTTTCAGATTTTATATTTTGGCTTAACATTTGACTAATTTTTTTTTGGAAAAAATAACATAAATAGAAAAAATAAGCCATTATGGTTGTTAAAAAGTTTACAAACATGTTAAGTGTTTCTTTTATAATGTTTGTTGTTGTTTTAGCAGTTTGTTGTGTTCTATCTTTCGTCTGTTTGATTCTGTTGAGTGTCCAGATCCAAGAACTCTGCCACTAAGATGGGGTACGTCAAGAGGGATGATCAAGAAGCTCTGGTTTACCGGGGTCGTTCTCAATGAATACATTCACCCGGCAGCTAATTAGCGCATCTGCTACCGAGGACCGATCTATTACCAGCCTTATCGTTGTGCCACTTTAGTATCAAATTCGACACTTTTTTCGAAAGATGCCACTTGTGTTCCACTTTGTCATTTTGATACTAAATGCCATAACATTTGTGCGCCACTTTTCCATATGTTTGTGCCACTTGTTTAAAAATAGAACTATGTAGCGATTATCTATTGTTTGTCGTCCAACAAATCGCATATAAATGTTAAATTTTTCGAAAAATTTAAAATTTTTGAGCTGAACGAGAGTATCTGGACACAAAAAAAGTTTGTTTATGTTTGTGAAATATATCACTTAAGTGTTTAAATACTCACCACCGCAAATTTGGCTTTTTGGTTACAAAAAGTCTCGACCGAAAACCTAGGATTGATTTACGGTGATGCGAATCTAAGAATCGGATTGACCAAACTTCTATTTTATACATCTTTTTTGTTATTTATAAAAGAACTGAATTGTTTGTTTTTGTTATACACGTTTTATTTTTGTTTATCATGAAAAATGTTGTGCCAAATTTTGAACCAATTTAAACCAGTTTTTTTATGTTATTTATTTAAAAAGCAGAATGTTTATTGTATGTTTTTGTTTTTATTACTCCTAGTTTTTGCTTTCATATGCTTTTTTTAATAAAAACGAAAAA
The DNA here is from genome assembly GCF_963082655.1 of Stomoxys calcitrans. Lineage (NCBI taxonomy): Eukaryota > Metazoa > Arthropoda > Insecta > Diptera > Muscidae > Stomoxys > Stomoxys calcitrans. Next base: position 139,142,546 of record NC_081553.1, read on the forward strand.
ATGTTCCACTTTTCAAAAACATGACACTTTTTGTGCCACTATTTGAAAATTTCCAACGGTAACGTTGCCTATCGCATGTGCGGTGATGGCATGCAAAGCAGTTGTGCTATGTAGTCTTCAAAATCCATACTGATGCTCGGCGATAATGCCACAAGCGTCTTGGCTACTGGTGAGAGAAGGGAGATCGGTCTTCACGACTCTTTCTCGGGTCCTTTCCAGGCTTCGTAGCGGGATCACTCTGTTCATTTTCCAGACATCGGGAACTATAAGAGTGTTCAAAGACAGGTTAAAGACAGTAGTGTCCAAATGTTCCAACCACAAATTCCGCTATGTTCGTTGACAACCCTGTTTATTTCCAGATGCAGCTCGCTGATTCTTGGGTTAGTGGGCTCCGTACAAAGAATCCCATCACGCTCGTTTGCGAGTACCACTGCCTGCGTCGGGAAATTGGTCCGCACTTGGGCTATTCGACCGGCTGGTATAAAACGTGCGCCTGCTGCGTTAATGATGTCTCGGAATTTCCTCTTGGCAACTAGCGAATTCGAGGGGGGTGTGAGTTCACTGAAGCGGCGATTGGTGTACTCTCTGAAGCCAGCCCAATCGGCCTTCTTCTGATTGATAAACGTCCGACGCTCAGAGGTTATGAAGTCAAGCGGTCGGTCGATGGTGAGAACTAAAGGGAGGTGGACTGATCCCAAAGAAATGACAAGTTACCAGGATACGTCACTCAGTAGATCAGGGGATGCAATGGGAGAGAATGCCCTTAAATGATATGCGCATTAACGTCTCCTAGAACCAGACGATTATGGTCAGATAGTAGCCTACCTATGTTGGGCTTGTGAGCCTGGCCATTAATTGGGACACCAACTGGCGGTATGTACATGTTGTATAGCGCTATCTCGGCAGTACCGGACCTGATCTCCCTGCTATCTGCTATCCCCATGCACAGACGAGATAGATCTTTACTGCACGGAATGGTGTATCACGACGGCCAATCTCCCACCTTCATTCCTTAAGCGATCCTTACGTAGCACATACTGTGCAAGCTGCAGGTGGCGGTCAGCTTTGTCTCCGGGATCACTGCAACCAATATGTTCTTCCGACTCATAAAATCCACTATTTCGTCGATCTTGCCTCGGAGACTTATGCAATTCAATTGCAAAAATGATACACTTCCCGGTAGTATCTTGGCAATATTGGGGCTGGGATGCTGCTGTTGCGTATATTGCCGCACGGGAGAGGTCGGGGGTGACATAGTCCGTAGACGAAGACGCAGAAGGCGACGACGACGCTTGAGACCCACCGCTGTCTATTTTCGCATAGCACCTTGCAACATATTCAGTGTGACTGTACTCCCGTAGTGACGTAAGGCCAGGGCAAGATCGGTAATGTACCCACTCCATGCACCGGTACCGAACAGAAACAGGGTCCGGGGATCTTTTCAATCTTGGCGCGGACCAGAAGCGTGCAGAGAAGGCACTCCGGGATATGCAAAAAGGTCGATACGTACACTGAGGCGGCAGCCTTTGCCGCTGAAGGCTCCATTCGATCAATACGGTGCGTACAACCGGTTGCAATGGGATTGTACTTTTGTATTTTAATAGTGCTCAATTATGGCCTACAGCTTGTTACGATATTTCTGTGTTGTGATTACAACTTTCCGTATTCATCCAACAATCATTGGCTAAAATGAGATGCGTCCAGAGTGGTCTGGTGGACAGATAAATAGGTTAATTGTGTCGTTGGATTAATCCGGTGGCGAAATCTGCCGGATCGTTAGTGAGTATAGAGGTTTGCATATATATATGTCGTCATGAATGCTGTGGTGGTCTGCCTGATACGCTGCTTTATCGTTAGACTTACTTTTATGGAGCTGGAACTTGGAGATCTCATCAACATTTCCGGGCGGCGGTCGCTTTTCTTGGTGGTTGGGACGGCTGCTGGACATAGTGATGCAGAAAAGCCACTTTTGGATTTATTCCTACTCCTGTGGAGTGAATGCTCCCAAGTGTGGCGCCAATTTTTTTCATCAATTGAAATTTTTCATTTTCACTTTTCCATAAAAAATAAGCACAAGTTTAGTTAGGTTCTCCCGGTTTAAATAGGTCATGTACTCACCATAGAAGATTTAAATAAGTTTTTCGATTTTATTGACAAAATACGTTATGTCGGTCATATTTTAATATTCTTAGACTCATTAGAAAGTCATGTTTGAACCGTTGAGTGGAGCGGACGTATTGTTATTTCACTCCGCAAGAATTTTCCTGTAACTTGAAATAGGTTATTATTTTTGGAAGAAAAATTTAAGTCACTCAAGGATAGCTGCGATAGAGGTATACATTAGGCGGTTGATGATCTGCGTCTGTTTCCAGTGGAGCGGCAAATCTAGAGCCCGGGAATAGACTTTGAATGGTGGTATCAGGCCGAAGCGTGCTGTCTGCTACCGAAACCTCGACTGGTGGAGTGGCTGCTCCAGGCTCAATTAGCCGACAGATGACTGGTCAGCAGGGCCTTTTGACGAAGACACCTGGTTCGAGTCTAAAGGACAAGGCCGAACTTATTCCTTCTTCGCATGCCTATAATTTGCCTAGGCCATCGGCCTTCCCCGGCAAACCAACACGCTCTTTAAGAGGTTGGAATAATAGAAGACGCATCGCTCTCAGGTTTATTGAGAGGCTTGGTGCGAATGATCCTAAGACTCACTGATCGGGAGAGAGATTCCTTAAATTGGGCTCGGAAATTCGCTGCACAGGCTACCCTAAAGACTATACGTATAGATTCGGACACTGCACCGCAGTCGGCCAAAAGGCTGCGGTCACCTGGAGGGCATCCCATGCCTAAAAGAACTAGGGCGAACAACAGTAAGATGGGTCCAAGAACCTTTGCTAATGTCGCTAGGGACAGTTTGGCAGTTTGGTGATGGCAGTTGTCGACAAGGGAGAAGAACACGGCTGCATACCTTGGAATAATTGAAGTGGCATAGTCAATGAACTGTCATCAGTATACTCCGATGTCCTTGCGTAATTTCCTGGATCTCCTCCAGTTTGTGACGATGCGCAGGTATCGAGGCCGATACAAACTAATTGCCTTCGGCAATCAACACTCAATTAAAATGTATCGTGCGCTAAAAAAGATTGGTGAGATCTGGCCAGGTGCAGCACTAGATTTAGTCAATTCATTCTCGACCAATGGCACATGCTTGGATACCAATGATTCCCTCAGATCCTGAAGCGATACTTGGAAGACTAAGGGAATGTAATCCCAATCTTTCAACCACCGACTGGAAGATTGGTAGATTGGATGCGGCTGATGGTGAACGGAGACATGCAGTATTCGTACTAAACTCCGGCTGTCTCGCAGACCTCAACAAGTCTGAAGGGGTTGTATCCTACGGATTCAACAAGTTGAAACTGAAAGTCTATAGAAGCGATGGCGTTGGGGCATCAGGAGACGACTCAGCAGTTGTTGCTGAACACTTGCCTGAGGAACTAGCGAACACATCGCTAAAGTTTGGCGGATTGCAGGAGACTGAAAATCCCCCTGCCACAATCGAGACACACTCCTGTCCAAATGTTTTTCTTCTTCCGTCGCTAAGCACTGAAGATTTAGTAGTAGCCAGCCTTGGAATAAAAAAGTCTCATTACTAGCTGGCTTCCCAAACCTGGTCGCTGGTTGAAGCTGCTTCTGTAGGGAAGAAAAGCCTCATTGTAGGAAGTGATGCTAATGCACATCACCAGATATGGGCAATCCCATGGCAGCCGGTTGTACGTACCGGATTGACCCGATGGAGTTCTTCATCGGCAAGGGCTGCCGCCTCAGTGTATAACACACTGCTACAACAACAACAACCAGATATAGGGAAGTTCCGATGTCAACGAAAGGGGTGAACTGCTTATTGAATATATTATAAGTTGCAATCTGGCGATTTGTAATAAATAAAGGGGATAAACCGACCTTTATTATCAGGAACAGGTAGGAGGTACTAGATATTACCTTTGTATCGGAAGATATAAGTGGAAGAATTTGCGACTGGGAAGTATTGGATGACCACAGCTTCTCAAATCATCGTTATATTAGTTTTAGGCTTGGAGAAAATACTGGAGTAGTGGTCCCTCGGCTAAACAGAAGGAAGGCTGATTGGGATAAATTTCGGAACAAATTCTGCACCACTATCCCTTCTAGACTAGAAAAGAAAGTGGATACTACAGAGGATATAGGCATAGTGGTCAAGCGGATCACGAAGACCCTGAATGACTCGCTTGTGTCAGCATGCGAGTTGGAGTTTCTAGGCATCAACTCTAGCGTAAGAAAGTTTATTAAAAACTTACTTACTAAAAGATGCATTACGGCAGGCTTGAGATCTGTGGATCTAAAAATATGGGTCAGCAGAGGAACTCCTCAAGGAGGTGTACTGTCTCCTCTACTTTGGACTATAGCCATTAACAATATATTATTGTCTCTGGAAGAAAAAGGCGTAAAAGTGGTCGCGTATGCTGATGACTTGGCAATTGCGGTTAGGGGAAAGTTTCCCAGCACTCTAAGAGATATACTTCAGGAAGCTCTACGTGCAACATCAAAGTGGGCTACTGAAAGTGGTCTGGGTTTAAATCCGTGGAAGACAGAAGTAGTTCTTTTCAGCAGAAGACACAAGTTGCCTACAGTGGAACCTGTCTCCTTGGGTGGAGAGAATGTTCCATTTACAGAAAGCGCAAAATACCTGGGTGTTTTGCTGGACAGGAAATTGAACTCCAAATCAAACATTTTAAAAAGGGCAAGAAAGGCCACTCTTGCCCTATACACCTGCAAGAGAGCCATTGGCAAAAGTTTGGGATTTAAAACGCGTGTCATGCATTGGGTATATACTGCAGTTGTCAGACCTATTATGCTATATGGTGTTGTGGTCTGGTGGATGGCGCTTCAAAAGTCCACCTACTGCTCAATACTTAAACGGATCCAAAGGATGGCTTGTTTGTGCATCACAGCTGCACTGAGGATGACACCATCTGATGTACTCAATTTAATGCTCTGGACATTGTGGCTACCCTAATTGCAGCGACCACTGCCGTGAGGTTAAGGGAGCTTTCTCATTGGTTATGTGGCGGCCACGGACACTGTGTTATACTTGATACAATGTCCGATGTTCCAGGCAGTGTGGATTACACCCTACCTGAGCCGCTTCTTGATAAAAATTACTGTACCACTATTCCTGATAGAACCGATTGGAACTACGATATCCCTGGCAATCCCATGGCAGCCGGTTGTAGGCACCGGATTGACCCGATGGAATCTTCATCGGCAAGGGCTGCCGCCTCAGTGTACGTGTTCGTCTTTTTTCGTCATGGGAGAGGCACATCCCGGAGTGCCTTCTCCGTATGCTTCTGGTCCGTGCCGGGATTGAAAAGAACCCCGGACCCTGGTTCTGTTCCGTTTGCCAGAACCGCCTTCATCATCGGTCAGTGTCGGTGAGGTGTAACCGGTGCTTGGAGTGGGTACATTTCCGTTCTTGCTCTGGCCTAACCTCGCTACGGGAGTATAGTCATACTGTCGCTAGGTGCTGTGCGAACATAGCCAGCAGTGGGTCACAAGCTTCGCCGTCGTCGCCTTCGGCGTCCTCGTCGTCGGACTATGTGACCCCCCCCGACCTCTGCCGTACGGCAATTTATGCAACGACAGCATCCTAGCCCTACTATTGCCAGGCCAGTGTCGGGAAATGTATCGTTCTTGCAGTTAAACTGCAATGGACTGCGAGGCAAGATTGATGAGATTTTAGATTTTATGAGTCGGAAAGCACATCGGTCGCAGCGATCCAGGAGACAAAGCTGACTAACACCTGCAGCTTGCACAGTTGTCACGGCTACAATGTGCTACGTAAGGATCGCTCAAGGAATGGAGGTGGGGGATTGGCCTTCGTTATACACCATTCCGTGCAGTATAGACCTATCTCGCCTGCGCTTGACGCTAGTGACCCATACATGGAATGTATGGGGGTAGCAGTCAGGTCTGGTACTGCCGAGATAGAGATATACAACGTGTATATACCGCCGGTTGGTAGCTGTGTCCCGATTAATGGCCAGGCCTACAGCCCCGACATAAGTGGGTTGCTATCTGGCCATAGTCGTCTGGTTCTGGGGGATTTTAATGCACATCACTCGTCATGGCATTCTCCCCTAGGTAACGACCAGCGTGGCATAGCTTTGGCAGAGCAGATAGATAGCTCCACGTTTTGCACGGTGAATGAAGATGCCCCCACTAAGATTACGAGGACGTGCAGCAGCTCGCCAGACATCTCAATCGCATCCCCTGATCTCCTGAGTGACGTATCCTGGCAAGCCGTCATCTCTTTGGGGTCAGACCACCTCCCTATAATCCTCACCATCGACCGACCATCCGACTTCATAACCTCTGAGCGCCGGACGTTCATCAATTACAAGAAGGCCAATTGGACTGGTTTCAGAGAGTATACCAATCGCCGCTTCAATGAACTGCCACCCCCCTCTGATGTGCTTGTGGCCGAGAGGAAATTCCGAGACATCATCAACGCAGCAGCCGCTCGCTTTATACCAGCCGGTCGAATACCGCAAGTGCGACCCAATTTCCCGGCGCAAGCAGTGGTACTCGCAGACGAGCGTGATGGGATTCGTGCTATGGACCCCGCTAACCCCAGAATCAGCGAGCTGAATCTGGAAATAAACAGGGTAGTCAACGAACATAAGCGGAATTTGTGGCTGGAACACTTGGAGCAATGTAACTTAGGCACCGGTGCAGGCAAACTGTGGGCCACTGTTAAGTCTCTCTCGAACCCCGGTAGACGGGACGACAGGACCTCAGTCACTTTTGGCGAGATAACCGTGACTGATCCGAAGAGATGCGCCAGGTTGTTCAACCGTCAATTTATTGTGCATCCCGAGAGAGACAGGGCAAGGAGGAGAGCCATTCGCCGTATTCGTGGTCTCCGAGCCGATGAACAGCCATCACAATTTACCGTGGGCGAAGTTACGAATGTCATCCGTGGCGCCAAATCTTCCAAGGCGTTGGGCCCCGACGGAATCTCTACATTGATGCTGAAGAATCTGGATTTACCTGGATTTGAGTACCTTACCACTGTCCTTAACCTGTCATTGAACACTCTTATAGTTTCCGATGTCTGGAAAATGGGCAGAGTGATCCTGCTACTGAAGCCTGGTAAAGACCCGAGTTTGGGGGAGTCGTACAGATCGATCTCCCTTCTCTCACCAGTGGCTAAGACGCTTGAGGCATTACTCCTCCCGAGCCTCGTAGGAGAATTTCCATTCGCCGAGCATCAACACGGATTTCGGAGACTGCACAGCACAACAACAGCTTTGCATGCCATCACCACACACATTTGCCGTGGCTTCAATCAACCCAGGCCATGTGATAGGACGGTCCTCGTGGCACTGGACCTATCGAAGGCATTCGACACGGTCAGCCATGCCAAATTATTTGAGGACATCGCCAACACGTCCCTCCAGCCAGGCCTGAAACGTTGGGTCGCGAATTATCTGTGTGGCCGCCAGTCATTTGTGGAATTTGGGATAAGAAGTCAAAACACCGTAGAGTGAAACAGGGAGTTCCCCAAGGTGGGGTGATATCTCCGGCTCTGTTTAACCACTACCTATCCTCCATCCCACCTCCTCCAGACGGCATAGAGATCGTATCATATGCGGACGACTGTACGATCATGGCATCAGGCCCCCCACCCATTGATGACATCTGCGATAGGTTGAACGTCTACCTCAACGAGCTTGCCTCATATTTCGCTGCAAGAAATCTGAAGATATCCGCCACCAAATCTTCAGCCACACTGTTCACTACAAATACGCGTGAGGTGAATTCTGAGCTGACTGGGATGGTCGATGGAGAAATGATTCCGACCATCAAGTGTCCCAAAATACTTGGCGTCACATTTGACAGCTCCTACACTTTCTCCCCACATGCCACAGCAATCTGCAATAAAGTCAAAAGTAGAAACAAGGTCCTCAAGTCACTCGCTGGCAGCACTTGGGGTGCAGACAAAGAAACCTTGTTGACCACGTACAAAGCAATTGGCCGGTCTGTGGTAAGTTATGCAGCGCCAGTGTGGTCACGTCAACTTTGTGACACGCAGTGGAATAATATTCAGATCTGTCAGAATGCCGCCCTCCGAACTGCGACGGGCTGTCTCCTTAGTTCTCATGTGGACCACCTCCATCAGGAGAAATCTTGTGGATAGATACCCACCGCCCAGATGCCTTAAGGTTGATCTACACGATCTAGAGCGTGAGGTCCAGCGCTACAAGAGAGAACCTCTAGATCAAGCAGCATATCAAGCGGGTCTGAACAACATTCATGCAGACACGGTAGCAGACGCGTTAATTGGCTACCGGGTGAATGTAGTCCTTGGAGAACGACCGCCACCCATTGCACCCGAAGAAATCGACCTCCCCCGGCAAACCAGAGTGGTTCTGGCTCAATTACGTTCCGGCAGATGCAGCCGCCTCAATTCCCACAGAGCTAGGATTGATGCCGACGTGCAAGATGTATGTCCCGATTGTAACCAGGGACCGCACGATACACGTCACCAGTTTAACTGCCCGGCCAGACCCACTCGACTCAGACCCAGATCCCTGTGGACGCACCCCATCTTAGTCGCGGAGTTCCTGGGTCTTGACACTCAACAGAATCAAGCAGACGAAAGATAGTGCTCAATAAACTGCTACAACAACAACAACAACGATATCCCTGGTAGCAAAAGTTACATTGACTTCTTTACGGATAGTTGCAAACTAAACGACCAGGTGGGCTTTTGGGATGTAATGTCATTGCAACGATTGGCATAAATATCTTCTCAGACAGCCAGGCAGCCATTAAATCCCCGGAGAACGTATTTCTGAACACAAAAACCGCCCTTGACTGTCGCTGATCTCTCAACGAGATGGCTGAACAGTTCAAAATTCACCTGTTCTGGGTGCTGGGTCACAGAGATATCCCAGGGAATTCTTAAGCAGTCCAGCTTGCGAGACTAGGAACTACCTTACACACTCCAGGGACATTTATTCCCAGGGAGTTTTCAGAATTGGGCTGTTCGTCTTTGACAACCATAATACCATTTTGTAAAAATTTCAACATTCGATTACGCCATCGCCAACCGGAAAAAGGGGGTATATCATATTCTAATACTTAGTTATGTTGAATATTTTTATGTTTAACGTAGTTCTCTAATCACATTCATAGTATGTTTATACTTATCTGTTTATTAAACCAGGTTATGAAAATTGTCTGCATATTTATTTTCACATTCTACTACGAACCGATTCAGATCAATGGTTCGTACCCTATCCCTACGCCAAGAGAAGGCCCGAAAAGCGAAGTTATATGGCAGCTCATCGCATCGTAGTTAGAGTGAGCAGATAACCATATCTTGAGGGATCAGCGGCAACCCTCTTTGGCTGCAATTGTGATGCCAACAATTTACCAGGACAATGCTTTTCAAAATTTGCAAAGCTTTGTCAAATTTTGCGAAAATCTTTAATTTTTCCAAGTGTTTTTGCCTGTTAGGGCGAAGATCATAAATTTTACAATTTTTGTTTGTTTCTCTTTCGAGCTCAATGATCGGAGATGCAAATGGAAAGCCAAAGATAGTGCGAGAAGACTTTTCAACCATATTAGGTGTGATGGCTTCAAGGACCGTGCGTTGGTATGTTATATTTGTATTACCACATTAACCACGCTCGATAACCCTGTCTATTAGCTGTACTTTTCCCAATGCATGTATTTTTGTGTAATGACAGACATTCTTTCTGTGACAAATTACACTTCTTCCGTACTACACATGATTTTGTGTATCTGTTGGAAGTTGTATTGATGGCTCCGAACGTTAAGACAACGGCAATGGCTCCCGCTGTTCCTCCGTGTGCCCAGGTTCGAATCCTGTCCGGGATATGTCGAATTTTTCATTCTTCAAGTTTTTTGCCTGTTAGGGCGAATGAGCTGAACACGATGAACTTTCTTAACAGAGCTCGCATTTTGATAATAAAATTCAATTCATTGTTAAATTTTAGACCAAACTCATTGTGTCAATCACGGGGAGAAAGCACAGGCTTATGATGAACACATTATTTCTGTCCGGATTCTCTACTGTTACATAGTCCACTCGCCGTACTTGACTATTGTGCAGGCTTGATATGGCAGATAGGAGGGAGCTTCGTCAGTCCGATAGGCTCCCATTATAGTTAAAGGCATTGGATCTCTTCCTGTCTGGCACCGCGCTGCTGTCTTGTCGTCCGCATTTTTTTTTTTTTTTTTTGAGCGATGCTAGACTCGTGCTATTCAACCTAATATAACCTAAGTTTAACAATCAGCACGCACTGCAGCATTACATTTATTTGAGGTTTTTGTAAGACGAATTCAAAATTGTTTTTACATTTGCAGTTCCATCAGCTGTGTGGATGCGGCCACCTTATTAAATACGCCATACAGCGTTAGGTCAGGTTAGGTTTAAGTGGCAGTCTGTCATCAGACTCTCTTAGACGTTTTCGTCCATTGTGATACCACAGTAACAGAAGAAGGAAGATGCCTTCTAGTTCCTACCGTTAAACCATCCAGATCGCTTTAAAAAGCTCAATAAATTGCGAATGTTCACATCCGCTAAATCAGACAGCTGCTCAAAGAAATGAGAATCTTAAATGGAAATCCTTCTGACTGCTAGTGCGGGACACACACAGAAGGTGTTCTATAGTCTCTTCTTCTTCGATGTCCTCACAGCTTCTGCAAAAGTCGTTGCTGTCAACCTTCAGTCTGTCAGCATGTTTTCCGATTAGACAGTGACCTGTCATGACGGACACAATGACTGAGACGTCTGTTTTAGCCAATGACAGCTAAGCAGTAGACCTCTTTAAGTCTAGATTAGGCCACAAAGTTTTGGAATGCTCACAGTCCCCTCTTTGTGACTATCTATCATTCGTTGTCCTTCGGGCCTGGTCCTGAAAACTTAGTGGTACAGTAATTTTTATCAAAAAGCGACTCTGGTAGGGAGTAATCCACACTGCCTGGAACATCGGATATTGTATCAAGGATAACACAGTGTCCGTAGCCGCCACATGATCAATGAGAAAGCTCCCTTAACCTCACGGCAGCGGTCGCTGCAATTTGGATAACCACAATGTCCAAAAGGCATAAGATGTAGCATTAAATTCAATGCATCCGATGATGTCATCCTCAGTGCGGCTATGATGCACAAAGAAGCCATCCTTTGGATCCGGTTAAGTATTAAGTAGTAGGTGGACTTTTGAAGCGCCGTCCACCAGACCACAACACCAATAGCATTATACATCTGACAACTGCAGTATATACCCAATGCATGACACGCGTTTTAAATCCCCAACTTTTGCCAATGGCTCTCTTGCAGGTGTATAGGGCAAGAGTGGACTTTCTTGCCCTTTCCAAAATGTTTGATTTGGAGTTCAATTTCCTGTCCAGCAAAACACCCAGGTATTTTGCGCTTTCTGTAAATGGAACATTCTCTCCACCCAAGGAGACAGGGTGGTGTAGGCAACTTGTGTCTTCTGCTGAAAAGAACTACTTCTGTCTTCCACGGATTTAAACCCAGACCACTTTCAGTAGCCCACTTGGATGTTGCACGTAGAGCTTCCTGAAGTATATCTCTTAGAGTGCTGGGAAACTTTCCCCTAACCGCAATTGCCAAGTCATCAGCATACGCGACCACTTTTACGCCTTTTTCTTCCAGAGACAATAATATATTGTTAATGGCTATAGTCCAAAGTAGAGGAGACAGTACACCTCCTTGAGGTGTTCCTCTGCTGACCCATCTTGTTAGATCCACAGATCCCAAGCCTGCCGTAATGTATCTTTTAGTAAGTAAGTTATTAATAAACTTTCTTACGGTAGAGTTGATGCCTAGAAACTTCAACAACTTCATGATTGACGTCGGTTTTACATTATTGAAAGCACCTTCAATGTCAAGAAATGCTACCATTGTATATTCCTTGACAGCGAGAAAACCTTCTATATAGCCGACTAGGTCGTGAAGGGCTGTTTCAGTGGATTTGTCTTTACTATATGCATGCTACTGCCGCGACAGGCGATCTCCAGGGATCTTTGCACTAAGGTATGTTTCTATCAACCTCTCAAGAGTCTTCAGCATAAAGGAAGACAAAAAATAGGACGAAAATCTTTCGCCTTCGTGTGGTAGGGTTTTCCTGCTTTCGGAATGAAAATGACGTCCATCCCACAGGAATATATGACATTCTGATACAAGCAGATTATATCTCCCTAAGCCAGGGAACCAGTCTATCAGACACAGTTTGTAATTCAACCGCTGATACATTATCAGGGCCTGGCGACTTAAAGGAGTCGAAACTAACCTAGAGGCCTCAGATGTATCCTCCACGGACCCGCAGAATTCTACCCAGGATTTGTTTGAGCCTTTCCAAGCTTTTTATACAACAACTTTTGCTTTAAAATGTGTTACTGCTGACTGGACCTCAATTTCTTTTTTAATATTATCTATAACTAATTTTTTTATGGTTGGGGAGCCACTAAAGTTTCGATTTTTTTATATATCTTTTTTTTTAACTTGTGATTATTTAGTTCTAAGTTTGAACTCAAGTTTATTACTGTGTAATATAAATGTTGTATAGGCCTTTTTGGCTTTTATATTACAGAAGAAATAAAATAAATTAATAAATAGTACATTTTTATAGCAAATAGTACTTTTGGTACCAAATAGTTATTTTTTGTGCCAAATAGTACTATTGGGTTGCCCAAAAAGTAATTACGGATTTTTTAAAAGAAAGTAAATGCATTTTTAATAAAACTTAGAATGAACTTTAATCAAATATACTTTTTTTACACTTTTTTTCTAAAGCAAGCTAAAAGTAACAACTGATAACTGACAGAAGAAAGAATGCAATTACAGAGTCACAAGCTGTGAAAAAATTTTCAACGCCGACTATATGAAAAATCCGCAATTACTTTTTGGGCAACCCAATATTTGGTGCCAAATGCCACGATTTTCAATGTTGTTGTTTGTAGTGTTGCAGACCAATCCATATACCCAATTTCAGATTTTCTGCTCCATTCGTTGAGTGGTATGGGAAAAAGTACAATTCGAACAGTTGTACGAAAAAATGGTACATTTCTTACATTTTTAGTACAAATGTCTACAAATCAATATCTTTCTGGTCCCACACCATTCGTTGCAACTTTCATAAAAAATTTTAAAATTCTTGCTTGAACCGTTTTGTTCAGACGATGTTTATTATTCCTCCTTGGAAGGTACATAAATATATACTATAATACACAGAGACGTATCCAGGATTTAATTTTTCAAAAGTCGAAAATTGATTTTGAATAAAAATGATCTGATTTCATTAATTTTGGCATTCCAATTATTTATGATCAAATTTTAATAAAAGTGTTATGTTATCAGTGCTAATTTTGTGGTTTTCCAAAATAGTAAACGTGAAAATCATGGGTATTTTATTGTGAAACACGAGCTTTGTGATTAAAGATTTTCGTACATAACACATAAAGAAATCATTATTCGCAAAATATTTTCAGTAAAACGATTTTCTTGGTAGAAAATCAGAAATTTAAAAAGTAAATTTTGAAATGTTTTAAATAATATTTCACTGTGCTGAAATTTACGGTCAAAGCCAACTACTAGACTTTTCGTTCCTTAATCACTATGAGCTCCGTTAGGTTAGGTTAGGTAAGAGTGGCAGTCCTTTACAGACTCACTTAGATAATTTTAAGTCCATTGTGATACCACAGTAGCGACAGACAAAGGCTTTTAGCGGGAATCAAACCCACGACCCCTGCACTGGTAATCCAAGCACGCTACCAACTCGGCTACCGGGGCGCCCATGAGCTCCGTTTCAATTGCCTTTTGTATTCTAAATTACGGAATTCAAGACTAAAACGAAATGGTTGTAATTATTTTATTTGAAATGTAAATTAATCTGGGTGATCATTTTGGGATTTTAAAATGTTGCTTCCGGGTCCTTAAAATTTCTCATTTCATTGCTGATGTATTTCAAAAAATTTATATTTAAATTATTTTCAAGTTCTTTTTTTTTTTGCCTGTAAAGTCTATCAATACAAAGAAAATACATGCGATGGAAAAGAACAGCTAGTGTGAAATGTGTCAGACTTGTGTTTGTGTCGTGCCTACATAGTATACACGTTTTCGGGGTATATTCGAATGAAGTAGGACCAATGTTTGTTCCTTGAAGCCTCCACACCTAATATGGCGCTTCCTGTGGGTGGTTTGTGTGTTGTGGTCCTTGGTTTTGCTTTTTCAGACTAACAAGCAAAATATTTCATTTAAATACACTTTTTAAATAATATTTTTCTATAGATAAAACTTCAATTAAAATAATAAAACGAAAATTAAGAGAAAATGTATATGGAATTATGTCTTAGAAAAGTGTTTGTTATATGTTCGTCTTTCGAAACAATTTTTATAAAAAAAATTTTTGTGGCAAGCAAACTCCATGAAGATTTGGGCTTGAAGAACCTTTTCATTTAAAACAATCACAAAAATTTTATTTTTATCCTTTAAAAAATTATATTGCGATTCCGTCTTTAAAAAAATTGCATTAACGGCGAAAAGTATCCAAAAATAGAGCTGCCTTAGAAAAATTCTAGCTCGAGTTAGGGAAAGAGGTATCGTAATGAAATTTAGATTGGCATAAATTGGACAACTGAAACCAGCTACAACAATTTTTCCAGTCATGTTTTGGGACAAAATTGGCTTGTCGAAATCCGGCAATTTTTTATATCCCAAAAATCAAACGAAAAAAAAATCTCAAAATTCATAGGAGTAAGGTTTCTGAAATCTGTTCAAATGTCTTGTTGCATTTGAAGGTTTCTATATTAAAAAAAAAATAAATTTATGGCAATAATCCTACTTCTTTTGACAACAGGTGCTATTTCAAATCAAAAAATCATTAAATCCAGCTTTCTTCGCTAAATGGTCATAAAATAATAATAAAATGATTTTTTTGTTGTAGTGGTTAAGGAAATAAAAACAAAATTTAATTCAAAATATTTAAAAAATTTGCTACGTCAATATAAATTCGCTAAATTATGAATATGTATAATTTCATCAAAATCAGATAACAGAATCGAACGTTAGGCGTAATGGGTTAAAGTTTTTTCTTTAAAAATATTTATTGAAATTTGTCTATAGGAAAAGTTTTAGGAAAATATTCTTTGGGACAGATAAGCATAATACAAATATTTTAAAAATGTTTATGCAAAATGTAGTGTCGCAAAACGCAAAACTGATTGAAATTTTTGCCATAAAAAATAATCTCGAAGTTAGATTGTCTTTAGAGTGTTTTTCGCTGAATCCTTAAAAAAACATTAAAATTTAGTCTTTAGAAAAAATTTCAAGTTAATGTGGTTAAAAAGTCTTCTAACCAAAGACGAAACGCGTCCCATAGTGGTTGGTGTGTGTTCCTATCTTTGGCTTTGCTTTTCCATTTGCATCTCCAATCATTAACCTGGTATCGAAAGAGAAACAAACTAAAAATTTTAATTTTTTTTATATATAAAAAAAAATTAATTAAAATGTAATCTTAAAAAATGTAAAGAAATTTTACCATTAAAAAAATGTAGAGAATGTTACGCTAAAAGTTTGTCTTTCATTCAATTTGTTTAGAAAAAATTTTATTAAAATTTATCTTTTACTAAGAACTTCATTACAATTTTGGCCAAAAAAAAAAAATTTAAACGGCCCCGGCCTCAGCAAAATGTTGTCTTTGTAGAATATCAAAAATATGAAATTTTGTCATTTTAAAAAATGTTACTAAATTTTTTTAGAATAAATTTAATTTAAATTTTTTCTCAACAAAATCAAAAGTTAGCGTGTCCGCCTATGACGCTGAACGCCTGGTTTCGAATCCTGGTGAGAACATCAGTAAAAATGTTCAGCGGTGATTTTCCCCTCCTAATGTTGGCAACATTTGTAAGGTACTATGCCATATAAAACTTCTCTCCAAAGAGGTGTCGTATTGCGACACGCCGTTCGGACTCGGCTATAAAAAGGAGGTCTCTAATCATTGAGCTTAAACTTGAATCGGTCTGGACTCATTGATATGTGAGAAGTTTGCCCCTGTTCCTTAGTGGTATGTTCATGGGCAAAATTTGCAATTTGCATGTCCAATCATGCCCAAATTTTAATATGTTTTTCCTTTGTGCCAATGACCCTTAGCTTAATAGCTAAACTAAAACTATTTTTGTCGCACGTTCCCATACAAATGGAACCAGTGTGCATTGAAGGAACGGGCGCAACATAGCCCGTCACTAGTATGAGACATTTAAAACTTGTTTTTTTTTTCTACGGTCCAGTTAGATTAAAACCAAACACAACTTATAAAATATAATTGATTTTGTGTTTCTCATATAAGTTCTGAACGATCAACTTAATAATGTTGTTTTTTTAATTAACTTTTAGGAGAGCGCGAAAAATTCTGTCTCCTACCGACCTGAGACGAGCCGCACGAAAGCCTTGGCGGAATATTCCTATAGCGAAGCCTGTAGTTGCGGCTACAAGACCTATGGAATCACAAGTTGTGATATTAGACTGACCGTCATCAGCGGCATCTTTGACATCAAACACATCCACATCATCATCATTAATTGAGCAGCAACACCATATTACACAATACCGTCAAAAACTTCCAACCACAAAGCAGTCACTACCATCACAACCTTTCCGCTATACAATGGATGCTCTTTTGAATTGAAATGCATTGTAACACACCACTTAATTGGATTGGATGAAGCCAACCGCAGAAGATTCAACAAAAGAGTACGCAAATGGAGATTCTAATGGTTATTGTCAATACCAATGAAAACAGTTCTGTTTGGACATTTTTTAACTGCTTCTTGTACATAAATTAATGGTAACTTTAAGATTCGCTTAAAGATGAGCTATATATTTATATAAATATATATATATGTATATATATATATATATATATATGTATATATATATATATATATATATATATATATATATATATATATATATATATATATATATGTATATATATATATATATATATATATATATATATATATATATATTTATTTATAAATTAGAGATGATTTAGAGTAAAGAACATAAGGACAACGACGAGTATAATTTTTACGCATGCGTTAGATACACAAACAAAAGATTATTGATCCTCCCCCACTCTTTCTCATATTATTGCTACATATATACTTTTTATTTAAGGTAAAAGAAAGAATAGTACTAAATTTTATAGTAGTTTTCCAGAGAAAAATCAAGTCTATCAAGAGTCCCCCAGCATATTACCTAATTATTCAGGTAGACCAATAAGAGGGTTTAGATATTTAACTTCTTTATTTCTAAAAGAAATTTGTTTAGTTAATATCGGAAAAGATTATTGATTGTTATTTTATTTTGTAATCGTAGTAAACCGCTTAGTTGGATATTTTAGGGTTTAGGTTTTTACGTAAACTACGCTGTTTGTAATATTGACTTTAGACGACGATATATATACGAATTGTGTTCAATGCTTTTTGTTTCCATTCTGTTTAATCTCGGATTTTTCAATTACGAGTACAATTAGCCGTCAGACAAAATATATATACAAATATATATAATTATTAAATATGATTTTTTTATGTCAATTAGAGCGCACTTCAGAAAACACCTCCTCCCCTTAACATATTGTGCAAGAATAAACTGCTTTATATTTTTATTTTTAGTTAACTTTCAATAATTCGTAACATATTTATGTGAGGTAAGCGAAAAGGGAACATCGAAAACAGCTCGTAACAATATCGGGTGTGCTCTGGGATTCACTTTCACTTCAAAAAGCCAAATTAGAAATCTTTGACACTTCAATTGGGCGATAACAACAATTTGTGTCAAGAGGTGAGAGGGAAAATGAAACCTATTGCCTCCAAAATGGAAAAATTAATATAAAAAAGTTCTCCTATTTCTATAAGAAGCGAATGAATAGACGAATCCCCTTGAAAATGAAATGCAAAAGAACAAATGTAAATACCACACTAATTGTTTCCCTCTAAAAATCCTTCACTTTTGAGCTTCAGTAAATTTTATATGGGTATATTGTTAAGCCAGGTAAACACTTTTCCCCAACGTCTTCCTTTGTTTTTTTTTACGGTCTAATATAGATATGTGTATGTATACAACCACAATGGAATTTCATTTCAGCATGCAACATCAATATATAGTTTTTTTTTTTTAATATTTACCTAAAATACGTATTTTTTTAGGCTAATGCCTTAAAATAAATCATATTTCATAGGAGATGTGTAAAAGGACACACAAGAGTAGAACTTTGGACAAATTGAGGCATTAAACACAAAAAAAAATCTTTATATATGTACAGACAAATATTTAATAAGCATATTCCTTCTTCCCTTCCCTCCTTCTCTCTATCTCTGAATCGTTTGTCTATTATTTTTTATTATTTTCTTTTTTAATTTATTAAGACTTAACAGTAAGATTTATATAAATATATAATAAAACATATTTATATATTTAATAGTTGTAACTTAATAATATTATCTAGCATTAAAAAAGAAATCACATTAAGAAAATATTAAAACAAAATGCAACAACAAATCCAACAGAAACATATATTTTACAATCTAATTAATTGCGGTTACTTTTCAAAGTGATTATAAAGAAAACCCTCAAAAATGTAAAAGCGAAAGAAAAATCACAACCGAAACCATTTCACTTTTTGATTACCCCTATGATGAGATTACTCGAAAGTGAATTTAAGAATTACAATGGAAATAACCGAAATAAAAATACCTAATGCAAAAAAAAAACAGAAGAAGAAGAAGACAGTTAGCATAGCATTACCATCTTAAATAAAAGTAATTTTAAATGTAAAACTGTTGATTTCCTTTTTTCAGGTCCTGGGTTTAAGTTGAAGAGCTGCACAAGCCGAATCGAATGTACTCTTGACAGCTGTGATAGCATGCCATTGTCCTGTTAGGTCATGCCGTGCAAATTAACTAACAGGCCATCACAACTGTTTGTTGCGGCGTGGCGAGCAATAACAGCGACATGTGTATATGTGACGATCATCTCGGTTAGATCAAAAACAAGTAACAGCATGCTGTCAAGCATGATTTGTTGCCATGTGCAATTTCATACGCGAGTGAGTTCTGCAAAGAAAGGGTTGCATGGAAGTGAGAAAAATGGCGAGGAAATTATTCTCATTCAATAAAACAACTCACAAAATTTGTTGTTACCATATACTGCTACGTTTTGGGGAAAATAGTCTAGTTAAAAATCACTAATTTTATATAATTTTTGAATATTTCTGTAAACCCTTTCAGTGTACCGTAGCATTTCTTGCTGTCTATGTAAAAAAATATTAGTATGGTGCACAGAAATCCAATTTTCTCGATAAATATCGGTAATATAATGCTAAATAAAAACAGTACTCGTCAGGCAGCTGCCGAGTCAACACTCTTCTAACTTCTGTTTTTGATTTTGAGCCCTTTTTTACTCGCAGTTTGTTTTGTGATATCAGTTTTTGGACTGTTGTTTGTTTTTCGCCCTATTTGGTTTTGCATTACATTTGTTTCTTAAATGTGACGGTGGTTGAGTGAGTTTTTGTAAGCAGCAACAAGAACGGGGAGTATCCCATTTAGCCACACATTTCTAAAAAATCGTATTCCCATGTGCTGAGCGAAAAAAGTACTCCATCATCTAATTCCGCTACTACTCCCAATGCATTAGAGAGAACCACACGAATGTCCTGTTTAACGCAAATGCCTGCCATTATGGCCCAAACCTGCGAGTCCCAAGGGTGAGTACAATGCGTCTACCAACGCCCCCACATGTGGTCCCCACACATGAGTACCAATTTGATCCCATGTACTTGGACGTGTTCACGTCCTTGGTTAGAAACGGAGCGCTATCGACGATCGAAAACGCAACTCCACGCCAAGCTTGTGCTTTACCCGCGATTTGGGTGCAAACTACAGTCACCACATTGATCTCCACTGCCGCGCGAGTACAGCAACACCTCGTTATGGATAACTAGCGTGTATTCATGCTGCCACTAAGTCTTGTCCGTCTCCTAATAAATACTTACCGGGAAAAAGTGGCCAGCCTTGCAACAGTCGTCTCGACTTCAAGGGCCATATTGAAATCCCACACTGCCTCGCTTATCCCCCTCGCGCCTCAATCTCTAATGTCGGCATAATACGGACATTCAGTCAGTTCATGCCTCCAATCTTCAGGTCTCCCATAGTCGCACAAATCAGTCGCGGACAAGTTCCTCTGATGCAAAAATTCATTAAAGGAGCCATGTACCGTCAGTATGAAGCCCAGATTAAAGCCGAAACCTATGTCCAGGCGGTCTCCCGCACTCACCGTCTCCCTCTTATTTGAACCGGAGCGAACGTATTATTATTTCACTCCGCAAGAATTTTCCTCTAACTCGTAATAGGTTATTATTTTTTGAAGAAAAATTTAAGTCACTCATGGATAGCTGCGCCTGTTTCCAGTCGAGCGGCAAATCTAGAGCCCGGGAGTAGACTTAGAATGGACTCCAAAGACCCAACAGCTGCGGTGGTGACACTTGGTTTGAGTCTAAAGGACAAGGCCGAACCTATTCCTTCTTCGCATGCCTATAATTTGCTAGGCCATCGGCCTTCCCCGGCAAACCAACACGCTCTTTAAGAGGTTGGAATAATATTGTAGAAGACGCATCGCTCTCAGGTTTATTGACTGGCTTGGTGCGAGTGATCCTAAGACTCTCACTAATGGAGAGATAGAGACTCCCTAAATTTGGCTCGGGAATTCACTGCACAGTCTAGATTCGGAAACTGCACCGCAGTCAGCCAAACGGCTGCGGTCACCTAGAGGGCGTCCCATGCCTAAAAGAACAAGGCGAGCAACAGTAAGATGGATCCAAGAACCTTTGCTAATGTCGCTAGGGACAGTTTGGTGATGGCAGTTGTCGACAAGGGAGAACACTGCATACCTAGGAATAATTGGAGTGGCAAAGTCAATGAACTGTGATCAGTATACTCCGATGTCCTTGCGGAATTTCCTGGGTCTCCTCCAGTTTATGACGATGCAAGCTGGTATCGAGGCCGATACAGACTAATTGCCTTCCAACACTCAATTGAAATGTATCGTTGTGCGCTAAAAAACATTGGTGAGATCTGGCCAGATGCAGCACTAGATTTAGTCAAGAAGGAAGATATTCCGGGAGACGACTTAGCAGTTGTTGCTGAACACTGCCTGAGGAACTATCGACATCGCTAAAGTCTGGCGAATTGCAGGAGACTGAAAATCGAGACAGGAGGATGGCATCGAAACGGGGAAGCACGGGACTCAGAAAGTACTTCGACAGCAGCAATTAGTGAAGCATCTAAGCAGAAATCGTCCACATCGCAAGTGTCCAGTTTCCTGAGGAAGAGTGGTTCCACAGCTTTCTCACCTGCCCCTGGATGCGTACGGAAGCTCATCATGACAAGTTCTAACGAAACTTGTGGGGTCAGAAGGCGAGGCTAACACAACAGTGGTGGAAGTTCTGAATCCTTACTGGTCCGGTTTCTATAGATAAATCTCCACCATTGTAAAACCGCTTCGGCGGCACTAAAGGTCCTCCTGATGGCAGGGGGATTTGACATGGGTCTTATCCAGGAGCCATGGGTGTGTGGAGGAATGTTTAGTGGCCTAAGAATTCCGGGATTTAAACTTCTCAAGGGTACGGGGAATGGGAGACACAGAGATTGTATTCTTGCAAAGAGTAGTCTACATGTTTTTCTTCTTCCGTCGCTAAGCACTGAAGATTTAGTAGTAGCCAGCCTTGAAATAAACAAGTCTCATTACTGGCTGCCTTCCCTATATATGGCACATGATTTCGAGATGCCGCCTTCAAACATTAAGTCGCTGGTTGAAGCCGGGAAGAAAAGCCTCATTGTAGGAAGTGATGCTAATGCACATCGCCAGATATGGTGATATGGCGAAGCACAGAAGAGTGAAACAGGATGTTCCCCAAGGTCGGGTGATATCTCCGGCCGCATTGATAGGGCCCAATTATCTCATTGACTTTAGACTGCTTTTATCAAGCAGTTGGGTCAGTCGAGTGGAGTATGCCGCTGCCATCTGTTGTGTTTGCAGCTTTTCAATGTCCAGCTTCCGTGCAGTATCAGATCCTACTTTCCATGGCATGTTCAAACGGGTATGAACCTTTGCTGCAACAAGGTAGTGATCCGAATCTACCTTGTCTTCTGTCGGGGCACGGGCACAAATAAGGCTGATGTTGAGGAATTTAGCTTTTATGCGGATTTTGGCTAGCCTCTCATCTACGGGAGTAAAGCTGGAGACAAGGTGTTTCAGTCTCCGACTAACCACAAATCCACAGCCAAATTCATGCCTCGTGTAATGGCAGCCATTCCCAGTCCATCGCACTTCCTGTAAGGCGGTAATATCTGTACTTCTCTAAAACATTCGCCATCGCGTATACTACACCTTCTCTATAAAGAGTGCGGACATTTCCGGTGCAGATCCGCAAATCATGGTCCTTTTTTCGTTTGCGTGGGTCGTCAATGTTGGGGGGGTCCGTTTTTACTATTCCTTTGTTTCTCATAGTTTTCCGGGGGCGGGTTACTGGTCCAGCGCCCCAAATTCGAGACCTATTACGGTGGGGTATATTCAGAAGTCAGAGAATGTATGGACAATGTCTAGTGAGGAAACACTCGCTGATACACATTTCCCGAGAAATTCTCCAACGGAAAACGTGGCGCCAGAAGAGGTGTCACTGGTATGCATTCGTCGGAGGCTATTACGGAAATTGTGTCTGTGCCGAAAATCCTTTGGGCGATAAGAAGTTTCGACTCCTTTAAGTCGCCAGGCCCTCATGATGTATCACCGGTAGAATTACAAGCTGTGTCTGATAGACTGGTATCCTGGCTTAGGGAGATATACTCTGCTCTAGGTTGCCCAAAAAGTAATTGCGGATTTTTCATATAGTCGGCGTTGAAAAATTTTTTCAACGGCTTGTGACTCTGAAATTGCATTCTTTCTTCTGTCAGTTATCAGCTGTTATTTTAAGCTTGCCTTAGAAAAAAAGTGTAAAAAAAGTATATTTGATTAAAGTTCATTCTAAGTTTTATTAAAAATGCATTTACTTTCTTTTAACAAATCCGCAATTACTTTTTGGGCAACCCAATAATAACTTACTTACTAAAAGATGCATTACGGCAGGCTTGGGATCTGTTGATGCAAAAAGATGGATCAGCAGAGGAGCACCGCCAGGAGGTGTACTGTCTGCTCTACTTTGGAATATAGCCATTAACAATATATTATTGTCTCTGGAAGGAAAAGCTTTAAAAGATGCTGATGATGTGGCAATTGCGGTTAGGAGAAAGTTTCCCAGCAGTCTAAGAGATCAACTGCAGGAAGCTCTACGTGTAGCATCAAAGTGAAAATGGTCTGGGTATAAATCCGTGCAAGACAGAAGTAGTTCTTTTCAGCAGGAGATACAAGTTGCCTACAGTGAAACCTGTCTCCTTGGAAGGAGAGAATGTTCCATTTGCAGAAAGCGCAAAATACCTGGGTGTTTTTTTCAATCTCAACATTTTGGAAAGGGCTAGAAAGACAACTCTTGCCCTATACACCTGCAAGATACCCATTGGCAAAAGTTGGGGGTTTAGACCGCGTGTCAAGCATTGGATATATACTGCAGTTGTCAGACCTATAATGCTATATGGTTGTTGTTGTTGTAGCAGTTTATTGTGTACTATCTTTCGTCTGCTTGATTCTGTTGAGTGTCAAGACCCAGGAACTCCGCGACTAAGATGGGGTGCGTCCACAGGGATCTGGGTCTGAGTCGAGTTGGTCTGGCCGGGCAGTTAAACTGGTGACGTGTATCGTGCGGTCCCTGGTTACAATCGGGACATACATCTTGCACGTCGGCATCAATCCTAGCTCTGTGGGAATTGAGGCGGCTGCATCTGCCGGAAGGTAATTGAGCCAGAACTACTCTGGTTTGCCGCGGGAGGTCGATTTTTTCGGGTGCAATGGGTGGTGGTCGTTCTCCAAGGACTACATTCACCCGGTAGCCAATTAACGCGTCTGCTACCGTGTCTGCATGAATGTTGTTCAGACCCGCTTGATATGCTGCTTGATCTAGAGGTTCTCTCTTGTAGCGCTGGACCTCACGCTCTAGATCGTGTAGATCTACCTTAAGGCTTCTAGGCGGTGGGTATCTATCCACAAGATGATGATTTGGATGATTTCTGCGATAACAGCCCAAAAGGTATTGCTTAGACAGCATGTAGTTATGTCTTCGCACTGGTAGGATCTTTGTCTCCTGATGGAGGTGGTCCACATGAGAACTAAGGAGACAGCCCGTCGTAGTTCGGAGGGCGGCATTCTGACAGATCTGAATATTATTCCTCTGCGTGTCACAAAGTTGACGTGACCACACTGGCGCTGCATAACTTACCACAGACCGGCCAATTGCTTTGTACGTGGTCAACAAGGTTTCTTTGTCTGCACCCCAAGTGCTGCCAGCGAGTGACTTGAGGACCTTGTTTCTACTTTTGACTTTATTGCAGATTGCTGTGGCATGTGGGGAGAAAGTGTAGGAGCTGTCAAATGTGACGCCAAGTATTTTGGGACACTTGATGGTCGGAATCATTTCTCCATCGACCATCACAGTCAGCTCAGAATTCACCTCACGCGTATTTGTAGTGAACAGTGTGGCTGAAGATTTGGTGGCGGATATCTTCAGATTTCTTGCAGCAAAATATGAGGCAAGCTCGTTGAGGTAGACGTTCAACCTATCGCAGATGTCATCAATGGGTGGGGGCCTGATGCCATGATCGTACAATCGTCCGCATATGATACGATCTCTATGCCGTCTGGAGGAGGTGGGATGGAGGATAGGTAGAGGTTAAACAGAGCCAGAGATATCACCCCACCTTGGGGAACTCCCTGTTTCACTCTACGGTGTTTTGACTTCTTATCCCTAAATTCCACAAATGACTGGCGGCCACACAGATAATTCGCGACCCAACGTTTCAGGCCTGGCTGGAGGGACGTGTTGGCATTGTCCTCAAATAATTTGGCATGGCTGACCGTGTCTTCGATAGGTCCAGTGCCACGAGGACCGTCCTATCACATGGCCTGGGTTGATGGAAGTCACGGCAAATGTGTGTGGTGATGGCATGCAAAGCTGTTGTTGTGCTGTGCAGTCTCCGAAATCCGTGTTGATGCTCGGCGAATGGAAATTCTCCTACGAGGCTCGGGAGGAGTAATGCCTCAAGAGTCTTAGCCACTGATGAGAGAAGGGAGATCGGTCTGTACGACTCCCCCAAACTCGGGTCTTTACGAGGCTTCAGTAGCGGGATCACTCTGCCCATTTTCCAGACATCGGGAACTATAAGAGTGTTCAATGACAGGTTAAGGACAGTGGTAAGGTACTCAATTCCAGGTAAATCCAGATTCTTCAGCATCAATGTAGAGATTCCGTCGGGGCCCAACGCCTTGGAAGATTTGGCGCCACGGATGACATTCGTAACTTCGCCCACGGTAAATTGTGATGGCTGTTCATCGGCTCGGAGACCACGAATACGGCGAATGGCTCTCCTCCTTGCCCTGTCTCTCTCGGGATGCACAATAAATTGACGGTTGAACAACCTGGCGCATCTCTTCGGATCAGTCACGGTTATCTCGCCAAAAGTGACTGAGGTCCTGTCGTCCCGTCTACCGGGGTTCGAGAGTGACTTAACAGTGGCCCACAGTTTGCCTACACCGGTGCCTAAGTTACATTGCTCCAAGTGTTCCAGCCACAAATTCCGCTTATGTTCGTTGACTACCCTGTTTATTTCCAGATTCAGCTCGCTGATTCTGGGGTTAGCGGGGTCCATAGCACGAATCCCATCACGCTCGTCTGCGAGTACCACTGCTTGCGCCGGGAAATTGGGTCGCACTTGCGGTATTCGACCGGCTGGTATAAAGCGAGCGGCTGCTGCGTTGATGATGTCTCGGAATTTCCTCTCGGCCACAAGCACATCAGAGGGGGGTGGCAGTTCATTGAAGCGGCGATTGGTATACTCTCTGAAACCAGTCCAATTGGCCTTCTTGTAATTGATGAACGTCCGGCGCTCAGAGGTTATGAAGTCGGGTGGTCGGTCGATTTTGAGAATTATGGGGAGGTGGTCTGACCCCATAGAGATGACGGTTTTCCAGAATACGTCACTCAGGAGATGCAATAGAGATGTCTGAAGAGCTGCTGCACCTCCTCGTAATCCTAGTGGGGGCATCCTCACTCACCGTGCAAAACGTGGAGCTTTCAATCTGCTCTGCCAAAGCTATACCACGCTGGTCGTTACCTAGGGGAGAATGCCATGACGAGTGATGTGCATTAAAATCCTCCAGAACCAGACGACTATGGCCAGATAGCAGCCCACTTATGTCGGGGCTGTAGGCCTGGCCATTAATCGGGACACAGCTACCAACCGGCGATGCTATATGGTGTTGTTGTTGTGTTGGTGGACGGCGCTTCAAAAGTCCACCTACTGCTCAATACTTAATCGGA
Source organism: Stomoxys calcitrans (assembly GCF_963082655.1). Taxonomy (NCBI): domain Eukaryota; kingdom Metazoa; phylum Arthropoda; class Insecta; order Diptera; family Muscidae; genus Stomoxys; species Stomoxys calcitrans. The sequence continues at coordinate 139,169,155 of NC_081553.1, forward strand.
TCCAAAGGATGGCTTGTTTGTGCATCACAGCCGCACTAAGGATGACACCATCTGATGCACTGTATTTAATGCTACATCTTATGCCTCTGGACATTGTGGCTATTATTTTTCTTCCAAAAATAATAACCTGTTACGAGTTAGAAAAAAATTCTTGCGGAGTGAAATAACAATACGTCCGCTCCAAGAATCTACGTCCGGTTCAAACAAGAATGTCTGAGTCTGTACTTAATGCTACTAAATTTCCCATGTACATTCCATTAAGGAACGGGAGGTACTTCTCTCATGTCAATGAGTGCAGTCCGATTAAAGTTTAAGGTCAATGATAAGGGCCCTCCTTTTTTAAGCCGAGCCCGAACGGCACACAGTGAGGAATTTGACCTCAAAAGTGTCGTTTAAATCAACGGACAGGCCGATCTTCATGAAGTTCGGCAAATAGAAAAAGAAAAATTTTAATTTTATACCAAATCCGTTCACATTTATGTATATAGATTGTTTATACTACTTATTGATATTACAATAGGTATTTGATTTATGTTTCGATTTTATTGAGATTCAGCACAGGAAGGAAGGATGTTGAGAGGAACAACAACCGATTGGGAGAATTTTGTCTCAGATGCTGCCGATACCTGGCAAAAGATATAGGGTGAATTTCAAGAAAATCGGTTCAGATTTGCATATAGTTCCGATTTATATATATATATATATATATATATATATATATATATATATATATATATATATATATATATATATATATATATATATATATATATATATATATATATATATATATATATATATATATATATATATATATTAAAAAAGGATTTTCCTTGTAAAGCTTTGTCCCACATTTAACAACCGATTGGACCGAAATATACATAAGATGTTGATAAATGAGGAAAATATGTGTCATATATTAAGTAAATCGAATCAGATTTAGATATAATGGTAATATATATGCGTACCAAACTATTTGGTAGAAACTAAACAACAACTCTATGCCCTTACATAGGGCGTAGCACTACATTACATAAATATAACGGTTGTCATCAGTATTTAACTTTGATTGTTACATTGATTTTAAATAAATCGGAGCTGAAATTACCTACCCTTTAAAGACCCTAGACTAACAAAAAGAAATTGGAGAAAATTTCAATCAAAATGTCTAGTATTTTGTAGGGTAGTGAAAAAAAGGTCCAAAAATCCAAATGAGGCAAAACTTTTTTGAACATATATATAATCGAGCATCCCCTGAATTAGAAAAACCCGGATTCGAAGCTTGATACGTTTGAATAGTCAACTATATCCCCATGTTTGTCCAAAAACAAAACAAAAAAATTTTAAAGTCATCAGAAAATTATTATTTTACGATATAAAAGTTTTTGATTTCTACTGCAGCAAATGTTGTAAAATTAGTTCAACGCCTAAAACAGATAGATTTATAGTTTCAAGGTCATATGACATATATAGTTTTTCTAAAACAACTCGTACAAAATCAGTATCAGATCAAAATCTCGTATCAGCTGTTACTTTTAGCTTGCTTTAGAAAAAAAGTGTAAAAAAAGTATATTTGATTAAAGTTCGTTCTAAGTTTTATTAAAAAAGCATTTACTTTCATTTCAAAAATCCGCAATTACTTTTTGGGCAACCCAATATATACCCATCACGAAAATATGGAACTCAAATGAAAGGTATTTAAGATTATAAAACGTATCTGGGCTTCAATTGTCGGACCAAGTGTTTGGGGGACCACCCAAACCCCCAAAACACCCCTAAATCGGACATATTTACCGACCATGGCAATATAGGACTCAAATAAAAGGTTTTTGCGAGAAGAATTCGAATCTGATATCCAAATGTGGGATCAAGTTTTTGGGGGTCCACCCTTTCCCCAAACCTAATTTACGATAATATCTAAATGGGGCTAATATCTATATGGGGCTGAAAGGTCTTTCGGAGTAAAGCACGAATTTGGTTTTAATATTCAAAAAAAGTGTCTATGGGTCCACCCACCCCCCCCCCCCCAACCACCAATATAGGACGTAATTGACCATTGCAATATGGGAATCAAATAAGAGGTATTTGAGAATAGAACATGAATCTGATATATATTTTCAAGACCAAGTCGCTGAGTGGCCACCCCATCTCCCAAACTGGTCATGTTCCCGACTGTGGAAATATGGGGCTAAATGAAAGGTATTTGGGAGTAGACCACGAATCTGATTTCAACATTTGGGATCAACTGTCTAGGGGATGGTACCCCATAACAATCCCAAATAGGAGTATTTGCTCACGATGACAATTTGGATCTTATAGAGAGTGGAGGTCGATACTGATTGTTTTTAGGGCCCATACCCCAAACCTGACATATTTGCTGACATTTGCAATAAAGGTTTTAAACGTAAGGTATTTGAGATTAGAAACCGAATTTGATATCCAATTTCGAGGCCATTGACAATATGGCGTTCAAATAAATGATATATAATCATATATGAGAATAGAACACGATGCTGATATATTTTCAGGGCTAAGTGTTTGAGTAACCACCCCACTCCCCAAAACATCCCCAAATCGGGCATATTTACCGACCATGTTAATTTGCGCCTCAAATGAAAAGTATTGGTGAGTAGAGCACGAAATTGATAACCACTTTCGGGACCAATTCTGTACTCCTTCCCCTTCCCCTAAACACCCTACAAACAGCAATTATTAACTGACCATCGCAATATGGGACTCAAATAATAGTATTTGGGATTAGAATACCAATCTGATATCCAAATGTTGGACCATGTATTTGGCGAACCGCCCCTTCCTCAAAATACCCCCAAAGAGAACAAATTACAAAGTACCATGGCAATATGTGGCTCGAATGGTAGGTATTTGAGACTAGAAAACGAATTTGATAACCAATTGTGAGGTCATGTTTAACGCCTCTTCCCATAAAATGCCCTTAAAACATCGGGAATATGGGATTTAAATAAATGGCATTTGAGAAAAGAGCACGATGCTGATATTTTTTCAGGGCTAAGTGCCTGGGGGGACACCACCCCCAAAAACACCCGCAAATCGAACGTACATATTTACCGATAATGACAATATGGGGCTCACATGAAAGGTATTTGGGAGGGGTTCGGGACTACGTTTCTGGTCGCCCACGACACCTCCTTAACCCCCAATCCCCATCAAAATATCGGGCTCAACTAAAGTTTTTTATTTGACCCGAAAGCTTCAGATAAAGGCATTTAAATTGTTATAACTGTTAGTCAAATTAGTCAAACAATATACATGTACTATTCTCATAGCATGGTATTTCACTAAAAGATATTTAATCGTCGAAAATGAATATTTAAACGATAATTTTGTTCCTTCGATATAAAGTAAAAGAAGAAAAAAAAAAATTTTTGAGAAAATTGAAAAAAATACTACGTCACTATAAATGCTGTACATAGCCAATGTATGTATGAAATTTCATCAAAATTGGACAATGGAATCGATGGATTATTTTATTGGGTTACATTTTTTTATACTAATTTCGTCATTCTGTTTGTAACTACTCGAAATATTCGTCTGAGACCCCATAAAGTATATATATTCTTGGTCGATCTAGCCATGTCCATTCGTCAGTCTGTCTGTCTGTCGAAAGCACGCTAACTTCCGAAGGGGTAAAGCTAGCTGCTTGAAATTTTGCACAAATACTTTTTATTAGTGTAGGTCGGTTGGTATTGTAAATGGGCCATATCGGTCCATGTTTTGATATAGCTGCCATATAAACCGATTTTGGGTCTTTAATTCTTGAGCCTCTAGAGTGCGCAATTCTTATTCGATTGGAATGAAATTTTGCACGTCGTGTTTTGTTATGATATCCAATAACTGTGCCAAGTATGGTTCAAATCGGTAGTTAACCTGATATAGCTGTCATATAAACCGATCTTGGGTCTTGACTTCTTAAGCCTCTAGAGGGCGCAATTCTTATCCGATTTGAATGAATTTTTGCGCGAAGTATTTTGTTATGATATCCAACAACTGTGATAAGTATGGTTCAAATCGTTTCATAACCTGATACACCTGTCATATAAACAGATCTGGGGACTCGACTTCTTTCGCTTCCAGAGGGCGCAATTCCTATCCGATTTGGTTGAAATTTTGCACGACGTATTGTATTCTTACTTTCAACAACTGTTTCAAATCGGTTCATAACCTGATATAGCTTCTATATAAACCTATCTGGGATCTTGACTTCTAGAGCCTCTAGAGGTCGCAATTATTATCCGATTTGCCTGAAATTTGTACGATGGATCCTCTCATGACCATCAACATACGTGTTTATTATGGTCTGAATCGGTCTATAGCCCGATACGGCTCCCATGTAAATCGATCTCTCTATTTTACTTCTTGAGCCCCAAAGGGCGCAATTCTTATTCGAATTGGCTGACATTTTACACAGGTCTCCAACATATAATTTAATTGTGGTCCAAACCGGACCATATCTTGATATCGCTTTAATAGCATAGCAAATCTTTTCTTATATCCTTTTTTGCCTAAGAAGAGATGCCGGGAAAAGAACTCGACAAATGCGATCCATGGTGGAGGGTATATAAGATTCGGCCCGGCCGCACGCTTTTACTTGTTTTTATTTTAAATCAATTTATTTGAACGGAGGCTAGTTTAAAAAATGTTAAAAACTATAATTACAAACTTAAAAAACTAAACAAACTTAAATTCATGGCTAGTTACAAAAGATGAAAAATTCGCCAATTTTGTAATTGTTTTTTAACAGCTATTTGCAGTGCCATAAAAATCATAAAAATTCTTAATTACAAAATAGGGATAAAGGTTTTATGATGCCTTCACCAATTTTGTCAAAGGTTCGTTTGACGCCATCATAAATATAACAGATAAACAAATTTCTTTGGGTTTTTTCTCTTTCCATATATTTTCAAAATTTACACAGTTGTCAACATCATGTCATGATGTTGGGTTAATGATCACATATCGTAGCAATGCATTTGTTTTCGACAGATGGCATTAATAGAGTAACATGCGAAATTTGCAGGCCATTAGTTTAAGTTGAGTTTGAATGGGCAGCCCACCCCAATAGGTTCACTTTTACCGAGTGTCAGCCCACACTCACACAAGTATTCACTCGCCGAGTGCCAAACATTGGTACTCCGCGTCTGCGCATGCATGAAGATCTCTTTGCGTCCTTCGTCGCAACAAATCGGTCTTATCCACGTATCTGAGTAGACTCCCCAGAGACACATCTGCAAGTTCGCCGAGATCGAAAAAAACTGTCTCCGTAGGATGGAAAGCCTACGCCTATGTAGAACAGGGCATAAGCAGAGCAGATGTTCGAACGTGTCCTCCCCATCCTCAACCAGGCAGCTTGCGCAGTAGTTAATTTGCGGGAATCCCATGCGCGGGGCTATATGACCTATCACACAGTGTCCGGTTGTGACTACTGTAATCGTACTCAGAGACCCCTTGCCAAGAGGGAGCAATTCCTCCGTCGTCTTCTGGTCAACAGCGGACCAGAGTGGCCTGGCAATCCGCCATCCATCCACAGACTCCTACCTCGCCACAGCCTCCGCACTGCTCTACTATGTTCAGTATTTCGATAAAAGGCACGTATGCAAGACCGGCCACAGGTCTGCCTGCCATGGATGATACCGTCTTAGCATATTCGTCCGACCTTTCATTCCCTAGAACAAGGACGTGTCCGGGAAATATGGCCAACATAACGTCTCATGAGCCAGGACCCAGGACCGAATTCAAGGCCTTGAGGGCCGCTACACTGTTAACATACATATATCCTGAGTTTCGAAGGTGATTGGACCGTCTCTGAGTAGACCCCCAATCCTGTCCCTGACTCCATCCTAAAGCCGCCACAGTGACTTTTCTATAATCTCGCTGATCGTCGACAGGAAATTGCCTCTAATCAATAGGACGACGCTTCGCACAGTGGGACCGAAAAAAACTAGTCAAAAATATACCGTGTGAGAACAGGTAGATACATCTCTTTGGGATTTGGAATGTTTAGAGCTGAGCGCCTTTTGGCAGGCCCCTTATACTTGGTCACCTCGGTATTTCGAAAATTTGTTGGGGCTTCCAAATCTTTGTTTGTGGTACGATTTTTAAATTTGTTTTTGCTTGATAGTGCTTAGAAATCCCCACAAAAAGTCAAATTGACGCCTACAATATCTCATCTTGTTTCGGGGATATAAATAGGACTATTAATTTTTTTTGCAATTTTAACCGAGACCTAGAAAACCCACTCGAGTTCTCAAATTCCGAAGACCAGATCCCCCTTTTGGGTTTACGAGTTTTTCACTCATTGGATGAGAACCCATCTATAACGACTCGTATAGTGCGATTTCTGAGAAAGCTCGAAATAAATCGAACGAAGCCATTGCCGTCACCAAATGCCAGATCCTATCAAATGCCTTGGAGATATCCAGAGTCACAATCTTACTCTCACCTAACATTTGGATTGAGCGACTCCAACGTTCCGACAGAAATGCCATGAGGTCGACCGTACATCGATTTCTGCGGAATCCATACTGTTGGTCGCAATTAGCCGATAATTCGCAGGGTTGTTCGACTCACCCTTCTAGGGTATTGGCTGAACGTTCGCAACCTTCCAACGGGAAGACTCCCGCACGGTAGGCAAGGTTGAAAAGTTTGCGTAATGGACAAGCAAGCGTCGAAGAACACTTCCGCAAGACAAGTGTTAATATGCCATTCGGGACCGGGGATTTATTTACGTCTCGACAGCAGTCGTAGTCAAAGGCCAATTTAACATTTGGTTGAATTCTGTAATGTAATTGCCTTCGACACGCTGTAGTAGTAGAAGCATAAAAAACAAAAATGTAAAAGAACATCCAATTAATCAAAACAAAAAAACATATGTTTGAAAATGGGCAGTAGGTGTGGAATAGCCCTTACTCTTTTGTTATTTATTTAAATTAGACAGCTTGTTTTCATAAAACAGCTTTCCGATGCTGCAAATTTTTACTCTCGCTCTCACTCACTCTCCCGCTCTATTCTGCTGGCAAATAAAGTACGCGAACGACTTCTAGCAACAATTTGTACAAATTTGCACACATTTTTGAGTACACGAACACACGTTATAAAACAAAATAAAACTGTTGTTTTTCAATAAGTTCGAGGATATTAATGGCTGCTAGGAAAAGCGCCCCCAGAAGATATTTGGAACTGCTCACTCCTACTGACAGTTAGTGTAATCGGAAAAATTGAGAAAACAATGTTAGGTAAGGTTGAAAAGATGGTGCGGATATTAATCCGCCCCATGCCACTATGGACATACACCTAAACAGTAATCGGCTTGTTGTACGCTCTAAATACTAAAAAAGTAACCTCGATCGCATGATCTGATTCCCCCATAGGATTTTTGCTGATTGTTCGTTGTCCCACAGTGCTACATGCGCGTTCGACGACCACGCCCTTAATTTGAACTGCTTCGACCCGAAAGGCTTCGAGTTAACAAAGTTCACTGCCAAATCGCTCTCTGTTTCATTCCACCTTACTAAGCTATGACCCTGCACCCATACGATGCGGATTTTGGAATCCTCAGAGAAGGCGTTAATCTCCTTCTTACACTCCAACATCTTACCGTCCTGGTTGTTCTTGCCTTGGTGGCCAGTTTACTATCCGTAAAGATGTTCACACTCGACGTCCTCACGTGAACACCACACCACTTCATGCATTCCGTGATCGCCCGGACCGCTGCCTGCAGGATGGTATTATTGTCAGACAGCCGAAAACAGATCTCAGACCATGGGTTCTCAATGTAGACCCCCAGATCCACTCTGTCCTCAAGCTTTGATTCATAGGTATACCATGACAATACCACAGTTTCGTCAATCAAAGACTGTGCCTCTGGCAGCAGTGTCTCGCACTTGACCTCAAGTGTCGTCTCAGGTATCCGATCGCAACCTCTTTTAATCCATCCAGTTTTTCTATCGTCGCTTCGATAATGCCGCAATGGTATGAACTGATCCTATCCGTTCTCCCATCGCCTAAAGTCTCATAATTAATCTGTATGTCAATGGGTCGGATATCTAGTATAGTCTTCAGTGCCCAAATGGGCGTGGCCCTCATGGCTCCGCCTATGCCAAGACATGTTCTCTGAAACTCTTGTATTATCCTTACATTGCTTTTTTTCTCCATCGCAGTCCACCAAACTACTGAGGCGTAAGTAAGTATTGGCCTAATCACGCTCCTGTAGAGCTATCCTCGGATTCAGGACCCATTTCAAACATACGGCCCGTCTACATAGTGTCCAACATCTGCGGGCCTTCTCAGTACTCTCCTGCATGTGATACTTCCAATTAAGTTTCCTGTCCAAGTTCACACCTAAGTATTTGATCTTATCAGATATCGAAATCGTTCTATTGAGGAAAGATGGTGCGTCAAATTGGCTCACCAATTAGGGAGAAGTTTTAACATGGCTGTCATTGGCGGTGTTGCAATTTTTTCAGAAGTACATTGAATGCCAAATTTCGAATGAAATCTAGCGCAGGTGATGAGATTGAACAGGTGTTTATTAAACTCAAGTCCGACAGTGGAAAAATTGTAATTGGTTGCATTTATCGGCCCAATTATACTATTGACCTTGGTCTGCTTCATAATCTTTTGGAGAATATATCATTGGGTAATGATGAGGTGATAATTACAGGCGATTTCAATTTAAATATTCTAGTTGATCCCACGTTGATAGACAATATGATGACCCTAGGTTTATAAACCACCAACGCTACGAACCCAACGCATTTTTCTTCGAGTGTTAACACCTCATTGAATTTATTTTTCATAATAATACGACCACAAGTTTCGACACCATGCTTCTCCTCGAACTTCACGAGGCCTTCGTAATATACCAACTGTTCAAGTTGATCCTCCTTCTATGGCACTCGAGGTGGGAAACTAGGTGAGTGAATTTTCGAGTTCAGATGCGTTACTCATGATGAGGTTTTGATAAGTTTTGCACAGGTTAAATCAAATGCCATCGGATCGGACGGTATTGACCCAAGGTTCATACGGATACTTCTCCCTCGCCTATTGCCTCGTTTTACCTATATTTTTAGCACTTGACTTCTTGTATATATCCCACATGCTATAATTATTCCCGTTCCAAAATCTAATACGGAATTCCGACCGATAGCGATATTACGATACCTTTTTAAGGCTTTCGAAAAGATAATACATAGCCAGATTTCGGAATATCTCGATAGTACATCATAAATGACGGCTAGCACCCTAATATAAGTGTCCGAGTCAATTCGGAGTGAAATCGATTACAAAAAGGTTTGTTTTCTTATCCGACTCGACCATTCCAACGCTTTCGACCAGGCTTATAGAGTCTTATTTGTCTAAACGTTCCCAATCAGTTTATTCTGGATATGTAAGATCTGAACCATTGGCAGTAGATGAAGGAGTATACCACAGGGATCTATCATAGGCCGCTATCTCTCTCCATGTATGCGAATGATCTTCCTCACCAATTGATCCACAATCGGGTACATATGTATGCCGATGGGGTGCAAATTTACCTAAGCAGCTCAGAGTGGGACGTTGATCGATCGTTTTTTTCCTCTAATTTTTGAGTATTTTCTAATTTTTAATTCAATTTGTAAAAGTTTACTAGATAAAGTTAGATAAGTTTTCAATAATTGTAATCCTACACTGTAATTTATAAAATATTTATCTTGTTGTGTAGGACAAAACAAATAATCCTTTTTTTTAATGGCATAGTACCTGAGAAATGTCGCCAGCATTGGGAGGCGCTAGGCGTTCAGCGTCGTAGGCTAGCCTATGCACCGCGGTGACCTCAATCAAATGAAAGCAACTCCAAATTAAATTGTAAATTGATCAATTTGTAAGCATAAAAAAATCAGCTTTTGCTCAAATTGTGTTGGTTATGTCATACGAAAATAACATACAGGTGTGATAGCAAATATGATTAATCGCAGGTAAATTGACAATTTTAACAAACATTTTAAATAATATGTGAATACAAAAAGTGACATGTCATACGACAACTACATACCGTGTAATAGCACCTTAATTAGCGAAGCATGAATGATAGACGGGCGATAGTAATGTATTTTGTTGTTTTAAGTCACGAAATATCTACAAACTATCTTGCAGAAGTATCTAAAAAGTGACAATTAAGCGACGGTGTTGTTGTTGTTGTTGACGGACCCCATAGAGTCAATCCGGTACGTACAACCGGCTGCCATGGGTGTGAAAATATTTTGCAGGATTCTGTTTAATACTAGAAAGACCAAACCGGTCAAAGTGACCGGTAACAGCTATTTTGAATTTAAAAATTTTTAAGTTTTTTATTTAATAATTTATTTTTTTTTTTTGCAGGACTTATAATTTTGAATTTTGTAAGTTTTCCACCAAAAACATTATTTCAGTCATTTTGTTGAATAAAGCAAATGTGTAACAAATGCTTGGTGTTTCTAGTCTTATATAAACATTCTACCTCATAGTTTTTATACATAAATTTGTTTTATTTAACAATTATTATTTAATAATTTTTTTTATTTTATTGATAGTAGTTAAATAAGAATCACTCTCTATTTTGCTTGGTTTTTTTTTTGTCTAGCCACGCCACTATGCATCTGTATATGATAGAAACTAGACATACATACATATATTTGGCTCATTCGCACTACATATGTGTGAAAGGGAACACAACAGAACGCAGTAGTAGATACTCACATTTTGTATTATTAAATAACAATTTAACTCGTACAATTAAAAATATGTTCAACGTATACCTTCTTTACCAATATACCGGGTATATAGGTCCCGGCCATCCCTCCACAATAATTTTTTGTCTTAAGGAAAAAATTATTAAATTTATTCTAAACACAAAATTTCAGAAACATTTTTTTAATGTCCATTTTTTTAATGTTCATGTTTTAACTTATATATAAAAATCAATTTGTGTTTGTTTATCTGTTCCGTAAAGACTCAAAAACGGCTGAACCGATTTTCTTGAAACTTTCACAGAAGGTGCATAATGGCCCCGTAATGAAAATAGAGTACTAAATTGTTTGATATCTGAAGGGCGGCCCTCCCCCTACCCTAATTTTCAGAAACACAAGACCTCGGACGTGGATGGTGCGATTTAAGCGAAATGTTGTGTGCTATAGTAACCTAAAACCAAAAATTTGATATCCAAATTTCAGATGGGGGTACCTAGGGGGGCCGCCCCACCCAACAACTTACCAAATAATATTTATAGACCAATCACGACGATATGGGACTCAAATGAAAGGTATTTAACAGTGGAAAACGAATATGATATTAAAATATGGAGTCAAGTGTTTGGGGATCCGCACCACACCCAAAACACCCCTAAATCGGACACCGACAATGGCAATATGGGACTAAAATAAAAGGTATTTGGGAGTAGAGCATGAAGTTTATATAGACTTTCGGGACCAAGTTTCTGGGGGTACTCCCCTTCCCCAAAACACCCCCCAAACTGGAGTTATTTACTGGCCATGGCAATATGGGGTCCAAATAAAACGTATTTGAGAGTATAATATGAATCTGATATCCAAATGTGGAACCAAGTGTTTGAGGAGGCGCCCCTTCCCTAAAATAATCCCCAAAGAGGAAAACTTACCGACCATAGCAATATGTGTCCCAAATGCAAGGTCTTTGGGAGTACAGCATGAATCTGATATCAACATTCGGTAAAAAGTGTCTACAGGACTGCCTCTCCTCCAATGCACCCCCCAAAGAAGATCTATTAACGGACCTTAGCAATATGGGGCTCAAATAGTAGGTATTTTAAAGCAAAATACGAATCTGAAGTATATTTTCAGTGCCAAGTCACCGCGTGGCCTCCCGAACCCCCAAAACACCCTTCCGAACCGGATAAGTTTGCCGGCTACGGTAATATTGTGCTCAAAGGTAGTTTTATGTAGAGTACGAATCTGATATCAGCATTCGGGACTAAACGTCTAGGGCAAGTCCCACCCCTAAAACAACCACCAAATAGGACGTATTTATTCACCATGACAATTTGGAGCTCAAAGTGAGTGGAGCACGATGTTAATCCTTTTTAGAGCCCACCCCCAAACCGGTCATGTTTGCTGACGTTTGCAATAAGGGCCTCAAATGAAATGTATTTGAGATTAGAAAACGAATTTGATTTACTTCTTAGGGCCAAGTATATGGGGGACGACTCATCCCATATATTCCCCCTAATCCAATGGCAATATGGGGGCCAAACAAATTGTATTTGAGAGTAGAACACGATGCTAATATTTTCAGGGCTATCGTACATATTTACCGACGTAAATAACGAAGAAACCTCTTCGCAATAAGCAATGGCCAACATCAGCGTCTGTTCTCAGGTTAGGGGCGGTTGGAGGCATGCGCCGGATCATAGAACTAGCGGCTAGCGGCAACGAAGGATACATGTGCGATCCCACAAAACCAATGCGGTTGGGTGCTGGGCCAGTAACCCGCCCACAGAAGACTATTTAGAATCACTATGAGAAACAAATTAATAGTAACAAGTAAAAGGGTGCTAAGTTCGGCCGGTCCGAATCTTACAACCCTCCACCATCGATCGCATTTATCGATTTCTTTTCCCGGTATCTCTTTTTAGGCTAACAAAGTAGAAAAAAAAGTCATTGCTATGCTATTGGAACTATATCAAGTTATGGTCCGATTCGAAACCATAATGTTTAATGTTGTAGACCATAATAGAAGCCATTGTGTGAAATTTCAGCCAATTCGAATGAGAATTACCTCCTTTAGGGGCTCAAGAAGTAAAATAGGAAGTTGGGATATATGGGAACTGTATAAGGCAATTGAGACCATATTTAACACGTATGTTGAGGGCCATGGGACAGACAAGCCGTTGCACAAAATTTCAGCCAAATCGGATAATAATTATGCCCTGCAGAGGCTCAAGAAGTCAGAATCCCATATCGCTTTTTATGACAGCTATATCGGAGTATAGACCGATTGAAACCATACACAATTGTTGAAAATCATAACAAAACATTTCATGCAAAATTTCTGCCAAATCGGATAAGAATTGCGTCCCCTAGTGGCTCAAGAAGTCAAGTCCCAAGATCGGTGTATATGGCAGCTATATCAGTTTATGGATTTGATCCATACTCAACACAGTAGTTGTATGTCATAACGAAACACGTCATGCAAAATTTCAGCCAAATGGAATAGGAATTTATCCCTATAGAGGCTCAATCAATCAAGACCCCAGATCGGTTTATATCAGCTATATCAGTTTTTGTTCGAAATCATAACAAAACATTTCATGCAAAATGTCAGCCAAAACGGTTAAGAATTGCGCCATCTAGTGGCTCAAGAACTCAAGATTGAAGATCGGTTTATATGGCAGCTATATCAAAACATGCTCATTTACAATCCCAACCGACCTACACTAATAAAATATATTTTTGCAAAATTTCAAGAGGCTAGCTTTACTCCTTCGAAAGTTAGCGTACTTTTGACCAATAGACGGACGGACATGGCTAGATCGACTTAAAATGTCATGTCAATCAAGAATATATATACTTTATGAGGAATATATATACTTCGACGAATATTTCGAGGAGTTCCAAACAGAATCGAACTCCTAAACCTAACGTTGACGACCCACGCAAACGAAAAAAGGGCCATGATTTGCGAGTCTGCACCTGGAATGTCCACACTCTCTATAGAAAAGTTGTAGTATACGCGCTAGTGGATGTATTGGAGAAGTACAAGGCAGATATAATCGCCTTACTAGAAGTACAATGGACTGGGAATGGCGTCACAGCAACACCAAACGGTGACGAACTATACTATAGGCATGAATTTGGCTGTGGATTTGTGGTAAGTCGGAGACTGAAACACCTTGTCTCAAGCTTATTCCAGTGGATGAGAGGATAGCAACAATCCGCATAAAAGCCAAATTCCTTAACATTAACCTTATTTGTGCCCATGATATTAATATCGTTCTGGGAGAATTCTACCAAAGAATTAAAATCAAACCAATGGCTTTGGTGCAGGCACATCCTCCTGCAGAGACAAAGAAGAAAATCTGGTAACTGACACACTTAGCATGCTGAGGATATGGAAAGAACATTTTACCCAATTGCTAGTGTCCGACGATGACGGCGAAGAGGATACCGCAGAACCAATCCCTGATGATGGTATGGAATGTTTACCTCCTAGTCAGAATGAGGCCCAAGTAGCAGTGACCCGACTGAAGAACAACAAGACAGCAGGAGCCCACGGGTCACCCGCAGAACTATTTAAGACCGGAGATGATACGCTGATAAGGCGTATGCATATGTCTGCGCAATCTGGCTACAAGGAAGCATACCCGATGACTGGAAAAGACCCTCGAAGGACAAATAAACACCCACCATATCTTTGTTGACTACAAAGCCGCTTTCGATACTCCTATACGTTCAAAGGTATTTCAAGCCATGTCTGAGTTTGGTATCCCTGCAAGATTAATAAGAGTCCTCAGTAAGAATAGGAAAAAATCTCTGCGAACCATTTAATACCAAACGAGGTTTCAGACAACTTATCATATTATCTCTTTTATATCCTACTGGAGGAGATTATACGAGATGTAGATGCGAATAGATATGGCACACTACTCACAAGAGAAAACATGCTACTCGCCTATGCTGACGACATCGATATCATAGGTCGGTCACCTAAAGTAGTAACTGCAGCCTTTAAAAGAATCGATAGAGAGTCAGTGAAAATGGATGGTTTCAGCTCCCAAAACGCCTTGTACAACCGAGCAGATAAAGAAAATGGAGAAAGTTGGGGAGATGGTCAGCAACCGAAACGAATGAAACCATTTTTGAAATAAAGCGGAAAATAATACTGGCAAACAGATGCTACTTTTTTTCTGTCAGCCAACACGCAGGGGATATCCCCTATGAATGCAGTGCATTGCGTTGGCGAGAGGAAATTAGGAATTGGATGGGGGGAAAAGGATGTAGTGCTTATTGACATGCTTATTGATGTAGTGCCGGAAGTCGATTCCACATACGAACGGTTCGGGCGAAATAAGAATTCTCTGCGGTCCACTGGCCAATCAATTACAAACGGGTGTGAGTTCCTGGAATGTCTAATATCCCTGACATACATCCTTACATCAGGAATAAGAAGACGAACATCAGACGAACACACACCCTGAAAGTACCGATAGAACAGCGCCAAACAACCCACATTGCGACGATGATGAAGGGAGGCAATAGAGTTGGATGCCCCACTGTCCCCAATCAACGGCATCGCTCTCCTCTGTACAAGGTCCAGTAGCTCCAGGGATGATTTTGAAGCTCCAGCCCATACATGTGAGTTGAACTCCCTTTTCGGTCTTATGAAAGTGGTGTAGATGTTAAGAAGATCAGACAGAGTGAAGTAATTCTTATACCGTTTAAGGAAGCCTAAACACTTTAATGCTTCTTTCGACACTTCGAATACATGTTTAGCCCAAGTAAGCAGTTTAGAAACAAGGCCACCTCTCGAAGGGCGAAGATTACACTGATACTACCCGTTTTGTTATATGGTTTTGATGCATGGGAACTTGTGAAAGCAGACGGGCAGTGCTTGGAGTGTTTAAGAGAAAGATTCTTCGTAAAATATAAGTACCAGTTTGCGTTAATGGAGAATATAGGCGTCGCATGAACCACGTGCTGTATGACGACGATAGCATAGTTACACATATCAAAATACAACGGCTGCGTTGGCTAGGTCATGTTGTCAGAATGGATGAAGAAGCTCCAGCAAAGAAGTCTTTTAAAGGCAAACACGGCGGTACACGCAAACCGGGACGACCAAAAGCCCGATGGAAAGATCAAGTGGTTGGAGACACCCCGAAACTTGGTGTTAGAGATTATAAAATGAGCGCAGAATTTCGAGGCGCTTTGACCTCCAATTTTTCTATGTTCGGCTAGTGGAATAAATGTTCTGTCATAACCAATTAAAGTAAAAGTAAGACAGGTTAGAGAGCTTCACTACACTAATCGACTAATAAATAGTAATCCCATGGCAGCCGGTTGTACGCACCGGATTGAACCGATGGAAGCCTTCATCGGCAAGGGCTGCCGCCCCAGTGTACATATTTGTCCTTTTTTCGTCATAGGAAAGGCACATCCCGGAGTGCCTTCTCCGCACGCTTCTGGTCCGTGCCGGGATTGAAAAGAACCCCGGTCTGCGTACCCCGACCCTCTCCCATGTGGCAATATAGGCAGCAGCAGCATCGGGGTGCGGGGAAGTGTACCATTTTTGCAATAGAATTGCAACGGCCTCCGTGCCAAGATCGACGAGATTTAGGATTTTATGAGTCGGAAGATCATATTGGTTGCAGCGATAAAGGAGACAAAGCTGACCAACACGGATACAATGTGCTACGTAAGGATCGCTCAAGGAATGGAGGTGGGGGATTGGTCTTCGTGGTGCACCATTCCATGCAATATGGACCCTGGTCTGGTACCGCCGAGATAGAGCTATACATACCGCCGGTAGGTAGCACCATCCCAATTAAAGGTCAAGCTTTCTGGCTCAACATAAGTTTGCGACTGTCTAACCATAATCGACTGGTTCTAGGGGACTTTAATGCGCATCACGTATCATGGCATTCTCCCCTAGGTAATGACCAGCGGGGCATAGCTTTGGCAGAGCAGATTGAAGGCTCCTCTTTTGCACGGTGAATGAGGATGCCCCCACTAGGATTACGAGGAGGTGTAGCAGCTCGCCAGACATTTCCATTGCATTCCCCGATTTCCTGAGTGACGTATCCGTCATCTCCTTAGGGACGGACCCCCTTACCATAATTCTCACCATCAACTTCATAACCTCTGAGCGCCGGACGTTTATCGATCAGAAGAAGGCCGATTGGGCTTGCTTCAGAGAGTACACCAACCGCCGCTTCAGTTAACTAACACCCGAGAATCAACGAGCTGAATTTGGAAATAAACAAGGTAGTCAACGAACATAAGCGGAATTTGTGGCTGGAACACTTGGAGCAATATAACTCAGGCACCGGTTTAGGCAATCTGTGGTCTACAGTTAAGTCACTCTCGTACCCCGGTAGACGGAAAAACAGGACCTCAGTCACTTTTGGCGACGTAACCGTGCCTGATCCGAAGAGATGCGCCAGGTTGTTCAACCGTCAATTTATTGTGCAATCCGAGAGTGGCAGGGCAAGGAGGAGAGCCATTCGCCTCATCCGTGGTCTCCGAGCCGATGGACAGCCATCACAATATACCGTGGGCGAAGTTACAAATTTCATCCGTGATGCTAAATCATCTAAGGCGTTTGGGCCCCGACACTGATGCTGAAGAATCTGGATTTACCTGGAGTTAAGTACCTTATTACTGTCCTCAACCTGTCTTTGAACACTCTTATAGTTCCCGATGTTTGGAAAATGGGCAGTCCGCTACTGAAGCTTGGAAAGGACTCTCTCACCAGCAGCAAAGATACTTACTCCTCCCGTAGGAGAATTTCCATTCGGGATGCGGTGTGATATCTCCGGCACTGTTTAACCTCTACCTATCCTCTATTCCACCCCCTCCAGGCGGCATAGAGATCGTACCATATGCGGACGATTTTACGATTGAACAGTTGGCTGATAAACCAACAGTCATTGTGACTCTTCCTAATGGCACACACGAAGTTCTAGATTATGATCCATGTGCAAGTTTGACTGATGGCGTTCTCATGGAGTCCGATGTCGAGACCGTTGCTGAAGAACGGAATTAGATGAGT
Source organism: Stomoxys calcitrans (assembly GCF_963082655.1). NCBI lineage: Eukaryota > Metazoa > Arthropoda > Insecta > Diptera > Muscidae > Stomoxys > Stomoxys calcitrans. The sequence goes on from NC_081553.1 coordinate 139,186,951, forward strand.
AGTAGTTAAATATTTATTAATTCCTATTGTTTTTTAATTGGTAACTGCTACAGTTCGTATTTTTGAAAACTGAATGTCATTAGTATAGGTACAATTGTTCATGACAATCAATATCTACGTTCCCATTTACCAAATTTTAGCAACAACTTAAATATCTGTTATTTCAATGCGTAGTTTTAATATAAATCCTGCTTCTTCAAAGTAATCTGAAATGGGAAATGTTGTTGCAGATATTTTTTTGGGTGTGATCGGTGTGAGCGAGACGCGGCTTAAGCCTGATTTAAATACAATTAGTATAGCTGATTATTCGAAATGCTCTAGACGATCGTAGAGATGGTGGCGTGGCATTATTCCTTTCGGACAGTTTTGGGGGAAAGATTGTTCATGTCGGTCAGAGGTATGGAATCGTGTGTTGATTGGTGTAGTATATTTACCTCATGGCGACTTTGAGTCTTTAGAGTGTGATATTGCGGATTTATTGGTCCGTTATTCCAATATCATTACAATGGGTGATTTCAACAATAATATGACCCACTCTGTTCGTCACTCATGTGCTAGATTGGGTGTTTCAGTTTCACATAATTCTAAACCTACACATTACGACTCCTTTCATCGCTCATCTTCTCTTCTAAATCATTTTCTCCTCTCTGATCCTCCGTTTTCACCAGTCTCTGTCTGATGTCGATACCCTCTGATTTGGGGTTCTCATTTAGTTGTGTCTCAATTGATGACCTTCTTACCGCCTTCTTAAATGTGAAGACAAATGCTGCGCATCACGATGCTATCCATTGAAATTCGTCAAGATGTTATTTCCCTATATATCTGCCAATTTTCTTCACTTGGTAAATACGATAATAATGACCTCCACATTTCCAAAGAAGTGGACAAAGGCTAATGTCGTCCCTATGGGGAAAATATCTGACCTTTAAATTCGTATAGCTGTAGGCCGACAACTATTTTGCCTGTATTATCAAAGGCAGTTAAGTATGTATTGAAGAAACAACTCGAGGGCTACTTAGAGGAGAGGAGATGATATTCAGTGTGGCTTTCGAAGTCATAGGCGCTCTTCAGTGTTGCTTGTTGGACTAACCGACTGCATTAGAAACTATTTTTCCAGTCAGAATATCAATGTCCTTCTCTCATTGGACAATGAGAAGGCAAGCAAGCTTCATATAGTGTATGGATTTTCTTCGAGTTCGTGTGGGCTTATTTTTTTTTACCTCTGTGAGACAAATCAATATATAAACGTGAATGGAGTGATTTCAGATGTTCTCCTTGTTAAGAGACGCGTGGCCCAAGTGTCTGTCCTAGTGCCAATATTGTTTATCATGTTTTTGAACGATTTATTTGATGACTTGCGGATGATGTACAATTACTGTTTACTGGAGATATCTACAACACAGATGTATTGCAAGCCAAGCTTGATTATGTAATGGATCTATTAATGACATGACTGGTGTCAAATGGGTTGTCCATTAATCCATCGAAGACTAAAGCTATGTTGTTTTCCACTCATAATTGCAGGGACTTACATTTGGTTTAAAACAACCATGCGAACGATTTAGTAAGAAATAATATATTATGTTTGGGGGTTACTATCGATGATAAATTATATTTTGATAGACATATATACAATGTTGCCACACATACCCATCTGGCACTTCGTCGTCTTTATAACACTGACCTTGTTTAAACCCTTTCAGTAAAGTACAAACTGTTTTATGCGTTAATTATCCCGCACATTCTTTACTGCCTTGAAGTTTTTCTGGTACTACCAAGCGCAACATGAAACTCTTGGCGCATGCTCTAAACCGAGTAGTTCGTTACCTGTATTTCGCAAAACGATTTGATCATATTTCTCCACATGTGCAAAGTTTTTTAGGTTGCTCATTTTGGTTCAACAATTTTCATCTTTTTTTGTCGAATTGTTCAGTTTTATCCGTTCAGGCAGGACTAACCAACTGATATTGCCCAGTACTAGGGGTTTTATGAATAACTAAACGAACCGGGTCCTCTCCCCTGCGCCTTCTTTTACATTATATGGAACAAAATTATTCTTTGAATATTTATTATTGACAATAAAAGACATTTTAGTGAAATACCATGCTGCAAAAATGGCATATTTATATAGCTTGACTAACAGTATAACAACAAAAATACCTTCATTTGCATCGCATACGATTTTTATTGGTCTATGAATTCGGTCCCAGGATTAAGGGTCATCTAAGCTTGGATCTTAGATCTACTCCACTTAAAAAAAAACTATTTGAACCCTATACTCTCATGGGGATTTTGGGAGTGGGAAGGCCTCCAGGTTGATGGTTTGTGGGAAAGGGGGTGGTATTGTCCCCCAGAAACTTGGTCTCGAAAGTGGTTATCAATTTCGTGCTCTTCTCCCAAATACCTTTTATTTGAGCCCCATATTGCCATGGTTGGTAAATATGTGTGTCCGATTTAGGGGTGTTTTGGGGTATGGGGTGGTCCCCCAGACACTTAGGCCTCAAAAACAATCAGCATTGTGGTCTACTCTCAAATACCACTCATTTAAACCCCATATTGCCTCCATTGGTTTATGGAGTCAGACATCCCCCAAACACTTGGTCCTACATTTGTATATCAGATTCGTATTCTACTACCAAATTCCTTTTATTTCAGCTCCATATTGTCATGGCCAGTATATAAGTCCCTTTTATGGGGTGTGTTGGGGTGGTGGACCCCAAAAAATTTAATGTTCTACTCCCCAGTACCTTTCATTTGAACACAATATTCCCATGGTCGATAAATATGTACGATTTAGGGGTGTTTTGGGGGGAGTGGGGTGGTGTCCAAAACACTTAGCCCTGAAAATATAAGCATCGTGTTCTACGAATATAATTTGTTTGGCCCCCATATTGCCATTGGATTAAGGGGAATATATGGGATGAGTCGTCCCCCATACACTTGGCCCAAAGAAAGAAAATAAAATTCGTTTTCTTATCTCTAATACATTTCATTTGAGGGCCTTATTGCAAACATCAGTAAATATGACCGGTTTGGGGTGGGCCCTAAAAACTATCAACATCATGCTCCACTCTCTTTGAGCCCCAAATTGTCATGGTGAACAAATACGTCCTATTTTGTGGTTGTTTTGGGGTGGGACTCCCCCTAGACGTTTAGACCCGAATACTGATATCAGATTCGTACTCTACTCAAAAACAACTTTGAGCCAAATACTACCGTAGTCGGCAAACATGTCCGGGTAGGGGGAGTGTTTTGGGGGTTCAGGAAGCATTCGTATTCTGCTCTAAAATACCTATTACTTGAGCCCCATATTGCTATGTTTGGTAAATTTGTCCTCCTTGGGGGTACATTGGGGAAATGGCGGCCCTATAGACACTATTTGATATCAGATTCATCCCCTGATGTCAGATTCATGCTCTACTCCCAAAGACCTTTCATTTGGGCCACATATTGCTATGGTCGGTAAGTTTTCCTCATTGGTTATTTTGGGGAAAGGCGCCTCTTCAAATACTTGGTTCTACATTTAGATATCAGGTTCGTATTATACTCTCAAATACCTTTTATTTGAACCCCATATTGCCATGGTCAGTAAATAACTCCTGTTTGGGGGTATAAATATATTTGGTGGGTTTTTGGTTGGGGCGACCCCCCTAGGTAACACATCTGAAATTTGGATATCAAATTTTTGGTTTCAGGTCACTATAAGAGAGCACACAATATTTCGCTTAAATCGTGCCACCCACCTCCGAGATCTGGTGTTTCTGAAAATAAGGATAGGGGGGAGGGTCCGCCCCCTTCGGATATTAAAAAATGTAGTACCCTGTTTTCACCACAGGACCATTATGCACCATCTGTGAAAATTTGAAGAAAATAGGTTCAGCCCTTTCTAAGTTCATACGAAATAGACAAACAAACACAAATTGATTTTTGAATATAAGACTTGCTGGACAGGGCTCGCTCCGCTGCGCCTTCTTTCACTCTCTTTTTTTTATCCGAGTCCGGTATGGCGTTTTTTTGGGGGTGAGATTCGTGCCCTAGTCTCAAACACCTTTCATTTGAGACCCATATTGTCATTATTAATTTTCCATTTGGCGGGGGTCGCACTAGACATTCCACCTTAAATAAGTATACCAAATTTCTGTTTTTGAGTTATTTTAAACAAACTAAATTTGGCGTAAATAGCCCCACCCATCTCTGAGATCTGCCTTTGATCTCCGTAAAAATCTAAGACGATCTAGTCATGTCCGTCCGCCTGTCCGTCTGTCAGTTGAAATCACGCTAAAGTTTTTAAAAATAAATAAATAAAAAACTAATAAACAGATTAAGTTCGAAGTTGGGATACATCGGACCATATCTTGATATAGCCCCCATATAGACCGATCTACCGATTCAAGGTCTTGGGCACAAAAAAGGCGCATTTATATTCCGATTTTGCCGAAATTTGTTTGACAGTGAGTTGTCGATATCTTTCTGCAATTTGGCCTAGATCGGTCCAGATTTGAATATAGCTGCCATATAGACCCATCTCTCGATTTAAGGTTTTGAGTCCATAAAATTGAACAATGACTTGTACTTAATAGACCACTAAATGTTCGTGCCGAATTTGGTCCGAATCGGGCCATATTTTGATATAGCTGCTATGGGGGAATAGATTATGTATTTTTCACCGGATTATGACATATATATAGGAGGTGGTGAGTATGAAAATACGGCCTGGAACTTAGCGCCTTTTAAATTGTTTGTATTGGTTATCCACATTCAAAATCACATTTCAAAGCTACCACTTGGTATACTACATTTTCAAAGATCCGCAGGTTCTTCTGTGTCTATCCCAATTTGAAAGAACCAAAGAACTTTTTTTGTTTTCCTTTACTATCCTGATCGGCCTTCATCTATTATTTCTAAATACTTTTTTTCGACAGGATTGGGGAGGGCGATTGCCCTCTGACACGTCCTACCGTATGAATACAATATATTCTCGGTCGTCCTAAATAACAGTTTGGTGTTGTTTCTATTGGGAGGAGAGAGTCGGTCCCCCCGACGCTAAGACCCAAAAGACAATTTATTTGAGTCCTTTAATGTCGATATCTATATGTCTGGTTGGACGGCACGACGGCGGGACTTGACCCAGATACTGGATTCCTTATGTCAACAGTAGATGCGAATTCTACTGTCGTAGACCTTTCGTTTAATTCCCATATTATCGCGATCGAACTACACCTCTTATTGAAGCGTATTAGGTGGGTGGGCCGGTCCCAGACACTGTCCCAAAGGTGTATATCAGATTCGTAATCAACTCTCATAGACGTTTCATGTTATACCCCCTGGACACTAAGGATGACATTTTTATGCAACATCCATATTGTCCCAATCGGTAAACATGTCCGCTCAGGTGGGTTTTGGTATGGGGTGTCCCCCCAGGTTATTTGACCTCAAAATTTTATGCCAATTTCTTGTTTTTGGGGTATCATAATGTGGCATACAAAATTTCGCTGAAATCGGTGCACCCACCTCCAATATCTGGGTAGAAGGGCCATATTTGTGGGTTGTTGTAACATGTTCTGAATGAATAAATAAAATAGGGGTGAGGTGATTCCTGAGCTGACTGTGATGGTCGATGGAGAAATGATTCCGACAATTCTTGGCGTCACATTTGACAGCTCTTACACATTCTACACACATGCTGCAGCAATTTGCGATAAAGTCAAAAGTAGAAACAAGGTCCTCAAGTCACTTGCCGGCAGAACTTGAGGTGCAGACAAATAAACCATGTTGACCACGTATAAAGCAATTGGCCGGTCTGTGGTAAGTTATGCAGCGCCAGTGTGGTCTCGTCAGCAGTGGAATAATATTCAGATCTGTCAGAATGCTGCCTTCCGAACTGCGACGGGCTGTCTCCTCAGTTCTCATATGGACTACCTCCACCAGGAGACAAAGATCCTACTAGTGCGAAGACTTAACTACATGCTGTCTGAGCAATACCCTTTGGGCTGTTATCGCAGAGACCATTCAAATCATCATCTTGTGGATAAATATCCACCATACATAAGCCTTAAGGTAGATCTACATGATCTAGAGCGTGAAGTTCAGCGCTACTCTAGATTAAACAGGTCTAGACAATATTTACGTAGGTACGGTAGCAGATGCGGTAAAAAGCTACCATTGCACCTGAAGAAATTGACCTCCCCCGGCAAACCAGAGTAGTTCTGGCTCAATTACGTTCCGGCAGATGCAGCCGCCTCAACTCCTACAGGGCAAGGATTGATGCCGACGTCGAAGGTGTATGTCCCGATTGTGACCAGGGACCACACGATACACGTCACCTGTTTAACTGCCCAGCCAGACCCACTCGACTCAGACCCAGATCCCTCTTGATGCACCCCATCTTAGTCGCAGAGTTCCTGGATCTCTGCGATCTCCGAATCAAGCGGACGAAAGATAGAACACAACAAACTGCTACAACAACAACTAATAGATTATCTACTACACTAATAGATTGTCCTTTCCTCATTAAAGTTATACGCTCCACAACTTAAAATTCCCCAAAAAAATAAGTTACGAATTGTGATGAAAATGTTACAGAAAATTAAAAACCAAATTATATTTTTTGTTGATAATTGTAAAATATTACAGCCTTCAAAAGATGATTTTTTCAACGAAAGAAAAAAAGTGGAAGTATCTTTCCCAATTTCACGGTAGCAGAAAAAATTTTGTCAATTTGTCGATTTTGAAAAAATTTGGGGTAAGGCTCAGAATAAATCCTGGGTGGAATTCGCAGCTCCGTGGATGATACATCTGAGGCCTCTAGGCTAAGGAAGATTCTATCCCCGAGACCTATCACGGTGGGATAAGTTCAGAAGTCAGAGAATGTATGAACAATGTCTAGTGAGGAAATACTAGAACTACTCGTTGATACACAAATCCCGGGTAACTCTTCAACGGACAACGTGGCGACAGAAGAGTTTGTCAATGGTGTGCATTCGTCTGAGGTTATTGGGGAAATTGTATCTGCGTCGAAAATCCTTTAGCTGATAAAAATGTTCGACTCCTTTAAGTCGCCAGGCTCCTTGGCTTAGGGAGATATACTCTCCTTTTATCAGCATATCGTATATACCTATGGGGTGGAGGGATACAAAAGTCATTTTCATTCCAAAAGCAGGAAAACGTTACCACACGAGTGCGAAAGGTTTTCGACCTATTAGTCTGTCATCCTATATGCTGAAGACTCAAAAGAGGTTGATAGAAACATATCTTAGGGCAAAGATACTTGGCATATGCTAAGGGCAAGTCCACAGAAACAGCCACTCACGGCCTAGTCGCCTACATGGAGGGTTCTCTCGCTGTCAAGGAATACACAATGGTAGCATTTCTCGACAATCTCGTCAATCATTAAAGAGCTGGAGTTTCTACGCATCAACACTACCGTAAGAAAGTTTATTAATAACTTACGTGTTAAAAGATGTATTGCGGCACACATGGGATCTGTAGATCTAAAAAGATGGGTCAACAGAGGAATATAGTCTGGCACGGGATAGCTGTGAACACCACGCAAGTTGGAACACTCAGGCCCGATCTGTGAAGTGTTCATTGCTGTCACGAGAAGCTTAGCTTCGAGCTACCGGACGCGTCCACAGGTTGCGGATAGTGGAAAGTTCCATACGCAGTAGCTGCAACGGCAGTGGCGGACAATCAGCGGCAAAAGTTGGGGGTTTAAACCGCATGAGCGCATTACTGCCCATACTGCAGTTGTTAGGCCTATAATGCTTTATGGTGTTGTGGTCTCGTGGACGGCGCTTCAAAAGTCCACCTATTGTTCAATACTGAGCCGTATCTAAAGGATGGTTTGTTTGTGCATCACAGCCGCACTGAGGACGACACCATCTGATGCACTGAATTTAATGCTACACCTAATGCCTCTGGACATTTTGGCTAGAAAAATTTCTGCGACCACTGCTGTGAGGTTAAGGGAGCTTTCCCGTTGATCGTGCGGTGCCTACGCATCGCGGGTTGTGAGCATTCCAAAATTATGTGGCCTAGCCTAGACTTGCAGAGGTCTACAGCTTTGCTGTAGCTGGCTAGAACGGATGTTTCGGTTATTGTGTCCGTCATAACAGGTCACTGTCTGATCGGAAAACATGCTGACAGACTGAAGGTTGTCAAAAAGCGACTTTTGCCGAAGCTGTGAGGACGTCCAGGGAGACGTCCTGCACTGGCTGTCAGAAGGAGTTCCACTTTAAGTTCTCATTTCTTGTCTAATTTGGCGGATGTCAACATTCGCAAGTTGTTGGGCTTTTTAAGGTGATCTGGATGGTTCAACGGTAGTAAATAGAAGGTATCTTCCTTCCCATGTCCCTGTGGTATCACAGTGAACGAAAACAGACTGCCACTTAAATCTAACCTTCTAAGTACTACGCAATGGTTAATAGTAGTTTGTATAACCAGTTAATAAACCTCATTGCCCAACACCTCAAAAACTTCTACGTGAGCTCATATACTATTTCTCGTTGATAGAGCGAGTTTGGTTAATAAAAATAGAGTTTGAGAAAGGATGTTATTTTTTTTTTTTTGATGGGTATTTAAATTTTAGATTTTTTGTATTGAAACATGCAGGGACGTAGCCAGGGGCGGGTCCTTGAAATTATTTTTTAAAAGATAAAATTTTTTTCTAAAGACAACAATTTAATTAAATTTTTTTTAAGACAAAATTTAGTCTTTATAAAAAATTTTAATAAAATCTTTTATAAAGACTAAATTTTTGAACGACAAATTTTAAATTTCAGCGAAAACTCCCTAAAAACATCCTAACTTCGAGTTTTGTAAAGCTAAAATTTCAAAAAAAAATTAGCATTTAAAAAATTTTTTTAAGACTTTTTATTATGCTTATCTGTCCCAAACAACATTTCCCAAATACTTTTTCTATATTCAAATTTCAAAAAATTTTTGTGAAGACAAGATGTATACCCATTGCGGCTGATCCTCGATTCCGTTGTATGATTTTGATGAAATTTTATATATTTATAATCTAGATATATTATATTAATGTAGCAATTTTTTTTAAATATTTTGAATATGAAAAATTTTTGCAAAAAAATCATTTTCTCAATATTTTATGACCATTAAGCGAAGAAAGCTGAATTTAATAATTTTGGAATAAAATCGAACCTGTTATCAAAAGAAGTAGGATTATTGTCATGAATTTATTTTTTTAAATATAGAAACTATCAAATGCAACAGAACATTAAAACGTATTCTAGGAATCTCACTCCTAAGAATTTTGAGAAATTTTTTCGTTTGATATAAAAAATTGCCGAATTTTGACAAGCCAATTTTCACTCACAACTTGACGTGAAAATAGTTATAACTGGTTTCAGTCGTCCACTTTACGCCAATCCAAATTTCATTACGGTACCTCTTTCCTAACTCGTGCTAGAGTTTCTCTAAGGCAGTCCTGTTCTTAGTTATTTTTTCGTCTTTCGTGGGTTAATGCAATTTTTTTAAAGACCACATCGTAATGTAATTTTTTCAAAAGATACATTTTTTGTAATTGTTTTAAAGATGAACTTATTTAAGGTTTCTTTAAGCCAAAATATTTATAAAATTTTCTTGCCAAAAACTTGTTTTAAAAAAATTGTTCCGAAAGACAAACATTGAAGACATAATTCTATATGAATTTTCCCTTAATTCTCGTTATATTATTTTAAATGAAATTTTATCTGTGAAAAAATAGTACTTAAATAAAAACTTACTTTAAATGAAATATTTTGTTTGTTAGTCTGAAATACTTTGCCGAAGAATAATTACATAGTAATATTTAATTATAAATAATTTGAATTACATCAGCAATGAAGTAAAGAATTTTAAGGACTCAAAAACACAATTTTAAAACTCCGAAATGATCACTCAGATTAATTTACAATTTAAAATAATTATTTCGAATATATCCATTTCGTCTTTTTTTGGAATTCCATAATTCCCAATACAGTATTTAAGGCAATTGATACGGAGCTCTTAGTGACTAAGGAAAGAAGTTTCTAATAGAAACTTGTAAGTTCTATTGGTTTTGACAGTAGATTCGAGAACAGTGAAATATTACTTAAAACTTTTTAATATTTACTTTTTTCGATTTTTTTATTTTCTTCCAAAAAAAAATCTTTTTACAATGAAAAGATTTTGCGAATAATGACGAACGAAAATCTGTAATGAAATTCGACGAGTTAAATTGCATGTTTATAAAAAGGTGGGCATTAAATTCGTGTTTCACAGTGAATTATCCACATTTTTCACGATTACTTTTTCGAAAAACTACAAAAGTATCACTGATAACATAACACTTTTATTAAAATTTTGATTTCCTAATGAATGAAATCAGAAAGTTTTTTTGTTTCAAAATCTGTTGTCTACAAAAAGTAATCGGAAAAAGAATACATTTTCACTCTGAAACCCTAACTAAATACCCACCTTAAGTGAGGAAATGTGTTAAAATAATTCAAGTCAGCAGTCTATGAGAGCAAGTTTTATATTACATTTGCATTTGCTGCTTGGTCATTTGACATCAATTAGAGGGCAAAGAAGGAAAAAAGTTTACAACTGCAATAACGTAGAAATCTCTTGGTGTTTCGGATTTTTAGTTCTACCAACTTTTCTTATTTCATAGCAAAAAATTAGGAAAACTTTAGTAGCACTAATAAATTATAAGTATATGCGACAATAGTCGGATGCAATTTTTACCGGACATCTTTTCCATCAAAAACGGATTTTCAATCAATTTTAATAAAGTTCGAAGAAGAAATTAGCAACATTATTTAAGCAGAATGTAGATGGTTCTCCGTTAATGTTTTGAGTTTGTTTGCTGACACAGACTGACACAAACAATAACCTGTTGAAAAAACAAAACTAGTTTGAGAGCAAAATGAGCGCAAATAAAAAAAAAATCATCAAAATACTGAAGCTGATTTGACGAAACGTTCACTATAAAACTAAGATATTCGCAAAGACAACCACACTTTGGAGGCTTTGAAAGATTAGAATCTTTCAAATAGCGTGTTGGCAATCAATATAAAATTAAGGTCTGATTTTATGACCAAATGTCACCGCCGATGGGTCAGTTCCTGCAAACATTGGCGACCACAATTTTCCACAAAAAAAAAAAAATTTTAGCAAAACAAGTTACTTATTATTGCAAAATTAAAAATATAACAAAAAGAAAATGGTTTTCATGATAATCCATTATTTTTGAAAAAAAAAAATAAAAAATGCTTCACCGCACTAACGATATACCAAATAAGTTAATTTGGAAAAGAGAAATGCTCAGTATCAATCTCTAAAAGTAAGTGTCATTAATTTGCGAGATTAAAAACATGTTTCAAATATTTTAAAATTAGTGCAATTTTTTCATTTCCAGATACTTTTTAAAAGTCGAAATTTTTTACTTATGCGATGGTAGTTTCAAACAACACATTTGCAACAAGTCATTTTCTTACGCAAAATAAACGCGATCGCCAAGCTTCTAATTGTAACTGAGTGTTTATTAGTGTGAGTTAGTGTTATTAGTTTGAGGATGCATAAATAAGAAAGTAGTTTTTTAAATATAAATAAATATACTCGGAAAAAAATTTCTGTCATAACAACTCAACTCAAGCAATCAGTACGAAATATAATGATAAATTGTTTGATGCCAAATTAATTTTTATATGTTAATGGCAACATTTTGGCAAAAGAAATCAAAAAAAAAAAAAAACAAATATGGTAACCTTGTCAAACCACCGAAAGAACGATTTTCGGACATTTTTCCGCAAAAAAGAACGTAATACCAGTTTTTAAGCGGTATTTTCTGAAAAACGATATTTCTCTTAAGCGATTTCAATTGCATTCAATTCATTCACCGGGCTAGTATAAATGTACATTTTATAGATTATTATGGCGTTTCCAACTTGTGTCACAGTAATAAGACCTATCGGACAGTAACAACGCTCCTTCATATTAATGAACGCCAACAGTTTATTGGATTATATTGAGAAATGCAGCTCGGGCAGATTTCATTAAGAAGAGTTATTAAAGTTAGATGCAGCTGCGCAAATTGCAAGTATTTTGGGATATGGCGGCATCCGACCTTTTTCATTCTAATTTGTGCCAGAGATAGACGTGAGTCGGAGAAGAAAAAAAATAATAAAATAATGAGACATCATCGATTTCATGGCAATTTTATTGCAGCAAAGTTCGGCTAGTGTTTCAGGCTTATAAACAAAGTGTATTTGTGCAGATATTTTTAATGCAATCCAAACAGAAGCGGAATATTCAGGCATAAGGTAATATTTTTAAGGGTTTTCCTTAGAAAAGTACAATGACGTGATGTGTAATTTCACTATAGCCTTAATAAAACATCGACGCACAAGGTTTTGAAATGCAACCGCCTCTTGGCGACTCGCTAGACACCATTTAAATAGGCAACATCTAATTCGCAACAACACCATCGTGGATTTGCACAACGCAGCTCAACAAGGAGGACACCAGTTCATCAGTTAGAGCATAGCTTTTTCAATCAAGTAAAATACCAAATAGATTGAGATAAAAAAGAAAGAAGAAAATACTGGTAACACCTTTTGAATGTTACTACTGGTATTGTGTACCGTGGAAAACCGCAGCAAATTCTTCCGTGCAGAAAGAAGAGACTTCGAAAAGCTACGTATTTGTGAAAGCCGGTGGAAGACGCCAAACATCCAGAAATATTCTTTCTGTGGCATAAGCATATTGGAGTCGTGCAAGACTGGAGAATACGTATTGTGAAACTTTGATTTATTGTTGTTGATATATCGAAAGACCTTAAGCAGTAATGCTGTTGTTTATGTATTAGACCGTGCAGGCCTAAGTCTAAGTGTAGGACTCGTATGTAAGTGAGGTGACATCAAGACAAGCGCTAAAACCAATTGAAATATTTACATGCTACGTGTGTTTAGCAGCAGCAAAATCACCGACATCTAAACGAGTGGATTTTAATGTGTGTTGTACAGTACAAGGAAACATAAATACCCCTAGCAGTAGCTAGTGGAACGATTTAGTCCCCGGCACATATTAGAATGAAAAAGAGAAAAATGAAGAAGAAGAATAACACATTGTTATCGATTACATACTCATATACAGATCTGAATAGTAGCTATGTATATCATCACACAATTATTACTTGGATTTAAACACGCATCTGATTAGTAGCTATAACCACGCACATACACACAATTATTACTTTTGAATACATGCACAAATTTGTTTAGTAGCTAGATCAGCACACACAATTATTACGTAGATTTATAAATGAACTTTTTTAGTAGCTATTGGGTTGCCCAAAAAGTTATTGCGGATTTTTCATATAGTCGGCGTTGGCAAATTTTTTCACAGCTTGTGACTCTGTAATTACATTCTTTCTTCTGTCAGTTATCAGCTGTTACTTTTAGCTTGCTTTAGAAAAAAAGTGTAAAAAAAGTATATTTGATTAAAGTTTTATTAAAAATGCATTTATTTGCTTTTAAAAAATCCGCAATTACTTTTTGGGCAACCCAATAGATCAATCATATACCCATTATTACACATTTATACACCAATCATATACTTACCTAGTATCTACAATTAGACCTTTCTCTTTTGTTTATGGTATGTTATCAAACTCTACTTTACATAACATACATGGCAACCGAATTAATTTGCTTCTGTGTTATTTGATAATATGATTTAAAGTTCGAAGATATATTTTTGTGAGACGATAAAGCAGAAATTTTTGCTTTTTTACTGGATGCGACAAATGCCGATTAAGGCGAGTTTTTTAATTTTTTTTGAATAATTTTGGCCTGACCTTTTATCAGTAATATATTGTTTGGTTATGGTTATTTTCAGTGTGACTATTACTGTCAAGATCATACCTATCACCTCTAATATTTATTAAGGAAGTTATTACTTTAAGATTTGTTTTTATGGAAGCATAGATTTCATAAAAGACATAAGTTTTTCTGCATTTTTGAGTGCAGACTCATGGAATCGTTTTGAGCGAGCGAAATTTTGGTTCAATCATGTTAATTTTTGTGGGCTATGACATTTTCTAATTTATAGCGCTATAAATGGGGATAGTCAGTAACTGAGGGAAAGGGATACATGCCTGTAAGCAAATGATATCTTGCATTAGCAACGCTTAAAAATCAAATTTTTTCACCACGGCTACGAAACAACAGAGGTAACACGAAAAAGGATTACAACGTCACAATCATTTCTTCTTTAGCCTCACGTCAATATAAATTTTGTAGGGATTTTTAGCAGTGTGCTGGTCCAATTTTATTCTGACATATTACATGACGACAATAACATCGACAAGAGGCCAGTACCAGTAACTAATAAAACAGTGTTTCACTTGAGAGGCTGAATTACAACAGACAACAGATCAACTATTCCAGACGGAACCGAACAAACGACGACAGTCGAAGGAACGGTGTGGGACGCCAAATGCAGAGGATAAATTCTACAAACAGCGTACGCATAAATACCAGGATACGACTTTGCTAGGACTTGAGTTATCGGAGTTGCATTTTTAATGAGCGCGCATAGTATGTTACTTCACCTTTACGTATTGTATGTCATTTAAGGTAATTTAGAAGATATGTCGGTATTACGCAGCAATCAGCAATAAGAGTGTTCGCGTACTCAAAAATGTGCATAAATTTTTACTGAAAATCGTTGGTTTGCCAGTTAGAGACCGAAAACATTTGGGGTTGTGTAAATAAGAGGTTGCAAAATGCTGGAGATTTTTCACAGCAGTTCGCGAGCACACGTAATATAACGCGGCAATCGATAAACAAAATACATGTGTTTATATAAATATTGTGATTTTTTTTAATTTATCGGGACGAAAAGTCACTAACTGACACCCATCTGCCGGTTTAAGTTTAGGATCAATCCCATGGCCACCGATTGTATGTACTGGATTGACCCGATGGAGTCCTTCATCGGCAAGGGCTGCCGCCTCAGTGTACAACACACTTCTACAACCACAACAAGTTTGGATAAGCAATAAGCATATATTCAGAAAAACAAATTCCTTCAATAAGAGGAATATCGATAAGATAAATTGTAACCGGAGAATGCGAAAGCCGGCCTGAGAGTGATAGGAAGCATATTAAATCGGGTATGACCTTGGATTCGTTCACAGGCT
Organism: Stomoxys calcitrans; assembly: GCF_963082655.1. Classification (NCBI taxonomy): domain Eukaryota; kingdom Metazoa; phylum Arthropoda; class Insecta; order Diptera; family Muscidae; genus Stomoxys; species Stomoxys calcitrans. The sequence continues at coordinate 139,202,138 of NC_081553.1, forward strand.
TATGTGAAATATTTGTGAAATGAGGTGACCCGTATGATAGATTTCACCAAAAAACTGTGAAACCATTTCACTAAAAATTTCATGGTGAAAGCAATGTGAATTCCTCCTTATACTGAAAATACACCTTACAATCACAAAACAACTGTTGAATAACCACGTTTGGGTTGTTTTTTGTGTCATTAAATTTTTGGGTTAAAAAAATCACTTCAGTGTGCGCTAAATTGAGATTTAAAAAACATCTTGCTGGCTAGCAAGAAAGCCGCAGGCATTTCGAAATTTCCTAAAATGTTAAAACAAATTACAAGCCCAGGTTTTTTTATTTCTATCTTTTACTTACCTTTGTTTCTGCAAATTGTATGAATTTGCAGACAAAACATATGTTTTAATTTTTCGAAATGTGACATCGAAAAAATTATTTCGTGTAAATTGGCGGTCACCAAAATATTTATTTGGTGAAACGAATATGAAAAGGGAAAGCTATTTTTGGCGAAACCAAGGTCACACCGGAACAGTCTGGCTTAACAATGAAGGAAGAAGAAATTGAAATTTCAGAGCACGCTTAACTACGTTGAAAAGGAAGGAAAGTAACGCAACGGGCCTAAAAATGGCATATGTATTGTCACTACATTTTTTCCTGATAGGTTTTATTTTCAATTATTATTATATAGATCAATAGTTTCACAAACACAATTGAAAGTGCTACTGCAGAAATATCTTTAAACTTTGCACAATTTACTTTAACAATTTTGTTCGATATTAAAATGAACAGACAACAAAAATTGATACATGCAATATGAATATTCCCCTTTTTAATTTGCCAAAGCTTATTAAGAAGTAATAAATTTTTATTGTTCTTTCTTTATCATCATTTTCTGCTGTTAGCTCTCTTTTTCAAACACCACTTTCTTCAGTTTGCATCTTATATTTTTATGCAACAAAAATCACTTGTACTAAACTATTCCTTAAATTAGCTTCTTTTATTATCTCATTTAGTTTAATCTCATTGAGTGCAATATTCACATTCACTCTACGAATGGCCTTATGGCAAGAGTTCCATTAGTTTTCTTATCTTTACCTTTGAACAAGGAGTGAAAGTTTGGAGTTGAGAAAGTGTTAAATATGGGAATTTGGGCATTTTTAATCAAAGCAGGTACATATAACTATATCAACAGTTGGAGGTTATTGATTTAAGTTGATTTCGATTCTGCAAAAATTTTACACTAAGGTTACACTCATACGGACAACATTTTGCAAATGTCGCCCCAACCCTTTCATAGTATTTCACTTTTTACATTTTCAATCGAACACGTTTCCGTTCAGGGGGCGAACTTAACAAGCAAAAAAATTAGAGTTTTCATTTATAATAAACTTTATGTCAATTTCAGACAGTAGAATCACCATCCGTAAAGGCCAATAACATTTTTCGGATATGGGTAATAGGCAGAGCCTTAAAGTGAAACAATAACCGGTGTTCAACAATTGGCTTTGTTTGCATTCTGGCAAAGCACCGTTCTCAAAGTTAAAATACCACAATTTAATGCTGCTCAAAGTGGCTATCAGTTTACCTTATTATATAAGCGTTCTCGATTACCTAACTATATATGCTTAATACTCAGTGGACGCAGTTATTTTGGTGTACGTGACTATGAAATGATAGCAGCTGTTTTAAATTGCAACATTCTCCACCGTAGCATATGCACGGTGTAGAAAATGCAAAATTGTTCCACTGTAGGCAACACCATTACATTTTTTTGGACAATCGAATACAAAATTTCGATTTCAGTGCAACAAAGAAAATATGCTTTACTTTTTTGCACAATCGAAATCACCATTAAATTGTAGTAATGCATCTTTCTAGAACAATTGTAAACTTAAGAAGAGTAATGCTTAAAGAAATTACTTAACTGCCTTTATTGGAAACAGTTTCTATGTAAAAAGTTGGCTTCCAAATACCTTAAACTCAAACCTTAAAGTTTGCTGAATATTAACAGTTAATTTTGCTGCAGTAGTTCTGCTATTAGAGCAGTAGTACTGCAATTTCAGAGTAGCAGCATTACTGCTGAAAAGTCTATTGTTTGCTGAAAATTACTGCTGCTTAATTATGAAGGGGATGTTAGTAGAAAAAATAGAACACATACATATATAAATGTGTGACTCAGTGGTTGTTTATAATCACCACTGATGTACATATATTTTCCATAACCTTTTTCCTTTAAATTTAGATACAAAGGCAAAAACAAAAAATAGGAGCTAGCTCAGCCAAATTTCGAAATGTATACCAATGGATGGATCAGGTAGCTTCTTTACAAAAATATTCCACAAATTAAAATCATCTCTTCCATCAAAATTAAAAAAAAAAATTCTAAAAAATGCCTAAAGTAATCAAAACAACAGGCAACCATAAAAGAAGCATACAAAATTTTTCAGCAGACTTGTGTACTTAAAACAGCAGATTTTGTAAGTTGAAATAGCAGTAAGAAATGTTTGCTAAAGGCGCTATTACACGGCATGTAGATGTCTTATGACATGTCACTTTTTGTATTCACATGTAATTGAAAATATTTGTCAAAATTGACAATTTACATGCGATTCATCATTTTTGCTATCACACCCAATCCAAAATAAAATAATCTAAAAATTTGAGCAAAAACTGGTTGTTTTATGCGTAAAAATTGTTAAAGTTGTGAGAAAACTGGTTAAATCATAAATTTTTGAAAACAACTTAATTTGAGGTTGTTTTCATTCGACTGACAACAAAAGCAGCTCATTTCTTCATGTTTTTGTCAGAAGGAATAGAGCATGCTCTAATACAAAAAATTATATGTGCTTTTTGATAAGTAATTTCCATATGTTAGTTTCGTTTGTATCACACTACATTCAGTGTAATAGAGCCTTAATACAGCAGTCCTATGTTTGTTGAAACAGCAGTAATGTCTGCTTTCCCATTTTCAGGAGGCTAAAGCTGCTGTTTTAGTAAACATTTTTGAATAACAAGTTTGGTTGAGCGTAGCTTGCACCTTAAGGGTATTCCTTGTTCTCTTGCTGTCAATAAAGTTTTATCTGGCAGGCACTCTCAATTAGTCATTGGTATATTAAAGTTACTTAAAGAACGCATGACGGTAATATTTCAATTCTTCAATACTATCTTTAATGTCATCTAAACTCCGATGAGCTAACTTTTTAGTGGGGGCTTCGGCTAACACCTTTGGATTCCATCTTCGCGCTAACTCCTTTATTGTTGATACATCAATAATGCGATAGTGTAAATAGTCGTCAACTTCTGGCATCTCCTTTCGTAAAAATAATCTGTAAAAATAAACATAAAAAAAAAATTCATCGTTAGAATGAAAAATTATAAAGGCAATTGAATAAAACCAAAAACAAAAAAATGGTTTGTTAAGGACACAGTTCGCAAATAACTTGTTTGTATATTATATTATATTATATTATATTATATTATATTATATTATATTATATTATATTATATTATATTATATTATATTATATTATATTATATTATATTATATTATATTATATTATATTATATTATATTATATTATATTATATTATATTATATTATATTATATTATATTATATTATATTATATTATATTATATTATATTATATTATATTATATTATATTATATTATATTATATTATATTATATTATATTATATTATATTATATTATATTATATTATATTATATTATATTATATTATATTATATTATATTATATTATATTATATTATATTATATTATATTATATTATATTATATTAAATTATATTATATTATATTGTATTATATTATATTATATAATATAGTATATTATATTATATTATATTATATTATATTATATTATATTATATTATATTATATTATATTATATTATATTATATTATATTATATTATATTATATTATATTATATTATATTATATTATATTATATTATATTATATTATATTATATTATATTACATTATATTATATTATATTATATTATATTATATTATATTTTTTTTTTTTTTTTTTTTTTTTTTGCGGGTCAGGATGGGAAAATGCTTTACGCATGTGACGAGTACGTCTCTCGCCTTATGCCGGGCTCCGTAGTCAACGGTACCGGCTAAAAACCCACCCTGTGACACCCCTGGGAGTTAATTCCACCTCGGAACCGCTTTCGCATTACTTCGAGGTGGACCCCATATCTGGTGATTATCCATTTCGTCTTCATTGTGTCTGCGTCCAGACCTCCGCATTTATACTCTACGCCGCTGCGTCCAGGTCAGCTTTCTTCCTGCGCAGTACTTGTTCGGCATATCTCTTCACCGCCTCCCACTTTCTCTCGTCCTCCAGCATTTTTTGGACTATTGTCTCAGGCGTAACGTCGCCAATCGCTGCTTCCAACTCGCTGCGTCTTTCAACCCAGCGCTCGCAGTGGAAAAAAGTGTGCTCCACATCGTCTTCAACTTCAACCTCCTCATAAATACACTTGCTTGAGGAGCATTTGCCCATTTTATGCAGGTATTTCCGGAAGTAACCATGTCCTGTTAACATCTGTGTGACGTAATAGTTGACGTCGCCGTGCTTCCTTTCTTTCCATATCCGTACATCGGGTATTAATCGTCGCGTCCATCTGGCCCGATTTTCGCTAGTCCACCTTTGTTGCCATCTCTCGGTAGTCTCCTCTCGTATGGCCTGTGTATGATCCATTTGGGCCCCGTCCTGTATTCTTTGAGTGTTGGACCTCTCGGTGTAGAGCCTGGCGCGCTGCATGGCCTGCAGGTCTATCGGAACCATTCCGGCTATTACAAGGGCTGCGGGCTCCGACACTGTCCGGTAGGATGATATGACTCTAAGTGCCGCCGTCCTCTGTGCCGAGAGCAGGGATTTCGCTCGGTATGCCGTCTGCAGTGTCTGGCCCCATATTTCGCTTCCATAGAGGAGGATGCTATTGCATGTCTCCATTAGGAGTCTGCGCCTGCTTGGGAGAGGCCCACCTATGTTTGCCATCAGTCGACTAAGCTGCGCCGTTATCTTTGAGGCTTTTGTTGTCGCGTGCCGTATTTGCTCTGCGTAGGTCAGCTTTGTATCTAGTCGGATTCCTAGATATTTGATCGATCTCTTGGTCTTCACCAGTATATCGTCTATACGCATATCCACTTCCACTGGGATATTTTTTCTCGTTAGGAGAAGTAGTTCCGTTTTCTGCATCGCAAGTTGTAGGCCATGGGAATCTAGCCAGTCCCTTGCCCTTAGCATCACCTGCCGTAATTTGCGCTCAGCGCCTTCCGTGTCTCTTGCCGTGATGACTGCAGCAATGTCATCAGCATATCCTACTAGAAAGGTTCCGTCTGGCATTTCCATTCGCAGTATTCCATCATAACTGGCATTCCAGAGGTCCGGTCCGAGTATGGAGCCCTGCGCCGCTCCTGATGTGACCTCATATTCACTCGTTCCATCTTGAGAATTATAGATAAGTACCCTGTCACTCAAGTAACTTCTCATTATTCTCATCAGGTACGCCGGGATATTAAAGTCCTCTCTGAGCGATTTGAGGACGTCAGACCATCTAAGGCTGTTGAAAGCGTTCTTCACATCCAGTGTGGCCAAGAGGACAATTGGCCTGGAGTAGTGGTTCCTTTGCCTAGCCACCTCTACTATCTCCACCACATCTCTGAGGGCTCCGATCGTGGACATTCCTGCCCGGAAGCCATGTTGTCTCATTGAGAGTCCACCTCCCTCGATGATGGCGTCCTGGAGCCGTGGCTTCAGTAGTCTCTCCAAAAGCTTGCCGGCCGTATCCAGCATACATAGTGGTCTGTATGTGGATGGGGATATTGGATCACCTTTGCCTTTGCTTATGAGCACCAGCTTTTGTCGCTTCCATACTTCCGGAAAAACACCTGCCATTAGACACCGATTAAACATTTCAAGAAGAAATTCGGGTCTATTCTCGGCTATCAGCCTGATTACCTCGGACGGTATTCCGTCGGGGCCGGGGGCTTTTCTGCTCTGGAGGCTGCGGGCTGCATTCTTTAGCTCCTCTTTCGTGAACGGGTTTATGTTTTCCGTTGGCTCTTCATTAACTTCGTCTTCTATACGGTCGTGTCGGGGAAAGAGTGTATGGACTATATTCTCCATTGTTCTCCCGTCCATCACCGCTGTTGGGCTCCGTGTGCCGAGCTTCTCCATCACAATTTTGTATCCGAGGCCCCAAGGATTTCGGTTAATATCTTCTCTTAGTTCCTCCCACTTTTCTTTCTTGCTCCTTTCTATTTCGGCAGCGAGTATCTTTTTTGCCTCCTTGTAAAGAGCGTGTTCTGTCTCAGCCGTGCCCCTGCGACGAGCTCTCGTGTATCTGCGTCTTAGTTTGATGCAGTTGCTTCGTTGCTCAGCTATGGCATCATTCCACCAGTGCACTGCGGTTTTATTTCCCCTCGGCCTTTTGAGTTTTGGCATGGATTTCTTACATCCGTACTCTATGATTTCCATCACCCGTTCCACTGTCGACGGAACGTCTAGTTCATCCAGCTCTGACCACACGGCTTGCCGGTCGATTTCCGCCAGGAGTTTTGAGGAGTCGAGCTTGCTCACGTTCCACTTTCGTGTACTGGTGCTCCTTTCCTCGTTAACTGTGTTCCCTCCAGTATTGAAGGAGAACATAATGTACTGGTGATCGCTTGCCGTGTAAGTTTCCAGTACGCTCCACTCTGTTATTTTTCCGATGATTATTATATTATATTATATTATATTATATTATATTATATTATATTATATTATATTATATTATATTATATTATATTATATTATATTATATTATATTATATTATATTATATTATATTATATTATATTATATTATATTATATTATATTATATTATATTATATTATATTATATTATATTATATTATATTATATTATATTATATTATATTATATTATATTATATTATATTATATTATATTATATTATATTATATTATATTATATTATATTATATTATATTATATTATATTATATTATATTATATTATATTATATTATATTATATTATATTATATTATATTATATTATATTATATTATATTATATTATATTATATTATATTATATTATATTATATTATATTATATTATATTATATTATATTATATTATATTATATTATATTATATTATATTATATTATATTATATTATATTATATTATATTATATTGTATTATATTATATTATATTATATTATATTATATTATATTATATTATATTATATTATATTATATTATATTATATTATATTATATTATATTATATTATATTATATTATATTGTATTATATTATATTATATTATATTATATTATATTATATTATATCTTACAGATTGTCTGTCATAAAATTTTGTTGTCGACGAATTAACTAACTGTGTTCACGAAAAAGTCAGCAAAATTTTTTTTATTAAGGCATTTAAAATTTTATTTATTTTTTTTTCTTCGAAAAACGAATGCCCTATAAAGGACATTGTAACAGTTTTGTCACTTGAATTGTCATGAAACATGATGATATGTACGCTCACAATGCCGCCTAAAATATCATGCATAATTTTCACAACTATATGAAAATGTCATCAACGATTTGTTTGGCTTGTCGGCTATATATTTTCAACGTTTTAACATGGTCATGCACCTTTCTTTTAAATCCGTCTTGACCACTCGGCCTGCTTGATTTTTTTTCATAACACACACTCAAAAAGTAATTGTCGGTAATATAGTAGTAATATAGTCGGCGTTGACAAATTTTTTCAACGGCTTGTGACTCTGTAATTGCATTCTTTCTTCTGTCAGTTATCAGCTGTTACTTTTAGCTTGCTTTAGAAAAAAACGTGCGCGAAATTTTGTTTACATTTGGTTGTTTGGCGTCAATTTTAATATGGGTACCACATGTATTGAAAGAAATTTATTTAACAAACCGAATTAACGCTTGTGATATGCACCTTAAATGCAATGAATTCGATCCGTTTTTAAAAGAATCATAACTGGAGATGAAAAATGGATTGTTTACAACAACGTTAGTCGAAAACGATCCAAGCATGGTGAACCAGCTCAAACCTCTTCAAAGGCTGATATCTACCAAAAGAAGGTTATGCTGCCTGTTTGGTGGGATTGGAAGGGTGTGGTATATTTTGAGCTGCTTCCAAGGAACCAAACGATTAATTCGGATGTTTACTGTCAACAATTGGACAAATTGAATACAGCAATCAAGGAGAAGCGACCAGAATTTGTCAACGAGTATAAAAAACCTAAATATGTTGTTTTATAAAAGAAAAGTAACAAGCTAAATCTAGACAAGTAAAAAGGCGTTAAGTTCGGCCGGCCGAACTTTGGATGCCCACCACCTCGGCTATATACGTAAATCACCTTTCGTCAAAATCCGGTGAAAAATGCATACCTTATGCCCCATAGCAGCTATATCGAGATATTTTCCGATTTGAACCAAATACTATTAAGTACAGGTTGTTGCACAATTGTGTATAACAAAACATTAATCTTTTTAGTAGCTATATCTAAAAATAAAACGATGTGAACCATATACGACACGGATGTCAAAAAGCCTAATATAAGTCACTGTGTCATATTTCAGTGGATCGGATTATAAATGCGCCTTTTATTGGGCCAAGACTTTAAATCGAGATATCGATCTATATGGCAGCTATATCCAAATCTGGACCGATTTAGGCCAAACTGCAGAAAAATGTCGAAGAGCCTAACAAAACTCACTGTCCCAAATTTTGGCGAAATCGGACAATAAATGCGCCTTTTATTGTCCCAAAACCTTAAATCGAGAAATCGCACCATATGGCAGCTATATCCATTTCTGGACCGATCTAATCCAAATTGAAGAAGATGTTGAAGGGCCTAACACAACTAACTGTCCCAGATTTCAGCGACATCGGACCCAAAACCTTAAGTCGAGAGATCGGTCTATATGGCAGCTATATACAAATATGAACCGATCTGGCCCAAATTTAAGAAGGATGTAGAAGGGCATCACTCAACTCACTGTTCCAAAAATAGGGTAATAAATGTGGCTTTTATGGACCTAAGACCCTAAATCGGCGGATCGGCCTATATCACAGCTATATCCAAATCTGGACCGATATAGGCCAAATTGACCAAAGATGTCGAAGGGCCTAATGCAGCTCACAGTCTCAAATTATTGCAAAATCGGGTAATAAATGTAGCTTTTATGGGCCTAATACCTAAATCGACGCATCGATCTATATGACAGCTATATCCAAATCTGGACTAATCTAGGCCAAATTGAAGAAGGATGTCGAAAAGTCTAACACAGCTCACTGTCCCAAATTTCAGCAAAATCGGATAATAAATGTGGCTTTCTGGGCCTAAGACCCTAAATCGGCGGATCGGTCTATATGGGGGCTATATCAAGATATAGTCCGATATAGCCCATCTTCGAACTTAACATGCTTATGGACAAAAAAGAATCTGTGCAAAGTTTCAGCTCAATATCTTTACTTTAAAGACTGTAGCGTGATTTCAACAGACAGACGGACGGATATGGCTAGATCGTATTAGATTTTTACGCTGATCAAATTATATATACTTTATAGGTTCGGAAACAGATACTTCCATGTTTTGCAAACGTAATGACAGAATGAATATACCCCCATCCTTCGGTGGTTGGTATAATAAATATAAATGCCGCCTAAAGGCTGGTACTATATTTGCTTTTCGAGATATTTTTCGCCGATTACAATTTTTAGTCAATAGATTTTGTTATTTCCCCACATTGGCACTGGGCTTGGCCCTCCAGCAACTCAACCGCTCTCAGGATGGTTCTCAACCCACCAATACCTAGCCCGAGGTATAACACAAAAATTACAATAAAGAGACTAAACACAATTTACAACTCACAAAGGGACATTTGCATTGAAAAGAGGTCATTGATCTTGGAAACCTCACACCCAGCCCGACCTTCCATGGTTCTTAGATCCTCATTACACTATTTGTAAACCCCACTTTACTTTACATTACCCCATCTACCTTACATATTGCCTTGATTTCCTTCTCAGATTTACATAAATACCTATTTATTAAACATATTTTTTTCTTTTTTCAGATAAATAAACCTTAAAAAAAACCATTTAAGAAAATCAATTTTGTCTAATCTTTTTATTATTCAAATAAAACAAACACAAATTTAGGACCCACAATGTTCTTAGTGTTTGTATTTCTTAATTAAGAACATAGTAGACTTCACTTTCTACCTTAGTGAACTCAGTTAAGCAGAATCAAAAGGGATAACAATGTTAAAGGTCCCTAGCACACAAGGTAAAAAAACTTTAACACTTTGTTTTGTCCTTAACACAAAAGAAATAAAAAGTATTTTGTCTGAAGGCCGTATCAAATAAAAAAACATATAAAATATATAAAAGATAATAAAAAAAAAACCAAATAATTATTTTAAAAATAAATACTTAAACTAAAAATGGTTTGGTTGAACTTTAAAAGACAAACGAATCAGTCAGAAATAATATTCGCTCATTATCTTCTATTTCCGGGCACGTTAATTTTCTCTCATGAAATATTTTTCCAAGTGGTTATATGAAAGATACTTGGCAGTGGTGTTTCTTCAACAATGCTCTGTTGAATTCCTGTTCCTGAATGCTCTGTTGAATTTCCAAATTTTGGAATTCTCTGGTACCTCTCCTGGCAAGTCGGGTTTACACCAACAAATAATCTAGGACGGACATTCTCATTCCTGGCAATCTCCAAACAAATGGTTAAAAACTAGCTGCTTTTTAATTTAAACTTTTCCTTATTGTGTTGAACCGTGACAGGTATGGATCAGCCAAAAAGTGTGGAAGGTAAGCATATAAGGTCACCCAATTCCAAATCTGGGTGTATTCCTATCGTTGCGTTGGCGCTGTGTAGCAAAACAGGTGTATGAACCAGACAAATTGCTGCCTCCTGAATCCACAGGAGGCTATTTCGGGCCTACCGGAATAAATAATTAATTACTGATCTAAATTGTCCATCATGATTTCACTCACTTCGCCTTAAAAAGAAACACTTTCAGCCCCATTCTGAAAATTCCCAGGGAATTAATTTCTCCCTCGAATAAAATCCTCCTATTCTAATTGAATGGGGAGAGGAAAAATTTGGGAGAGGGAATTTCGATTTTTCGAAAACAGCTGATTTGCTTCAGCTGTTTTATTTTGGCTTAAAATTTTACTATGATTTTTTGGAAAAAAATAACTTTAAATAGAATAACTTTTAATAGAAAATAACCAAAAAGAAGTTATAAAGGTTGTTTAAAAGTTTACAAGCATGTTTAGCGTTGCTTTTGTAATGTTTGTTTTACTTTTTGTGTTTTGATAGTGCACAATTATGGCCTACAGCCTGTCACGAAATTTCTGTGTTGTGATAATAACTTTCCGTCCTCATCCAACAATCGTTGGCTAAAATGAGATGCTTCCAGAGTGGTCTGGTTGACGTTGACGTATTCCCTTGCCAAAAGGAATTTAGGTAGCTGAATCTACCGGATCGTTCTTGAGCAGAACTACTTAAGTGAGTAATATAGAGATTTGCTTCGACTACGTCGTCATGAACGCTGTGGTGGTCTACCTGACCTGCAGCTAGAACTTGAATATCTAATCGACATTCCGGGCGGCAGCCGCTTTTCTTTTTGGTTGGGACGGCTGTTGCACTATGGATTTGTTTATAGTCCTGTGGGGTGGCAGTCTTCATTAGTAGCTGATGGTCTGAAGTGTAATGTAATGAACAGGCAAAAGACTTCCTGCATATCAATAAGTGCTGCCTGATTCTACTTTAATCTCAATAATAAAGGACCTCTTTTTATTATCACTTTACAACATCTCTTTAAACCTATGTATATCCCGTGACAGCCGGATGTACGTTCCGGATTGGCCCGTGAAGTCTTTCATCGGCAAGGGCTGTCGCCTCGGTCTACATGACATTGTGGTGGGTACATGACATTTAAACTGGTTGAACTTAACAAAATTTGTTCTTATTTTTGATTATAGTGAAATGAAAAAGTGAAGTGAAAAATAATTTCCGTACATGATAAATTGTTCGTAAGTAATGAAGGCGGATTTTAAAGGCTGGTCTCACGCGAACAGCCGTTAACAGCTGGCCAGGTTTGAGTGTATTAAGATGACAGATTTTTGTTCGCATTCTCTTTGTTGTTATCTTCTTTCACGCATATTCTCTGCTCATGTACGCACACGTACACACACACGCACACACATTTCGTTGCGTGTGTTGGCAAAAGTACGATCAGCTTGATGACAAAATGGCAGATTGCACTATATGATTTGTGGTTGTTGTAAAAATGAGACCACCTTTAATTGTTTCGCCATGGTAAGTACAATAATAAGAAGTGGTAAATTTTTTTTATAAAAACAATTAAATTTATAATTTTTTATACTCACTTCCTTTCATTTGTTTAGGGGAATTTTTCCCAAATTTTAACGCCTCATTCTCCCTTTTATTTCGATTCAGAATACCTACTTTTTTCGCTGGGAGACATTTGACATTTTCGAAGTTCAGAATACCTACTTTTTTCGCTGGGAGACATTTGACATTTTCGAAGTTTGTTTAGAATAAGAGAAAAGGGAGTAAGGAACAAACTCCCAGAAAATTTTTATTCAGAATAGGGGAATAGGGAAAAAACTCCCAGGGAATTGATATTCAAAATAGGGCTGTTTAAATACTTTGGCGCTCGAAATTAACAAATTAAAATCCGTCAGTTCAATAAACGGCAACTTAAAAAAATTACTTTTTCTTGGCATAGCACTATTTATACCTTTATTTTACCCCAAAGCAGACGTCTTTACGCCATTTTTGACAATATCTGTCCTTTTTCTTCAAAAACCAGGTTTAAATTTCTTTTTATTTTAAATGTTTATTAAATTCTTTTTTCCGGACTCATACATCTCGTATTACGTATTTCTCATGCTTCGCGGGATTTATAAATGAATCCCTACTCGTTGTTGTTGTTGTTGTAGCAGTTTATTGTGTACTATCTTTCGTCTGCTTGATTCTGTTGAGTGTCAAGACCCAGGAACTCCGCGACTAAGATGGGGTGCGTCCACAGGGATCTGGGTCTGAGTCAAGTGGGTCTGGCCGGGCAGTTAAACAGGTGACGTGTATCGTGCGGTCCCTGGTAACAATCGGGACATACATCTTGCACGTCGGCATCAATCCTAGCTCTGTGGGAATTGAGGCGGCTGCATCTGCCGGAACGTAATTGAGCCAGAACCACTCTGGTTTGCCGGGGGAGGTCGATTTCTTCGGGTGCAATGGGTGGTGGTCGTTCTCCAAGGACTACATTCACCCGGTAGCCAATTAACGCGTCTGCTACCGTGTCTGCATGAATGTTGTTCAGACCCGCTTGATATGCCGCTTGATCTAGAGGTTCTCTCTTGTAGCGCTGGACCTCACGCTCTAGATCGTGTAGATCAACCTTAAGGCTTCTGGGCGGTGGGTATCTATCCACAAGATGATGATTTGGATGATTTCTGCGATAACAGCCCAGAAGGTATTGCTTAGACAGCATGTAGTTATGTCTTCGCACTGGTAGGATCTTTGTCTCCTGATGGAGGTGGTCCACATGAGAACTAAGGAGACAGCCCGTCGCAGTTCGGAGGGCGGCATTCTGACAGATCTGAATATTATTCCTCTGCGTGTCACAAAGTTGACGTGACCACACTGGCGCTGCATAACTTACCACAGACCGGCCAATTGCTTTGTACGTGGTCAACAAGGTTTCTTTGTCTGCACCCCAAGTGCTGCCAGCGAGTGACTTGAGAACCTTGTTTCTACTTTTGACTTTATTACAGATTGCTGTGGCATGTGGGGAGAAAGTGTAAGACCTGTCAAATGTGACGCCAAGTATTTTGGGACACTTGATGGTCGGAATCATTTCTCCATCGACCATCACAGTCAGCTCAGAATTCACCTCACGCGTATTTGTAGTGAACAGTGTGGCTGAAGATTTGGTGGCGGATATCTTCAGATTTCTTGCAGCGAAATATTGAGGTAGACGTTCAACCTATCGCAGATGTCATCAATGGGTGGGGGGCCTGATGCCATGATCGTACAGTCGTCCGCATATGATACGATCTCTATGCCGCCTGGAGGAGGTGGGATGGAGGATAGGTAGAGGTTAAACAGAGCCGGAGATATCACCCCACCTTGGGGAACTCCCTGTTTCACTCTACGGTGTTTTGACTTCTTATCCCTAAATTCCACAAATGACTGGCGGCCACACAGATAATTCGCGACCCAACGTTTCAGGCCTGGCTGGAGGGACGTGTTGGCGATGTCCTCAAATAATTTGGCATGGCTGACCGTGTCGAATGCCTTCGATAGGTCCAGTGCCACGAGGACCGTCCTGTCACATGGCCTGGGTTGATTGAAGCCACGGCAAATGTGTGTGGTGATGGCATGCAAAGCTGTTGTTGTGCTGTGCAGTCTCCGAAATCCGTGTTGATGCTCGGCGAATGGAAATTCTCCTACGAGGCTCGGGAGGAGTAATGCCTCAAGCGTCTTAGCCACTGGTGAGAGAAGGGAGATCGGTCTGTACGACTCCCCCAAACTCGGGTCTTTACCAGGCTTCAGTAGCGCGATCACTTTGCCCATTTTCCAGACATCGGGAACTATAAGAGTGTTCAATGACAGGTTAAGGACTGTGGTAAGGTACTCAACTCCAGGTAAATCCAGATTCTTCAGCATCAATGTAGAGATTCCATCGGGGCCCAACGCCTTGGAAGGTTTGGCGCCACGGATGGCATTCGTAACTTCGCCCACGGTAAATTGTGATGGCTGTTCATCGGCTCGGAGACCACGAATACGGCGAATGGCTCTCCTCCTTGCCCTGTCTCTCTCGGGATGCACAATAAATTGACGGTTGAACAACCTGGCGCATTTCTTCGGATCAGTCACGGTTAACTCGCCAAAAGTGACTGAGGTCCTGTCGTCCCGTCTACCGGGGTTCGAGAGAGATTTAACAGTGGCCCACAATTTGCCTGCACCGGTGCCTAAGTTACATTGCTCTAAGTGTTCCAGCCACAAATTCCGCTTATGTTCGTTGACTACCCTGTTTATTTCCAGATTCAGCTCGCTGATTCTGGGGTTAGCGGGGTCCATAGCACGAATACCATCACGCTCGTCTGCGAGTACCACTGCTTGCGCCGGGAAATTGGGTCGCACTTGCGGTATTCGACCGGCTGGTATAAAGCGAGCGGCTGCTGCGTTGATGATGTCTCGGAATTTCCTCTCGGCCACAAGCACACCAGAGGGGGGTGGCAGTTCATTGAAGCGGCGATTGGTATACTCTCTGAAGCCAGTCCAATTGGCCTTCTTGTAATTGATGAACGTCCGGCGCTCAGAGGTTATGAAGTCGGGTGGTCGGTCGATGGTGAGGATTATGGGGAGGTGGTCTGACCCCAAAGAGATGACGGCTTGCCAGGATACGTCACTCAGGAGATCAGGGGATGCGATTGAGATGTCTGGCGAGCTGCTGCACCTCCTCGTAATCCTAGTGGGGGCATCCTCATTCACCGTGCAAAACGTGGAGCTATCTATCTGCTCTGCCAAAGCTATGCCACGCTGGTCGTTACCTAGGGGAGAATGCCATGACGAGTGATGTTCATTAAAATCCCCCAGAACCAGACGACTATGGCCAGATAGCAACCCACTTATGTCGGGGCTGTAGGCCTGGCCATTAATCGGGACACAGCTACCAACCGGCGGTATATACACGTTGTATATCTCTATCTCGGCAGTACCAGACCTGACTGCTATCCCCATACATTCCATGTATGGGTCACTAGCGTCAAGCGCAGGCGAGATAGGTCTATACTGCACGGAATGGTGTATAACGAAGGCCAATCCCCCACCTCCATTCCTTGAGCGATCCTTACGTAGCATATTGTAGCCGTGACAACTGTGCAAGCTGCAGGTGTTAGTCAGCTTTGTCTCCTGGATCGCTGCGACCGATATGCTCTTCCGACTCATAAAATCTACAATCTCATCAATCTTGCCTCGCAGTCCATTGCAGTTGAACTGCAAGAACGATACATTTCCCGACACTGGCCTGGCAATAGTAGGGCTAGGGTGCTGTCGTTGCATAAATTGCCGTACGGGAGAGGTCGGGGGGGTCACATAGTCCGATGACGAGGACGCCGAAGGCGACGACGGCGACGCTTGTGACCCACTGCTGGCTATGTTCGCACAGCACCTAGCGACATAGCCAGTATGACTATACTCCCGTTGCGAGGTTAGGCCAGAGCAAGAACGGAAATGTACCCACTCCAAGCACCGGTTACACCTCACCGACACTGACCGATGATGAAGGCGGTTCTGGCAAACGGAACAGTACCAGGGTCCGGGGTTCTTTTCAATCCCGGCACGGACCAGAAGCATACGGAGAAGGCACTCCGGGATGTGCCTCTCTCATGACGAAAAAAGACGAACACGTACACTGAGGCGGCAGCCCTTGCCGATGAAGATTCCATCGGGTCAATGGAATCCCTACTCGTAACCAACCCTGCACTTGTACTATATGTACTTCTAGTCACTTCCTGTTAAGACAACACACACACAACAACATACATATACGGGTGGCATGTAGCCGGCCGAATAAAAATAATCGCTTACTCGGTCAAACGCATAAATCATACGGACGGGCGGGAAAAAATAAAAGAATTTTGCGGCGAATTCGCACATTAAGGTGGGTCAATTCAGTGGTAATATCAGTAGACTAATGTCTTTTTAGTAAAACTTTCAACGTATGTTCACTGAAATACTCATGGCCAATTCACTTGAATTCTCTATAGACCAGTTGATAGTGTGAAAATTATCAGTCACGTCACTTCAAACATCTCCCAGCAAACCTTTCCGTACATGAAACCGATAATAAATAAAAAGACAAACTACTAGTCCCGTTATGAGTCTAGTATCTTTTGCTTTGATTCATTGTTTGTAGCCATTGGCTCAGGACCTCCTCCGCAACAATTTTAAAGCGAAGAAACTTGCTGATTTCATTCAGTAGGACACTCCCTCATTACTAATGGTAAAATTTTAATAAAATTGTTATTTTATCATTGAAACGGTGAAAAACGAACATAGTACCAGCCTTAACATGGAAGGAGAAGGAACCCAGTATGGAATGCTGTTATGTCCCCTTTATAGCACTAGGTCCGGCAAACCGGCAGCTCAACCATACTCAGGAGGTTCTTAACCCGCCGAAACCCAGCCTGAGGCATAACAAAGAAAAAAAAAGTATGCTTACAAAAAAAAATGAACACATCTGACAAAACAAAAACACGCTACGTAAAGGGATATCTGCATTATTATGAGGTCCTTGATGACCAGACCTCCCACTCAGCCCTCCCTACCATGGTTCACTCATACCAAATCCTGATTTTCCGTGAACCCCTTTTCCTAAGCCTCAAGTCACTCCATTATGCCTTCACATATTGCCTCTCAATGAATCAAGAACTCAAAACATATAGGTTATTAATACCCTTAAATCAAAACACATATTTATTCATATTTTCCTTTCTTTTATAATAAAATTTGGTAAAAATAATCAATATTGTCAAAATTGGTCAATATGATAAAAAATAAAAAAAAACGAATCAGAAGAAAACATGAGACCTACAAAGTTCCTGGGACCATCCCAAATACTGGTTTTAAAAATTTACGTTACTTTTCCTACCTAAAAGAGCTCTATTAAGTAGATTCTAATCTGGGGTTAAACATTAGTAAATATGCCCCTATCAACAACACATGGCTTCCGATTCACTTTGTAGTATCCCTAACAAATAATATTTAATAAAAAAAACACAAAAAAAAGGTAAGGAAAGGATAAAAAGATGGTTAAACTTATAACTACGACACTACATAAATCATAAAAATAAATATATTATAAAAAAAAATTTGCATAAATAGGGTCAATATGTATATAAAAATGAATGATTATTTAGGTTCATAATAATTCTTTCTCTTTGGGAATATAAAAATCTTTTTATCTCATAATGTCTTTAATGACAATTATGACGTTATCAGCACAAAATTCATTAAATTAAAAATCGGGCTTTCTTCTTACTTGGCTGTTAAACACACGTCTCACCGAGTACAATGCTCTGCTATGAGTTACAGGCACACACACACGAACATATCTAACAGCCAGTACTGGGGGTTATGTTATTCTTCCAATTACGAGATGTTATTAGCGCTGTTCCAATTGGACAACAAAAGGCAAGAGTGGCCACACGGTCGGACGGACTAAAGGTTGCTGGTGCTTTACACCCACAGATTGCTATCAGGGATTACAACTTTTGATTCCTACCTTTATGTCCACGGATTTGGGGGGAATGTTACTGTTGGTTGGGTATATGAGGGTGTTTACTCTGGCACGAATGGATGTTGTCAAAACACAATTCTGGGCGCAACGTGTGTCAAAGACCATGTACCTCCAAATAGGGCACCAAAATTCCAAAAAGGGACTGCCGCCTCCTGATAGATCAGGAGGCCAATAGCTTCACGAATTCTTATTTCGATATTGCGCGCGAAAAATTATTTCAAAAATTGGAATTCTTCAATTAAATTCCTTGGACCCAATGAAAAAAAAAATCTGTGATTTTTATTTATTTTTTTTTTTTTTATTTAAACACCAGAGATCCGTCCGTCGCAATATTTGACTTTTTTCTAAAAATGGCAATCTTTGACGCTTCTACCCTATTTATACTCAATCTACCCAAGCCGCAATACGCCATTTCTTTAATCTGCATTTTATCTTCGAAACCAGGTTTTGATTTTCTTTTGTTTTAAAGTTTTCACCCGTTGCTTTTCCCCAGTCCTACATCCCATTGTCGTCATTCCCCATGTCCTCCGGGATTTATGAATGGACGACTACTATTTTATGCAACTCCGCTTATCGTAAAAACTTCGATGCCTCCGACCACTTCCTAACATGTTGCTGTCAGACAAACCACGCCATTCCACACAAAGCAAGCAACAGAGCAGACACACAAATATCAAAAAAAAGATAAAAAGAAATTAAAATTAATTTCTTTCACCGCATAAAAACTGAGGCACATTCCATTCCACTGACAATAAAAAACATACATCAGCCTACTGGTCACCTTCTGGCCCATGGCAAATAAAAAAATACCGGCCAGAAATTGTACAAAAGAAAATCAAGTCATTTGCTTATAGAGCACGCACACACATACATACATACTCGCCACCAAAAACCACTTCGTATCGTAAATGTGGCTATGCAGCGAAATGCATGTTTATGGCAGAAAAAAAATATAAATCTACAAGCAAAATAATTGTCTTCTGGACCAGACATGGCAAAGCACGGGAAACAATTCCCTGCCAGATTCATGAAATGGGGTGGGCAAAACGCACCTGCCCAATGATGTATTGTCTTCCAACCGGCCCAATAGCAATACTTCGAGGTGACATCTCTGTCATGCCGGCCTACATACATATGAATAAAGCAAAACATATAGACTCACACCCGTATTCACAGAACCCAAAACAGCTTCATAGTAGGCTTATTAGACAGTTTTGCTGGAATCTGTCAAATAAGCCAACTCTAACGCTTCTTTTAAGTTTTATGAATATGGGCATTAAGCAACAACGAATCGAAATGAATTCCAACAAAATATACTGTGCTGTCTTCATAACTATAATTCCAGCACAAAGCTATCGCTATAGCTCATCCACCCAATAATCGCCAAAGCAACAACACAAAGCACTTTCCAACGCCTGCCGAAAAGATGAGCCATATGTCAATACGTCTGGTCTCTTCGGTGTATGGTCGGCCATTGGTGATGTCAACCAGGGGCACTTATCATAATGGGGCATCGCCAGGCAGATGGCATATACCATGGCTGGAATCATATATACTGGGGTCCGTATGCCTTTTTACCCCACAGGTATACTGGTACTATCCCAATATGTCCCTGGCATAGCCGTCTTAGCCCCGTCCTGTCCATCCGTTTGGGTACCGCCAATAAAACGACAAAAAATATCCATGCTATATATCCATGATCTTCCATTTCAATCTTGAGCCAATAAGTCGAATAAAAGCATTCGATAATCCATATCATTCGGTGCCTTCGCAACAAAACACCGAGGATTTCAAGTTGACGCCGGAATGAACGGTGTGCGAACGGCAATTATCGGGCGTTCAACGTGGGGAACTCCCACACCCTGACGTCTCATTAGCCGGGCAACTATCACCTAGATCAGAATTAGGGAAGTGTCTCCACAATTTCACTGATAATGAGTTTACTTTGTGGTCCCTTCATTTTTTTCCCATTTCAGATTCAAACCCAAAGACATCTCGCTTATCACAATACCGCCTCCAACAAACAGTTGGGATCGACTCCGTCATATACCAAGGTAAACGACACCCTTATTGCACCTCTACCCCAATATCCTATAACCTAGAGACAACCACAGACAATTAGGACAAATACTCGAACATATACTTGATCCCATATTGCACGCGGTTTAATCTAGATCACAGATAATATTGCACTTAGTACGGTAAAGATGTTATCACAGTAAAGTTAGGCCTTAAGGTCCTTGGCATGGGCGACACCGAGAGGTTTGCCCTTGAGATCCTCCAACTGGTACATATTATTGCCCACCATACCGCTTATTCTGCACTTCGAAAATTTCCTTGCAAATTTAGCATTGAAATTTTTGCCAAAATCACTCAAGGCATAATTGCGGCGATATATCTCCTGACCGGGGACAAATTTGACCGTTCGCGCTCTGCGATTGTATCGCCTGGAGCTAGCTTCAAATGCCCTATGCATATTATCCTTGATTTTTCCGCGAATAAGGGCCATGCGGTCCGCTTTATCCATATGTACCAGTTCATGCTCCGTCAGTGAACCTAATCTCCTGGCCAGATTATAATCGGACCCGCTTGAATACATATGGTATCCGAAAAGCGAAAAGAACGGGGTCACGCCCGTCGCTGTATGTACCGAGGTCCTCAGTGCACACTCTATCTCCGACAAGTAGAGGTCCCAGTCTCGATGATCCTTCTCCAAGTAAGCCCTAATCGCATTCAGAACGGATTGGTTTACCCGTTCTGAGGCGTTAGATTGAGGAGAGTACGGCGCTGTCTGCATGTGTCTGATTTGATACGAATTCACCATTTCTCTGAAATGTTTTGACACAAATTGGGCCCCGTTGTCACTATGTATGGTTTCTGGGACACCGAATTTCCTAAAAATTTCCTCGACCAGAAATTTAACCACGTTCGTAGCAGTCGCCTCTCTCATCGCCTTCAGGAAGGTAAATTTCGAAAAGTGGTCTACCACAATAAAAATATAGGCGTTACCGCTTCTGGACCGGGGATATTTACCCAAAAAGTCCATATACAATTTTTGAAACGGCCTCTCCGTTCTCACCTCATTGCCAATCGTAGGTTGAGTGCTACGATTCACCGACTTGGTCTCCTTACACGTAGCACAATTGTTAACGTACTGCCTCACCTGAGTGCACATATTAGGCCAGTAGAAAGTCTGTCGAAGTCGGTATAGGGTCTTAGCCATTCCACCATGAGCAGCCGTAGGTCCGTCATGGGCTTTCTGAATGAGTACATGAGTCAAGGCGTCGGGTATCCACAGTCTCCAAACGTATTCCTGGAGTTCCTCGTCGCACTCTCCTCGAACCCTCTTAAAGACCATACCGTTCTTCACCTTCAAATCCGGGAGTCTATCGCCATTGGTTTCCACCGTTCTAATCAGGTCTTGATAGGCCTCGCTCTCAAATTCTGTAGTCTCAAAATCCAGGACCTGGTTGAGATCCAGTTCCTCAATACAGGGTACCCGCGACAGCATATCGGCAACGACGTTATCCTTTCCTCTGCGATGTTCTATGTCGAAACGGTACGCTTGCAGCTGTAATGACCAACGGGCGAGTCTTCCGCTCAAATCCTTGAGACCCATTAACCATTGCAAACTCGCGTGATCAGTTATGACGGTGAAGTCCATCAACTCCACATATGGTCTAAATTTCCTTATTGCCATAACGGCAGCAAGGCACTCCTTCTCCGTCACACTGTAATTGCGCTGGCATTGGTTCAATTTCTGCGAGTAAAACGCAATCGGGTGCTCCTCCCCTTGGTCATTCAACTGAAAAAGAACAGCCCCTATACCGTAGTCTGAGGCGTCACATTGTACGAAGAATCTTCGTGTAAAATCAGCATGCCGCAAAACCGGCGCTGACGTTAGAGCCTTCTTCAATTCTTCAAAAGCACACCTCGCCTCCTCAGTCATCGTAAATCTCCTCGCTTTCTTAAGGGTATCCGTCAAAGGGGCTGATATAGTCGCGAAATCCCTTATAAATCTGCGGTACCAGCCCGCAGTACCCAGAAAGCTACGCACCTCCCTTGGATTTTTCGGGATCGGAATCTTGCGTATAGCCTCGAGTTTATCGGGGTCCGTTCGGAGCATACCATCACCAATAATAAATCCAAGGTACTTTAACTCCCTGAAGCAAAACTGAGACTTCTTTAGGCCTATTGTCAAACCAGCGTTTCTCAAACATTGAGCCACCTCCTTCAAAAGGCGAATATGCTCCTCAAAACCGCTCGATATTACCAGTAAATCATCTAAGTATACAAATACGTTCTCCTTCAGCTTGCTTGGTACGACCTTGTCCATTAAACGGCATAGTCTCTGCGCCGCATTACATAGCCCAAAGGGCATGACGCGGAACTGGTATAAAGGTCGACCAGCAACTGTAAAGGCCGTGTATTTTCTACTCTCCTCATCCAATTCTATCTGCCAAAATGCGAACTTTAAATCGACGCTACTGATAAAATACGTCTCATCTATCCTACTCAAAATACCGTCGATATTTTGAAGCGGGTAGGCGTCCTTTTCCGTCAACTTATTCAATTTTCTCGCATCAAGGCAAAAACGGTTCTTTCCGGGTTTTCTTACTATGGTAGTCCGATTGCTCCAAGGACTTTCGCTAGGTTCGATAACATTCAAGCGCAGCATGTTATCGATTTCTTCGTACGTTATCTTCTGCACGGCCGGAGATATCGGATAATATCGGTCTTTCACGGGCTCCGCCCCTTCAATCAATTTTATGGTATGTTTCTCGAGCTGGGTACGCCCCAAGCCCTTCTGCTCAAAAGTATCAAATTGGTCTATAGCCTCATCTAATCTTCGTTTCTGGTCCTCTGTCAGGTCGTGAGGTCTCAATTTGCACTCTTGTCGCGCTTCAACGAAATCCATAGCCATGCGATGGACATCCAATTCGGCACACCCTAATATTTCTGGAGCAAGATTAAACTCTCGCCAAAAGTCAATACCTAGGTACAGTTCTTGCTCCAGATCTGGGCAAAGATATAAATTCATCTCCTTTGAGACATCCTTGTATCTGATGTCGCAAACAATCTTGCCTAGAATCCTATAATTGTGGCCACTCGCCGTTGCAACATTGTTGAACATAGGTTTTATGTCAAGTTGCAATTCCTCAACTCTTTCTCTGCAACCTCGTCCCAATATACTGACGGAAGCCCCAGTATCTAATAATCCTTTTATCAAACTGTTCCTCACTTCAATAATAGCATATGCTCTAGGATCACCGTCTTCTCGAGTGGCTCGCTCAATCGACTCTACTACAAGACGCTTGCATCTTCGTTGTTCTGCCGTCCTCTGACGTATCTTAATGATTCGGTTAGATAATTCTTTTGGACTGTAATCCGGGCCCATTATCCGATCTCGAGCCTCATTATAATTTTGTTGCCGAATCTCAACAGGTATGTAATGTCTATTTCCAGCTGTCAATTTCGCCTCCTGCTCCACTATCATATCATCTCGATTTCTCTCCTTCACACTCTGTTCCTTGCGGGATATAATCTCGACTGGAGCTAGTTCGCAGGGTTTTCCGACGGACGCGGTTCCCCTGACTTCTCCACGCCCCTCCGGTGGTTTCCCTGCTGGCAACTCGGACATTTTGGAGTTATGGTGTTCGGTTTCCCGCATCTATAACAAAATAGGGACCTTACCGATGAAGTACACTCCATAAAAACATGTCCGGCCTCGTTACAATTCCAGCAAATTAGTTGCTTCGGTTGCCTTTGGTTTTGAATTCGAATAGCTGCCACTTCCTCGGAAGTATCCTGCTGATAATCTGGTTCAAAACCCTCATAACCGTCTACAAAAACTTCACTGACCTGCCTAACGGGGCGGGATACTGGCATGGATCTGTGCTCTCTACGGGGGAAATTTCTTTCCGCCTCCTTACATTCAGTTCGTAACATCTCCACAGTGGAAATGGACATTGGGTAAACAATCATCTTTATATTATCCCTGACATTCACCTTCAAAATGTTCACCATGTCTAGGTCGCCTATAGGCTGCACCAATCTGGCGCGTAGCTGGGCCATGCTGTGAAAGTACCCGTCTACTGTCTCGTTTCCTGCCTGCTTCCGATCTACCAAATCCCTCATGGCCTCAAACGCTGATTTCGTGGTTCGATACTGGCACAATAATGCCTCTCTCAATTGGAACCAATCTCGGAAATATTTGGTCTTCTGCGAGTGCCAAAACCATTCCAGAGCAGGGCCAGAAACTAACAAGCGGAAATCTCTCAAAACCTCTTCCCATGGAATCGCGTACTGGGCCTGCAGACACTCGAGACGGAAAATAAATTCCTCTACGGTCAATCTTTGTACGTTACCGTCAAAATTTATTCCAAACTTGTCAATTCTAATCCTTATTTGATCATTTATCGCGGAGTTTGGATAGTGGCTACTGCTGTTTGTGGAGTGCATGGCGGATCCGGGCCTATCCGTGGCCACCGCAGAATCATGCGTATCTGCCATTGGCCTCTGTACTAAAGCCTCGTTAACAAATCCACCGTCACCTACGCCAGAAATGGCACGCTCACTAGGTGGAGCTTGTCGTTGCCCTACTACCATAGACAAATCCTTAATCGACCTGGCCAACGTCTCCATTGTCCTGCGTATATCAATCAATTCATTGCTAACTATAGCCTTTACGGTACCCTCAATACCCTGATTGTTATCGTTTAACCTATTTTCCGATGTTCCAGCAGGTGCCGTAACTGGCTGATTAATTATGGTATTCGAGAGATCCCGTATTTGACCCTCATTCGCGTTGCCTGATGTGCCCTGTTCGGCCATTCTTTGCCTTTTCAATTCTATCTCAGCCACTGACGTATTTGGGTCAAAAGCCTGACCGCGATTTCTCTTACTCCGGCTTCGAGACCGTGTATTCATAACCTACAATCTACTGTATAAATCTCCCTTTGCCACAAGTTCCCCAATATTCTATTTGATTTATTTATTGTTAATCTATTTATTTATGTTATTATATAACTTCTTCTTTGAGTGATTATTTTAGGTATATATTAAAGTATTTGTTTATTTATAAATAATTTAATCCAAAAAAAAATATTTCTACAGTAGTATACAAAAAAAATATAATTGCTTTAATCAAAGTTCTATACGTATATTAATTATTCATGAAAACAAAAAAAATTATTGAATAAGATAATTAAAGACAACCCACTTCACCTGGAAGCTTTTTCACGATTTCTGATAACACAAACAAAAATCTTGAGAGGAATATGTGGTGCATATAAACATGGGAGTGACGAGATCGTTCGATTTGCCCTTTCTCTCCTAAACTTGACAATCCGATCCAGGCTATGATTCGTAGACCAATCCTGTATTCATGACGGTCAAAAGTCGACTGCTTGGAATATATACCAAGGTGCCAAAGTCTGATGCAAATCAACCTAGAAATATATTAGAGTGTTCCCCTATGGGGAATTCTGATGCAGATATCCAAGACAAATCTAAATTAACATTCTAAAACAAACGTGCATTGATCTTCCGAAATTCTGGCAGTTTCGTATCCATTCGAATCAAAACAAGAATTGTGGAGTATCGTATTACATCTGACTTGCAAAAAACATGTCTCTACAACGGCTAATACATTCCTCCTTTCCTCGGAAAGAATCAAACACAAACAATATGTATAAATAAAAAGTATAATTACGACATATAACACAGGTCCTTACAAACAATCATTGTTACACGTAGACGAACAAGATATTGCACTTGACCCATTAAGATATCCTAAAATCCAGTCTATCCACTAAAATAAATCTAATCATAATATTGCACAACAAATGACTTTATAGGAAAGTCCGGCTGCAACACTTATTAGACATATCTAGTATCGACTCGATTCGATCCGGGCTATTATAATCAACTAGTATGCTATTGCGTGGTACTTAGATGTTGCGTACCCTTATTATACACTACTTCCAATATCACAAAGTGAAAGTTCCTCAGGACAACACCCACTCTACTTCCGGTCCCTATCACTATCATCTGTAATACAAAAGTATCAAATTTTCGATTGGGCGCCATTACTGTTATGTCCCCTTTATAGCACTAGGTCCGGCAAACCGGCAGCTCAACCATACTCAGGAGGTTCTTAACCCGCCGAAACCCAGCCTGAGGCATAACAAAGAAAAAAAAAGTATGCTTACAAAAAAAAATGAACACATCTGACAAAACAAAAACACGCTACGTAAAGGGATATCTGCATTATTATGAGGTCCTTGATGACCAGACCTCCCACTCAGCCCTCCCTACCATGGTTCACTCATACCAAATCCTGATTTTCCGTGAACCCCTTTTCCTAAGCCTCAAGTCACTCCATTATGCCTTCACATATTGCCTCTCAATGAATCAAGAACTCAAAACATATAGGTTATTAATACCCTTAAATCAAAACACATATTTATTCATATTTTCCTTTCTTTTATAATAAAATTTGGTAAAAATAATCAATATTGTCAAAATTGGTCAATATGATAAAAAATAAAAAAAAACGAATCAGAAGAAAACATGAGACCTACAAAGTTCCTGGGACCATCCCAAATACTGGTTTTAAAAATTTACGTTACTTTTCCTACCTAAAAGAGCTCTATTAAGTAGATTCTAATCTGGGGTTAAACATTAGTAAATATGCCCCTATCAACAACACATGGCTTCCGATTCACTTTGTAGTATCCCTAACAAATAATATTTAATAAAAAAAACACAAAAAAAAGGTAAGGAAAGGATAAAAAGATGGTTAAACTTATAACTACGACACTACATAAATCATAAAAATAAATATATTATAAAAAAAAATTTGCATAAATAAGGTCAATATGTATATAAAAATGAATGATTATTTAGGTTCATAATAATTCTTTCTCTTTGGGAATATAAAAATCTTTTTATCTCATAATGTCTTTAATGACAATTATGACGTTATCAGCACAAAATTCATTAAATTAAAAATCGGGCTTTCTTCTTACTTGGCTGTTAAACACACGTCTCACCGAGTACAATGCTCTGCTATGAGTTACAGGCACACACACACGAACATATCTAACAGCCAGTACTGGGGGTTATGTTATTCTTCCAATTACGAGATGTTATTAGCGCTGTTCCAATTGGACAACAAAAGGCAAGAGTGGCCACACGGTCGGACGGACTAAAGGTTGCTGGTGCTTTACACCCACAGATTGCTATCAGGGATTACAACTTTTGATTCCTACCTTTATGTCCACGGATTTGGGGGGAATGTTACTGTTGGTTGGGTATATGAGGGTGTTTACTCTGGCACGAATGGATGTTGTCAAAACACAATTCTGGGCGCAACGTGTGTCAAAGACCATGTACCTCCAAATAGGGCACCAAAATTCCAAAAAGGGACTGCCGCCTCCTGATAGATCAGGAGGCCAATAGCTTCACGAATTCTTATTTCGATATTGCGCGCGAAAAATTATTTCAAAAATTGGAATTCTTCAATTAAATTCCTTGGACCCAATGAAAAAAAAAATCTGTGATTTTTATTTATTTTTTTTTTTTTTATTTAAACACCAGAGATCCGTCCGTCGCAATATTTGACTTTTTTCTAAAAATGGCAATCTTTGACGCTTCTACCCTATTTATACTCAATCTACCCAAGCCGCAATACGCCATTTCTTTAATCTGCATTTTATCTTCGAAACCAGGTTTTGATTTTCTTTTGTTTTAAAGTTTTCACCCGTTGCTTTTCCCCAGTCCTACATCCCATTGTCGTCATTCCCCATGTCCTCCGGGATTTATGAATGGACGACTACTATTTTATGCAACTCCGCTTATCGTAAAAACTTCGATGCCTCCGACCACTTCCTAACATGTTGCTGTCAGACAAACCACGCCATTCCACACAAAGCAAGCAACAGAGCAGACACACAAATATCAAAAAAAAGATAAAAAGAAATTAAAATTAATTTCTTTCACCGCATAAAAACTGAGGCACATTCCATTCCACTGACAATAAAAAACATACATCAGCCTACTGGTCACCTTCTGGCCCATGGCAAATAAAAAAATACCGGCCAGAAATTGTACAAAAGAAAATCAAGTCATTTGCTTATAGAGCACGCACACACATACATACATACTCGCCACCAAAAACCACTTCGTATCGTAAATGTGGCTATGCAGCGAAATGCATGTTTATGGCAGAAAAAAAATATAAATCTACAAGCAAAATAATTGTCTTCTGGACCAGACATGGCAAAGCACGGGAAACAATTCCCTGCCAGATTCATGAAATGGGGTGGGCAAAACGCACCTGCCCAATGATGTATTGTCTTCCAACCGGCCCAATAGCAATACTTCGAGGTGACATCTCTGTCATGCCGGCCTACATACATATGAATAAAGCAAAACATATAGACTCACACCCGTATTCACAGAACCCAAAACAGCTTCATAGTAGGCTTATTAGACAGTTTTGCTGGAATCTGTCAAATAAGCCAACTCTAACGCTTCTTTTAAGTTTTATGAATATGGGCATTAAGCAACAACGAATCGAAATGAATTCCAACAAAATATACTGTGCTGTCTTCATAACTATAATTCCAGCACAAAGCTATCGCTATAGCTCATCCACCCAATAATCGCCAAAGCAACAACACAAAGCACTTTCCAACGCCTGCCGAAAAGATGAGCCATATGTCAATACGTCTGGTCTCTTCGGTGTATGGTCGGCCATTGGTGATGTCAACCAGGGGCACTTATCATAATGGGGCATCGCCAGGCAGATGGCATATACCATGGCTGGAATCATATATACTGGGGTCCGTATGCCTTTTTACCCCACAGGTATACTGGTACTATCCCAATATGTCCCTGGCATAGCCGTCTTAGCCCCGTCCTGTCCATCCGTTTGGGTACCGCCAATAAAACGACAAAAAATATCCATGCTATATATCCATGATCTTCCATTTCAATCTTGAGCCAATAAGTCGAATAAAAGCATTCGATAATCCATATCATTCGGTGCCTTCGCAACAATGCTATGACATGTTTTAACGAAAATCGTTTAGTTAAAAAGCATTAGCAGAAAAGTTAACGAATTTGGTATTCAGTAGATTCTTTTAACGATAATCGATATCCTTAAAATCAGCTGAATAGAAAATTCGCTAACGAATAGAAAATCGTCAACTAAACGACGGACAATTATTTGGTGTTTACTTTAACGACGAGAAATTATAATCCGTTATTACAGTGGCTTTAGAGTATTTCTCTCTTGTTGTTTCTTTGAACATTTCTGAGACGTCTTGTAGTGGCGCTTGTGGTTGTGTTCATGTTTTCCTTTTCCGGTTTGCAGTCAAACTCTTTGTATTGTAAAGGGTGATTTTTTTGAGGTTAGGATTTTCATGCATTAGTATTTGACAGATCACGTGGGATTTCAGACATGGTGTCAAAGAGAAAGATGCTCAGTATGCTTTGACATTTCATCATGAATAGACTTACTAACGAGCAACGCTTGCAAATCATTCAATTTTATTACCAAAATCAGTGTTCGGTTCGAAATGTGTTCATTCACCGTAACGTTGCGTCCAACAGCATATTTGAAAAAATACGGTCCAATGATTCCACCAGCGTACAAACCACACCAAACAGTGCATTTTTCGGGATGCATGGGCAGTTCTTGAACGGCTTCTGGTTGCTCTTCACTCCAAATGCGGCAATTTTGCTTATTTGCGTAGCCATTCAACCAGAAATGAGCCTCATCGCTGAACGGTGAATGAACACATTTCGAACCGAACACTGATTTTGGTAATAAAATTCAATGATTTGCAAGCATTGCTCGTTAGTAAGTCTATTCATGATGAAATGTCAAAGCATACTGAGCATCTTTCTCTTTGACACCATGTCTGAAATCCCACGTGATCTGTCAAATACTAATGCATGAAAATCCTAACCTTAAAAAAATCACCCTTTAGTATTTGTAACTTTATTTTGGCAAAACGCTCCCTAAATTATACCTGTGATTTCGTACATTACATTTAAACTCTATTGCTTCAATGTTATGCCATTGAGTCTTTAGGTTATCTCCCATTCTTCGCGACATCTTGAGTTGTTTTGCATTAGTGTATTTCTTTTTTTTTGTAAACTTTGGTAAGAGCTTGGGAAATTTAAAGTCTTGGCGAGTGTAGAAAAGGGTCTGCTCAAGGAGCCATCTTTCTCATTTCCATGAAGTTTTCAACAAGTAAAGAAGTCTCTTCAAACTCTTAAAAAATCGTGAAAACAAATTTTAAATTTTAATTGCTTTGATCGTTGCCAATCAAATAAATTTTTTTTAATCGGGCTTTTGGTCTTCCCGGTTTGCGTGTACCACCGTGTTTTCCTTCAAAAGACTTCTGTGCTGGAGCTTCTTCATCCATTCCGACAACATGAACTAGCCATACAGCTCGTGGTTCATACGACGCCTATATTCTCCATTAACGCAAACTGGTCCATATATTTTACGAACAATCTTTCTCTCAAATACTCCAAGCACTGTCTCTGCTG
This sequence comes from Stomoxys calcitrans, assembly GCF_963082655.1. Taxonomy (NCBI): domain Eukaryota; kingdom Metazoa; phylum Arthropoda; class Insecta; order Diptera; family Muscidae; genus Stomoxys; species Stomoxys calcitrans. The sequence continues at coordinate 139,233,110 of NC_081553.1, forward strand.
CTTTCACAAGTACCCATGCTTCGGAACCATATAACAGCACGGGTTGTATCAGTGTCTTGTATAATGTAATCTTCGTCTGTCGAGAGGTGGCCTTGTTTCTAAACTGCTTACTTAGTTTAAAGTAGCATCTGTATTATTATTATCATCTGTCAGTATTATTCTTCGCTTAATCTCAAAATTTGTGTCATTCGTTTCGGCTACGGTGGTGCCGAGGTAGGTTAAGTTACTGACTATCTCAAAGATGTGGTTCCCAACTTTCTCCATTTTCTATATCTGCTCGGTTGTGCAAGGCTTTTTGGGAGTTGAAACCATCCATTTGGTCTTATATCCATTTACTGCCAGACCCCTTTGCACTGACTCTCTTTCGATTCTTTCAAAGGCTGCAGTTACTACTTCCGGAGACCGACCTATCATATCGATGTCGTCGGCATAGGCGAGTAGCATGTGTTCTCTTGTGATTAGTGTGCCATATCTATACACATCTGCATCCCCTATAATCTTCTCCAACGTCTCCTTGTCTGAAACCTCGTTTGGTATTAAATGGTTTGGAGAGATTCTTTCATATTCTTACTGAGGAATACGTATCAGCAAATGTCATCCTGCAAAGTCTTATTAATTTTTCAGGGATACCAAACTCAGACATGGCTTGAAATACCTTTGAACGTAAAGGAGTATCGAAGGCGGCTTTGTAGTCAACAAAGAGATGGTAGGTGTTGATTTGTCCTTCTCGGGTCTTTTCCAGGATTTGGCGCAGTGTGAATGTCTGGTCTAGGGTGCATTTACCAGGTCTAAAGCCGCATTGATAAGGCTCAATTATGTCATTGACTTTAGGTTTTAGTCTTTCACACAGTACGCTCGAGAGTATCTTGTATGCGATGGGGAGGAGACTTATTCCTCTATAGGTGTCACATTCCGCCTTGTCTCCTTTCGTGTGTACTGGACATAGTATGCTGAGGTTCCAATCATCGGGTATGCGTTTTTCTAGCTAGATTGCGCAGATGAGCTGATGCATACGCCTTATCAGCGTGTCGCCTCCGGCCTTAAATAGTTCAGCGGGTAACTCGTCGGCTCCTGCTGTCTTGTTGTTCTTTAATCGGGTCACTGCTACTTGGACCTCATTCTGTCTAGGAGGTAAACATTCTATACCATCATCAGGGATTGGTTCTGCGGTATCCTCTTCGCCGCTAACGTCGGACACTAGCACTAGTTAGTTACCAGATTTCCTTCTTTGACTCTGCAGTTGGATGTGCCTGCACCAAAGCCATCGGTTTGATCTTTAATTCTTTGGTAGAATTTCCGAAATTCATTCTGACTCACACTTACGTCTTTCCATTACCTTTTTTTTCTGCGGAATAGACGTTTCTCTTCTCTGCTTTTCTCCCGATACCTCTCCTTCATCTGGCGCGTTGATACTGATTGCAGGGTTGCTCTATATGCCGCATTCTTGGCTTCATTAGCATCTCGGCACTCTTGGTCGTACCATAGGTTTCTTGGAGGAGGCTTCCAGTACCCAAGTACGTATTTCGCGGCATTTTCCATGCAGTGGGCAATAGTTTGCCACTGCGCCATTATCAGTCTATCAGTTATCGTCGTTGATTCAAAAAGCTGCTACTCCCTGCGTTGTGTCCGTGGTCAAGGGAGTGGAGGGGGAGTAGTTGAGGATTGCAGTAGAGCCCTGGTCGCACTAATGTAGTAGGCAGCCCGGAGAGTTGTGTTTATCTGCCTAAAATTACAGCGAAAAGCGCCCTACCTTATAGTGCGATCCAAAATAAGAAAAAAATTTTAGTGACCCCGGAATCATTATTATTAAAAAAAAAAGAGAAAAAGAAACCTAACCGTGGGGAAGAAAAAAAAACTTGTAAAGTTTATTTCTGTTTTGTATGCTTAAACCCCATGTAAATTGTGTCGTTCGATTTTAGCCTGTTCCCATTATATTAATTCGTTTTTGTGCTAATCGTTATTTTATGAAAAAAAGAAATATTTTAAACTGTTTTTTTTCGTTGTTCAAAATAGAGAAAGCAAAAGTTTAAAGGGGAAAAAACATAAGTGTAACAATATTACAAAATCGATTGATTTCAAAACATAAAAACTAGAACAACAAGTCACATAAAAAAAACAATATAAACAAACAAGTATATATTTTAAATATAACAACACCAGTGTTGGAAAGTGCAAATTGCCTTGTCTGCCACTCTGCCCTCCCCTGCTGAAAGGTCTTTCATTGTGGGATCCAAAGGACAAGTAAGTGGTTCTTTTACTCATTTGTTTTTGGTTTTGTTTTTGTTTGCCTAAATTGGAATCACAACTTGCTAATATTGAGGCTGTGGCTTCGTGTACCAGTTGGGTTGATCAATTGAGCAAACCGTTAAGCTATGCGAGAGCAGTGGGCGAGAGCAGGTTCTCTTTTAAATGATCTGTTTTAAAATATATATTTTTCTCTTCGATCACAAATTGAACCCTTTTCAATTAATAATTTAAACCTTGACAAAAAAAAAACAAACTTAGTGCTTGCCAAGATAACCTGGAAAAAGGAATCGGAAATAACATTCTTGTATGCGTTTCAATGTTATATTTTGTGCTTTAACGCTTGCCTTTTATTCTTTGTTTAAAGTTTTAAAAGCACCAAAACTTATAAAGCCAGCCTATTGCTGCAGTTTATACAAGCTTGCTCTTTTAGTCATACGTTGTTGCTCTTAGTAATGGGGTACACAGCAGCACATACGTGAATGTTTGTTTTCTTTTTTTTCTCTCGCATATAGCAAGTACTCATTTGTTGTTGTGATCGAAGGCATTTTTTCTTCATTTAGTGTTTGAAATTTTTGTTGTAATAATGATTTGGGTTAAATGTTTTGAACCTACAATAATAGTTTAACCACCGAATAAGACCCAGCAAAGAATATCACTAATACACATACAAATACATCTGTCCCGAAACAGGTCACTGAACTTTATTCATTTTTCTTTGCGTTTTTTTCTTTTGCTTTCTTATGCATACTGAACATATGTGCATGTTACATTTGAATTTCGCTTAACAGTCCGGTTAACGTAACAGACACCTACAAGCAAAAGCCTAACACTGTAAAAAAATCATGTTGGAGTAAATTACTTGAATTAACTTGTCTTTGAATTTTTATAATTAATGTTGCTATTATACATTTTTATATTATCTACATATAAGTGATAACCAAGAAAATAATGAAATTAAAGATACCATGAAAATTTCTGCTTTTCGTATGATATTGGTCTTAATTCTTAAAAAACCCATGAAGTTAACAGCTATGTTCTAAGCGAACTTTATATGTTTGATTCCTGAAGGCACCACAGTAGTGTAAAGGCGAGGTCTTGAATATGGGTTACCAGGAATATATTGGTGGATACCAGGTAACATGGATGGGTGGGCGTAGACTTTTCAGTTTGCACATCTATAACCTGAATGAAATCGGCTCTACAAAACCGATTTTCCTAACTTTTGTTTGCTATTTCTTCCCCTTCTTGACTTAATGTTGCACGCTTTATAAACAACCTCTTTAAATTTTATGGTAGCGTTTCCGAGCTGGACAATGGCAAGATCCCATATCCACCGACGAGCAATAAGGCCGAGCCAATTACGCGTGCCAATGCTTGTCTGCTCACAGACTTGACCAACTTTACAGCCTTTTCGACAAATTGAAATTGACCGTTGTACAGGGTGGCTGATGAAAGCCGCTACCAAAAAAAAATGTAATAACTTTTTTTCTATTTAATAATAATAATTTAATAATTAATTTAATTAATTAATTAATTAATTTAATTAATAATAATTTAATAATTAATTTAATAATTTAATTTAACATGAATAAAAGAAAAATGTATTCCATACACCGAAAAAAAAATGTAGCAATATTCATCATTGTAGCAATATTCATCAGCCACCCTGTATGCTACAAAGTGGTGAAAAAGCTAAGATGTAATGCCATAACGGCGATTGGCATAAATATCTTCTCAGACAGCCTGGCAGGGTGGTCAGCATTCCAAAAATATGTGGCCTAGTCTAGACTTGAAGAGGTATACCGCTTTGCTGTCTCTGGGTAGAATGGAGGTTTCAGTCATTGTACCCGTTATGACAGGTCACAGTCTGATCGGAAAACATGCTGGCAGTCTGATGGTTACCAGTAATGACTTTTGCCGAAGCTGTGAGGACATCGAAGAACATAGACCATAGAACATATGCTGTGTACAGTCAGAAGGCGTTCCACTTTAGGTTCTCAATTCTTTGGGCGCTTGTGTATTTTAGCGGATGTAAACATTCACAATTTGTTGGGCATCTTTCTTCTCCTATTCCTGTGGTATCACAATGGACGAAAACGTCTTAGTGAGTCTGATGGCAGACTGCCACTCTAGCCTATCCTAACCAAAAATTATTTTTAGTAGCCCAAATAGGGGATAATACCACGTAATGAGACCGGCTAAAGCCACAGCAAATCCCAACTACACCGTATAAAACGTTGTTGCTGTTGTTGTGGCAGTTTGTTGTGTTCTATTTTTCTCTTGATTCTGTTGAGTGTCCAGATCCAGGAACTCTGCGACACAGGGATCTAGGTCCGAGTCGAGTGGGTCTAACTTCTTAGTTAAACAGGTGACGTGTGTCGTGTGGTCCCTGGTCACAATCGGGACATACATCTTGCACGTCGGCATCTATCCTTGCTCTGTAGGAATTGAGGCGGCTGCATCCGCCGGAACGTAATTGAGCCAGAACTACTCTGGTTTGCTGGGGTCGGTAAATTTCTTCAGGTGCAACTGGAGGCGGTCGTTCTCCAAGGACGACATTCACCCGGTAAATATTTAACGCATATGCTACAGTGTCTGCATAAATGTTGTATAGACCCGCATGATATGCCACTTGATCTAGAGGTTCTCTCTTGTAGCGCTGAACGTCACTCTCTAGATCATGTAGATCTACCTTAATGCTTCTGGGCAGTGAATACGAATTCACAAGATGATGATTTGGATGATCTATGCGATTAAAACCCAAAATGTATTGCTTAGACAGCATGTAGTTGTGTCTTCGCACTGGTAGGATCTTTGTCTCCTGATGGAGATGGTCCACATGAGAACTGAGGAGACAGCGCGTCGCAGTTCGAGGAGCGGTATTCCGACAGATCTGAATATTATTCCACTGCGTGTCACAGAGCTGACGGGAACACACTGGCGCTGCATAACTTACCACAGACCAGCCCATTGCTTTGTACGTGGTCAACAAGGTTTCTTTGTCTGTACCCCAATTGCTTACGGCAAGAGACTTGAGGACCTTGTCTGTACTTTTGACTTTATCGCAAATTTCTGTGGCATGTGGGGAGAATGTGTAAGAGCTATCAAATGTGACGCCAAGTATTTTGGGACACTTAATGGTCGGAATCATTTCTCCATCGACCATCACAGTCAGTTCGGCATTCACCTCACGCGTATTTGTAGTGAACAATGTAGATGAAGATTTGGTTGCACATATCTTCAGATTTCTTGCAGCGAAATATGAGGCAAGTTCGTTGAGGTAGACGTTCAACCTACCGCAAATTCACAATGGGTGGAGGATTAGGTAGCGGTTAAACAGTGCCAGAGATAACACCTCACCTTGGCGAACTCCGTTTCACTCTACGGTGCTTCGACTTCTTATCCCTAAATTCCACAAACGACTGGCGACCACACAGATAATTCGCGACCCAGCGTCTTGGCTACTCGTGAGAGAAGGGAGATCGGTCTGTACGTTTTTCCCCAAACTCGGGTCCTTTCCAGGCTTGAGTAACGGGATCACTCTGCCCATCTTCCAGACATAGGGTACTATAAGAGTGTTTAAAGACAGGTAAATGCAGATTCTTCAGCATCAGTGTAGAAATTTCGTCGGGACCCAAAGCCTTGGATGATTTGGCACCACGGATGACATTTGTATATTCGTCCAGGGTAAATTGTGATGGCTGATTTTCGGCTCGGAGACCACGGATACGACGAATGGCTCTCCTCCTAGCCCTGTCACTCTCGGGATGCACAAAAAATTGACGGTTGAACAATCTGATGCATCTCTCGGATCAGTCACGGTTACATCGCCAAAGGACCTATCATCCCGTCTACTGGGGATCGAGAGTGACTTAACAGTAGACCACAGCTTGCCTACACCGGTGCCTAAGTTACATTGATCCAAGTGTTCCAGCCACAAATTCCGCTTATGTTCGTTGACTACCCTGTTTATTACCAGATTCAGCTCGCTGATTTTGGGGTTAGTGGGGTCCGTACAACGAATCACATCACGCTCGTCTGCGAGTACCGCTGCCTGAGCCGAGAAATTGGGCCGAACTTGGGGTATTCAACCAGTTGGTATAAAGCGAGTGGCTGCTGCGTTAATGTTTCGAAATTTCCTGTTGTTGTTGTAGCAGTGTGTTGTACACCGAGACGGCAGCCCTTGCCGATGGAGGATTCCATCGGGTCAATCCGGTACGTACAACCGGCTGCCATGAGATTGTCGAAATTTCCTCTCGGTAATTAGCACATCCGAGGGGGGTGTCAGTTCAATTAATCGGCAATTGGTGTTCTCTCTGATGCCAGCATAATCGGTCTTCTTCTGATTGATAAACGTCCGGCGGTGGTCGGTCGATTGTGAGCATTAAGAGGAGGTGGTCTGATCCCAAGGAAATGACGGCATATTGTGTCCGTGACAACTGTGCAGGCTGCAGGTGTTGGTCAGCGTTTTCTCCTGGATCGCTGCCACCAATATGTTCTTCCGGGTCTGTTGGGGTTGGGATGCTGCTGTTTCGTTTATTGCCGCACGGAAGAGGTCGGGGGGTCACATAGTTCGACGACGAGGACGCAGAAGACGACAACGAAAAAAAGACGAACATCCTTACCCTTACATTGTCTGCAGGGCATAGGCAAGTCAGATAAATTTCCCTTAAACACACTTCTGAATACGGACAACCTTAGCATATATAGCAAAAGTTTAGCTATATATGCTAAGAAAGTTTTCTGTAATGCTATCAAAGTTTCCGAATATAAATTCGGTTGATAGTCTGTGGTATATCGTTAAAACTCAAACAAGAGCACTGTGTCCGTCCAACTCATATGAATTCTGGTTAGTTAAGCCAGTTTCGGATCGCCAGAACTGAGCCTTTTTAAACATAAGGCATTCGTGATACGTCATTTCGTGCAGAATAGACCCATCTCGCTTGCGCCTGGCGATATTGACCTCTACATGGAATGTATGGGAATAGCAGTCAAGTCCAATACTGGCGACTTTGGCGTAGTTAGGGGAGGTTCTGGGGTGGGGAAGGCTTAGCAACCCACAGAGAATCAGAAGCCCCCCAGAATTTTTCTCTATACATATATTTTTTTAATTAATATACACTTATTTTCGTTTAGCTTAACTACACAATAAATAAATTATATTATACTGTGAAATTTTCATTCTAAAAGTAAACAGGAATGAGGAAAAATTCCTAAGAATATGTGGCCAATATAAATTATTGCATTTTGCTCACAAAGAGCAATCATAGTTTTAAGGTTTCGGCAATTAAGAATTAGACATAGGCACATTTTTCTCGAAAATTGGGACGACATTTATGATGCTTAACGCCCGAGTTCAAATCCTGACGAGATCAGAAACAATTTTCAAAGTGGTTATCCCCACCTAATGCTAAAGACATCCGGTTGTTACACCTCCAGATATTGGTGTAAGTCCCTAATAAATTCTCTATCGCCATGATATGTTAAGTGTCCGTGTATCCATTGAAATCACACGAAATTTTTATCAAGTACAGCTAGCAGCTCCAAATATTGCCCAAAGTACTTCTTATTGAAGTAAATCAGTTGGAATTGCAAATGAGCCAAATCCGAATCGACCTTCCCAATTGACTTCTTATGATGTCGGGGCGCGCACAAAAACTTCTGTTGTGACTTTCAATCCATAAAAAACGATCTCTAGATTTGACTTGTTGAGAACATGCATTGATTGATCCTTTAATTTCAACATAATATTTGGTCAAGCTATATTGTAATTTAATATATTTTGATAACGACGTATTTTATTGGAAGTACAATTGAGAAAGAATAGAAAATTTTCATTTGAATAAAAGTAGTATACAATACAATGTTCAAGGCATTCTATAAATTAATTAACATTGATTAGAGTGTTATATTCCAAAGTGTTTCAATACCCTCTCTCACTCTATTAAATTTAATTTACTTCTGAATATTTGAAAATTTACATTTCCTAATGCTTTGGTACAAATATCAGCAATTTGATCACAAGTTTTAACATATCTAACTTCAATATTTCCTTGAGCCAAATGATCTCTAATGAAATGATGTTTGATATCGATATGTTTGGATCTTTTGCATTCCGTGTTTTTTGACATGAATATACACCCCTGATTGTCTTCATATAAAGGTACAGAGTATACATGGTCAACAATATACATATCTTCAAGAACACCTTTTATCCATATGGCTTCTGAGGTAGCCGCACTTAATGCTATATATTCAGCTTCTGAAGAGGATGTCGCCACTGTAGCTTGTTTTTTGCTGGACCACGAAATCGTATTTCCAAAAATCTGAAATGCAAATCCGCTCACTGATTTTCTGTCGCATACATCGGAAGCCCAGTCCGCGTCTGAGTATCCAATCAATGGTTCACGGCCTTCTTCTCGTTTTATCATCAATTTCAAATGTTTCGTGCCCTTTAAATATCTTAAAATTCTCTTCAACATTTTCCAATGAATTTCTGTTGGATTTTCTTGTGAACGAGCCATATAGCCAATATGGAAGCAAATATCAGGACGTGTACATAACATTACATACATAAGACTTCCTAATAGCTGCCTGTACGGTTTGTTTGTTTTTTCTGATTTCGGTATTTTCACCAGTTTTTCCAAGGGTGTTACAGCAGGTTTACAATCAATCATTTCAAATTTTTCCAAAATTCTAGTAATATTGGTTTCCTGTGACAGTTTCATAACTCCATCCTTTTGACTATAGTCTACTTTAATACCCAAAAAATATGTGAGGTCCCCACTATCTGACATACTAAAATTTTTGGATAATTCATTTTTCAAGAATTCAATTTCATTCCTGTTGGGACTTGCAATCAAAAGATCATCGACATATAGGAGTAAATATACTACACTCGAATTGTGATTTTTGACATACAGACAGTAATCATGATTTGATCGAACGAATCCAATCTTTAATAGAAACATATTAATTTTTTCATTCCAACAACGAGGACTTTGTTTTAAACCGTATAAAGACTTATTAAGTTGAAAAACTTCATTGTCATTAAGAGAAATTCCTTCAGGCGATTCCATGAATATTTGTTCTTTTAAATCTCCATGAAGAAATGCAGTTTTTACATCCATTTGATGGAAATGGTATCCGCATTGAACTCCAACTGCTAAAAATATTCTTATTGTTGCACCTGTGGCTAAACTTTTAGCCACAGGGGCAAATGTTTCTTCATAATCTATACCATATTTTTGTAAAAACCCTTTTGCTACTAACCTCGCTTTATACCTTGAGACACGTCCATTTTCGTCTCTCTTTATTCGGAATACCCACTTTGACTTTAGAGGTTTTACATTTGTAGGCCTTTCGACTATAGACCAAACATTGTTGTATTCCATAGATTTAACTTCATCGTCTATTGCCTTCAACCATTCATTCTTGTCTTGCCTCTTTAAAATATCTGCGTATGTATCTGGATGTTCGCCGTCTATATTATCACTAATATCTGCATTGTAGGATGTGAAGTAATCTTTAAAAACCTTTGGTATAAGACCCCGGGAACTTCTTCTTAACGTAGATTCGTCGTGCTGTGCATTCAATATACTCTGACTATCATTTTCTGATATTGTGTCTTGCACATTGCTACTATTTTGGGTGTCACCGTCTGCATCTTTCTGGAAACTGCAGTCCCAATTTATATTTGTTTCGCCACTTTCATCTTCTTGAGAATCATCCAAGTTTACAGATATAACATTCCTTTCATTATTTTTTTCGCCACTTTCGTCCTTTTTTAAACTGTCCAAATTTGCAGTTATGACATTCTCTTCATCCCTCTCTTGCTCATTGCTGCATATTGGAACCATATAATACTGATTTTTGACAACAGTATTTTGAAAAGGAAATAATTCTTCATTAAACTTAACATCACGGGCTGTAATTATTTTTCTAGTTTCAACATTCCCGATTCTATAACCATTGTTTGTGTAACCTACCATTATTCCTTCTATGCTTTTTGGATCTAACTTCTTTCTCTTTTGGTCCGGTATCCAAACATTTGCTTTGCAGCCGAAAATTCGTACCTTCTTGATATCTGGTTTATTTCCATACCACAGCTCCGCTGGAGTTTTTTCTCCATCAAGGCTTCTAGTTTCACATCGGTTAAGCAAATATACAGCAGATAAAGCTGCTTCTCCCCACATTTCCTTTGGGGCATTTGACCCAATCAACACCGTCCGAACTTTTTCAATCAACGTTCTGTTAAACCGTTCAGCTACTCCGTTTTGCTGCGGTGTATACGCTATGGTTTCTTCAAGTTGTATTCCTTTAATTTTATAGTACTGTATTTGATCATTTGAACGATATTCGGTACCCTGATCGCAACGCAAAATGGATATCTTCGTGGAAAACTTAGCTGCTGCAAAAGCCTCATATTGTTTAAATTTTTCAAACACTTCATGTTTGCTTTTAATCAAATAAATCACAGCAAAATGTGTAAAATCGTCGACGAACGAAACAATATATCTGTAACCATCGTGTGTTTTCGTAGATATTGGGCCGCATACATCACTATGAATTCTTTCCAAGACACGAGTGCTGCGGAAGTGGACACCTTTGAAGGGTTCTCTACTCTGCTTACCCTTCAAACATGTGTCACACATACCAAAAGATTTCACATTTCCCATACCTGTAACCATTTCATTTCGATGCATTGACTTAAGGCTTTTCTGATTAACATGACCTAATCTACAATGCCAAAGCTTTCCATCATCAAGAGAACACAATAAAGAACAGTTTATACATTTAATAAATTTAACTTCAAAAATGTTACCTTTTGGCTCAGCCATGACTAAATCTCTACCTTTGTTCAAAATAACAGCTGTATTGTTTTTGAAAACAACCTCTAAGCCCGATTTAGTTATTTTGCTGACTGATAATAAATTTTCCCTCAAGTGTGGTACATAAAGAACATTCTTAAGAAGTACATGTTGGCCGTTGAAGGTATATCCATGTATGTCGCCCATTTCATTTGCAGTCAATAATTCTCCATTTTTGGCGATGCTAATTGTTAAAGGCGCTTTCATTTTCGTCAGTTTATAGAACAAGCTTCGATCATTTGCAATATGGTCACTCGATCCTGAATTTAAAATAAAGTTCATCTTGTTCGACTCACTGCCATGTGCATTCACCATAAAACATACTAATTCGTCTTCGCTTTGGCCATCTGAAGTAACAACGTTGGTTTTTTGATTGTTATTAATGAAATTTGCTTCCTTCTTAAAACGACAGTTAGTTTTCATATGCCCCATTTTTCCGCAATTATGACATTTTCCATTAAATTTGATTCTATTACTCTTTCGAGCCACAAAAACAGCACCTGGTTTTTCACTATCGTTGTCCCCATTTCGATCATTTCGTTTTTTCTCTTCCGCTAGTAGACGCTGCTTTACTACTGACAATGTTAAGTCGTCTTCTTTCATATTTTCCAAAGCTGTTATTAAAGGGTCATAGCTTTCAGGAAGACTTACAAAGAGTTGCGACACCAGGTCACATTCATCTAATTTAGCTCCAGCTGACTTCAACTGCCGCACAAGACTATCGAACTCCATGAAATGGTCCATCATCTTTGTATCCTCCGTTAACTTTAATTTTGCTAACTGCTTCCTCAGTATTGTTTGATTTGTGGATGATCTCACCGTAAATACATTCTTCAAGGCATTCCACATTTGCATTGCAGACGCTTTTTCTCTAACATAGTCCAGGCAATCATCAGAAATGCAGCTTACTATAATGCATTTTGCTTTATTATCCTTTTCTTGATACTTAATTTTCTCGTCATTAGTAGCGGTGCTTTCCAAAGTCGATTCAATTACTTCCAAAACGTTAACAGCATCCAAATACATACATTCTTACACGAAAACTCCAGTTTTCGTAGTTTGTTCCATTAAATTGAACTATTCCATGAGGAATTTCCTTTCTTTGGTCGCCCATAACCTATTGTAATTTAATATATTTTGATAACGACGTATTTTATTAGAAGTACAATTGAGAAAGAATAGAAAATTTTCATTTGAATAAAAGTAGTATACAATACAATGTTCAAGGCATTCTATAAATTAATTAACATTGATTAGAGTGTTATATTCCAAAGTGTTTCAATAAGCTAAACATAATTCAATGGAATATTTGGTGTAAAACAAAATGAGATTTTGGTACATTTGTTCAAATTAAAATCAATATTGGTATGCCATACGTTATAATGTATCAATTATATTTGACGCGAAGAAGTCTAGGCCTCATTTGTATACTCAAATTAAAATAGGAAACTGAATTTGTATTCTACCACCGGCTAGACAATCGTTTCGAACCGACTTATGCAAACGTCTTTGACGGCTTTCGCGATCGACTTGGCGACAGCCAAGAAGTCATAAAGAAGTATGTGATGCCCATAATTAGCCCATATGAAAGAAAACAGATCATATTGATTTAATTTCTAGAACACACATAAGTATACGAATTATTTTATTCATATAAGAATGCAAAAACATGTTTTAAATTTTTTTTTGGTTCGGTCGTAATGTTTATCACTCTCGAACCCCTGTAGACGGGATGGTAGGACCTCAGACACTTTTGGCAACGCAACTGTGACTAATCCGAAGAGATGCTAGTTGTAGAGCTATTCGTCGTATCCATAGAATATGGACAGCCATCACAATTTACCGTGGGCGAAGTTACGAATGTCATCCGTGGCGCCAAATCAACCAAGGCGTTGGGCCCCGACGGAATCTCTACAGTGATGCTGAAGAATTTGGATCTACCTAGAGTTGAGTACCTTACAACTGTCCTCAACATGTCTTTAAATACTCTTGTAGTTCCCGATGTCTGGAAGATGGGCAGATCAATCCCGCTACTGAAGCCTGGAGAGGACCCCGAGTTTGAGGGAGTCGTACAGCCAAGATGCTTGAGGCACTTCTCCTCCCGAGCCTTGTTGGAGAATTTTCATTCGCCGGGCATCATTATAGATTTCGAAGACTGCATAGTACAACTACTGCTTTTCATGCCATCACCGCACATATTTGTCGCGGCTTCAATCAGCCCAGCCCATGTGATAGAACGTTCCTCGTGGTACTGGAACTATTTAAGGACATTGCCAACACTATTGAAGGACATTGCCAACAAATAATCTGTGTGGTCGCCAGTGATTTGTTGAATTTAGAGATAAGAAATCAAAACACCGTAGAGTGAAACAAGGAGTTCCTCAAGGCGGGGTAATATCTTCGGCACTGTTTAAACTCTACCTTTCCTCCTCTACTTCAAGATACACGTCAGATGATTAACTAACCCAGGCAGACCCATTCGACGCAGACCCAGATCCCTCTGGACGCATCTATCTTAGTAGAAGAGTTCCTGGACCTCGATACTCAACAGAATCAAAGATAGAGAAAGATAGAACATAACAAACTGCTACAACAACAGCAAAGACAAGGACGGCCATCACAGTTTACCGAAACAATCTTTACACTGATGCTAAAAAATCTGGATCTACCTGAAGTCGAATATCTTATAATTGCCCTTAACCTGTCATTGAACACTCTTATAGCACCCGATGTCTGGAAGATGGACGTGATCCCGCTACTTAAGCCAGGAAAGGACCCGAGTATGGGGGTTCAATTAGACCAGGCCATGTGATAAGACGGTCCACTTCACTTGGACTTGTAGTGCTGACAAAGAAACCTTGTTGATGACGTACAAAGCAATTGGACGGTCTGTGGTAAGTTATACACCAATGCGGTCCCGTTAGCTATGTGGCACGAAGTGGACTAATATTCAGATCTGTCAGAATGCCTTTCTTCGAACTGCGAAGGCTTTCTCCTCTGTTCTCACGTGTCTACTGATGGAAGTGCAGTAGACAAAGGTCCTACATGGTTTCTATAAAAGACCTTCTGATCGGTTATCGCACGGACCATCCAAATCATTATGGGGAAGTATCCACTGCCCAGAAACCTTAAGCTGGATCTACATGATCTAGAGCGTGAGGTTCAGTGCTATAAGGGAGAACCTCCAGATCAAGCGACATATCAAGTGGTCCTAAACAACATTGATGAAGACACTCTAGCAGATGCGGTGAATAGCTACTGGGTGAATGTGGTATTGGAGAACAACGGCCTCCTATTGCACCTTATGGCTCAATTACGATCCGGCAGATGTAGCCACCTCAACTCCTACAGAGTAAGAATTGATTCCAACGTGCATGATGTATGTCCCGATTGTGACCAGGCACTACATGATACACGTCACCTGTTTAACTGTTCAGCCAGATCCATTCGACTCAGACCCAGATGCCTCTGGACGCACTACACCTTAGTCGCAGAGTTCCTGGATCTGTATATTCAACACAACCAAACAGACGTCACACAAAGGAGACAACGGATAAATTGCCCATTTAGTCGATTAACGGCAACGCTACAGGTCATAAACGTGGATTACATACCAAATATCTGCCAAATTGTGAGTTCAGTGCCTGTTTATGGATCCGTTAATGCAAAGCTGGCGTATCTGTACTGTTTATCAACCTATCTGGGACCTTACCAATGTCGGTGTTGATAACTTTATGTCATATTTAAGCCAAAATGGAATAAAAAATTGAGTCTTCAAGCAGCTCAAGAAATCAGTTCGGGTGATTCGTTTATATAGGAGCTATATTATATATATATATATATGACATACCTGTCCATATATACAGAATTTCCGGCTAGGGCACATTCGCCCTTGGGTATATATGCCTTAAAAAAATCCAGAAGTAGTTCCTGTCCCTTACTCGTTGTAATTTGTGATTTTAAACATTTCTCCACAAGTCCGGATTCATAGTGATGCTTCTTACACCAGCTATTCATGTTTTCAAACACCACTGCTGGGTGGTGAACAGCAAAACAGGGTCCTTCGGCGATAATATTCATCTCCTTATCAGTTATTACACTTGAAACTTCAATGATTTTGTCGTTGAGAACATCCAAGCCGGTCATTTCCAAATCCATCCATACTATGTACGTACATGTCTGCATGAACTGAGATTTCTCGCGCAAAATCAAAATGCTTGCAGTAGATTTATTTTTACAAATTAGTTGTGATAATTTGTTATTCAAAAACAGATTATTTAATTTAAAAATCATTAAAATCCACAATGCACGTTGTTTCAACAAATATAAGGCAAGAGACAACGGGATGTAAGTCGATTTTCAAGTAATCGATTTTTTGACGTTTTTCCATGATGTACCACTAAGAGGTAGTGTCATTAGCACAACAACAAAAAACTACCTCCAACGAAACTCCCTTGAGTGGCCAATACCGTAAAATGAAATGTTAAATCCAAGATATATTCATTTACAGGTAGTGGCAGTTGCCCAACAACAAAATATTGAGTGCACTATCTGTCAAAATCCGTGATCTGATTTTGTGTATGTTACTAGTTCGCGCCATTTTTCGTTGTTTGTGTGTGTTATGGGTCTTAACTATAATACACACACTCAACCAAAACTCGTTGACAAATAGTGCACTCCGCGAGAAAAAAATTGTAATTGTACCCAGGTACTTGCAAGCTGATATCATCATATTTGACGCAAAGATCGCAGTCTGTTTTTTATAACAATAGTTGGTCGAACTCTCTGAATGTCCTTAAAGGAGTACCTCAAGGTTCTATCCTTGGCCCTCTTTTATTTTCCATGTATATAAATGATCTGCCTGATGTGCCTGCAACATCTAAAATCCAAATGTATGCTGACGATGTCCAACTTTACACATACTGCAAACTGAAAGATATCCAAACCTGTGTGTCTAACATAAATATTGATTTAGACTTAATACATTGTTGGGCTGTTAATAATGCATTATGTTTAAATCCATCCAAAACCAAACTGATTCTGATAAGTAAAAGAAATGTGACAATAACTGATGATCTCGTTGTGAAAATTGGTAACTCTGTAGTGAATCTTGTACAAGTAGCCACAAATTTAGGATTGACTTTTAATTCAACCCTAACGTGGACAAATCACATTAATGCAACAGTTGGCAAAGTACGTGGGATGCTGCGAAATTTATGGACTGTTCGCTTGTCAACTCCTTTTCACATCCGAATGTTACTTGCAAAAAGTTATTTAATTCCCACACTGTTATATGGATGCGAGATATTTGCGAATTGTGATGCAGACACCAGTAGAAAGCTTAATGTTGCTTACAATGATATTGCAAGATATGTGTTTAACAAAAGTCGACAAGCTCGTATATCACAATTTACATACCAAATATTTAACTTAACTTTTTCAAACTTACTGAATGTCAGATGTCTACTTCTTCTGCACAAGGTAATCTACACAAAAGAACCTGAATACCTACACAAACATCTGAAATTCGCCAGATCCAACCGTGGCCTAAAACTCATTCAACCACGATTTGCCACACAAACCTCTGAACGACAGTACATTGTACATAGTACGCGTCTCTGGAACAACCTACCTCCCAACATACAGAGCATAAGCAATGCAACTTCATTCAAAAATGAGCTATTTAAATTTTTTAAATGAACTACGAATTATTTTTCTTTAAATGTCCTTAATATTTACTACTATAATTTAAAATGTTAAGATTAGTTAATATCCTTTTAAAAAGAATAATCATTATTTTATATACTCTATTGCGAATCAGCACATTAACATATAAGATATAATCTTGTTGTGCTGGTGTTACACTCAATAAACAAACAAACAAACAAACAAACTCTACCTGGTAATTATGTCCTGTTTAAGGGAAAACACATGATCGAGCCATTAAATCCGGATTTAAATAGCAGTGTAACGGAGGTTTATAGTGGTTTTAGAAGTAAATATTGTTTTACAACTTATCTTCTTCAAATGTGTTCTTTATTTGCTTTTTCATCATTATATCACTGTTATGTTGCTTATGTGTAGAATATCGGATCAAAGAGAACATCGCACCTTAAAAAAATGGCGACAAAGATAATCCGAACATATTCCGCACAAATGGTAAGTTCTATGAGCAAAATAGTAGCGACATGCAAAAATCTACTCCCAACGGAACTACTCAGGATTCACTGAATAAGGTTAAGCAAGGCGATCAACCGACATGCAATTTTTTTTTTAATTTTCGGCAGTACTTGCTATTGAGGATGTCAACTTATTCTCTTCTTACATTCATTCTTTGCTTACGTTTTCTCCTATTTGATGACATTTTCAATCGGCAAATTTGACATCTTTAATTATATTCATGGTCCCTATCCACTTTATGTTTGAGCAAGTGACCTAACCTTCCAGTAGTGAAACTTGGAAACTACCTTCAGTGGCAAATACCGTAAATTGAAATGTCAAAGTGGTTTTAGAAACAAACTATGTTTTACAAGTTATGTTTTATATTTGTACTTTTATCATTATAAAACAATTTTAGAAAAAATCACGACTTTTATCAAGCCTTTGACATATAAATATACTGCAAAATCAAAACAAATGTTAAAGAAATTGTACTCAGCTGATCGCATGACCTCACCTTAAAAGTGCATCCGGTGTTCTGACAAAGAAAAGAGACCGTCGGATTTCGCAATAATTTAATAGGCATTTTCTCTGTAAATGAAGTCAGTACATAATTACCAGGTAGTGTACCGTAAACAGCTGAGTACAATTTTTTCTCGCGAAACTCACTAATTGTCAACGAGTTTTGATTGTATGTGTGTATTATAGTTAATAATCATATCATGCAAACAACGAAAAATGGCGCAAACTTGTACACACTAAATCAGAGTTGCACCAATCACTGTTTTTGACAGATAGCACACTAAACATTTTGTTGTTGGCCCACCGCCACTACCTGTAAATGAAAAAAATCTTGGAATTTGCGCCACCAACTCCACAGTGTTGTGTAGTTGATTTCGTTGTTGTTGGGCTAATAACTTTACCTTGTATATATTTGCCTAGGTATTGACAAAAGAAAGGTACATTTTGAGCACAAAAGGTACTTTTTTAACTTGTTTCTAATTCTATTTTGCCAACCTCATTTATCATCCTTGCTTTGGGGTCCCTAAACTGGCATCAACAATATCAATCTAAAATCTGATATTTATTTTATTATTAACGAATACAGTTATAAAATATGTTCGAATTGTAAAAGGGTTTTGCTGTTCATCAAACTACTTTTCAATATATTTGAATTCGGGCAGGAAGTAGGTGAAAGTTAATTCACTAGCCCGAAAAAGCTAAGCAAAGAAGAATAACGAAACAGAATAGAAATATGAAAAAAAATTGCATTTCAGAGTTGTTTTTGGCCGTCAAGCATTAAGTGTGGATGATAAAGAATTAAAAAATAGTGAAAAATAAATACTGAAAGTTTATAAATTTTTTAAGGCAATAGTGAGGCATTCAATATAGCCCGAAATCCCATTGTAACTTTTGGCGGTTGTCGGGACATACCGCAAGTGGACTCATTAGATTCAATTGACCCCATCGTAATACGTAGTAGCTTACTATGGACGCGAGAAAAAACAAAATGTGTAAAGTTAGGCTGTTGAGGCGCCTTCGGCCAGAGTTAATGGATAAGTTGAAAACGAAACGAATGTTAGCCAGAACGGAATTACAATTTAGTTCCACATCATCGGAGACGGAGGAAGATGATGCAGTCGTGGAAAAAATTAGTGTTCAGTTAAAAAGTCCTTTGGCATTGGGCAATCACAAAGACTTCGATCCCTTCGTTTTATTGACAGAAGCCCAGCAAGCTCTAAGCATGAAAAATGAAAAAGATGCAACAGATCAGGCGGAAGCAACGAGGAAAGTTGGCGGGGAAAATTTGTCTTTAAGCACCACAACATCAGCATCATTTGAAAAATCATCTAAGATTATAAAAAAAAGTTGTAAACAAAGACCCTACCAATCGTCGTTGCAATGCGGACGACGTATACGAATATCCACACTAGATTCTGTATATTACCACAGCGACGGAGAAGGGACATGTAGCTACAATTGCAATAACAAACGAATACCTGATGTTAGTGAAGGTGCTAAAGCCCTTTCTCCAACGAGGCGGCGTAGTAGTACTGGAAGCACCTCACCTTTGTTGTCTGAAAAATGCTCAATGCGTTTTTCGAAACTTTTTGGTAGCAATTGTATTTCAGTTATGGACGACGAGAATCCTCCCACAGCTCTATCGAAAATACTTTCTATCAAAGAGTTCGATCCTTTGGCCCCGCAGCAACAAGTTGCGCTAATTATTAAATCGATAGTGTCACTATCTGAGCTCAGTCGACGTGAGGACAACATTGTTAGTGTGGATATTGACAAACGTCGTATACTAGAATTTTCCTCAATGAGTCTAGAAGACAAGAGAAATTGCCGACTCAATCCGTACATGGTAAGTTTAAAAAGCCCATTCATGCTTAATCCATCCAACCAATGGTTAATTATTGCGCCTCAACTGAAGGGGCGAAGAAGTTCCTTTGATTTCATTTAATTTTATTAACCTTTCTTTGTAAAAAGACGCCTGTCTATAAGGTCTATAAAAATATTACATTGATAACACAACTTGAGTAATCCTTAAGGTCTAGTTAAATCTAAATCTCATATAAAAAACATAACATAAAGTTAACTGTAGCCTTTGGCTCCCCAGGCACAAAATTTCAAAGAAAAAGAAGCCGAAAAAATTGAGAGTTAGAATAATGGTGGTCCCAGTGCACAAAAACTCAATATATATAAGCACCAGATCAGAACCAAACAAGTAAAAGCGTGCAAAGTTCGGCCGGGCCGAATCTTATATACCCTCCACCATGAATCGCATTAGTCGACTTCTTTTCCCGGCATCGCTTCTTAGGCAAAAAAAGGATATAAGAAAAAAAATTTGCTCTGCTGTTAGAGCGATATCAAGATATTGTCCGGTTTGGGTCACAATTAAATTATATGTTGGAGACCTGTGCAAAATGTCAGCCAGCCAATGCGAATAAGAATTGCGCCTTTTGGGGGCTCAATAAGTAAAATAGAAAGATCGATTTATTTGGGAGCTGTATCGGGCTATAGACCGATTCAGAGCATAATAAACACGTATGTTGATGGTCATGAGAGGATCCGTTGCACACATTTCGAACCGAACACTGATTTTGGTAATAAAATTCAATGATTTGCAAGCGTTGCTCGTTAGTAAGTCTATTCATGATGAAATGTCAAAGCATACTGAGCATCTTTCTCTTTGACACCATGTCTGAAATCCCACGTGATCTGTCAAATACTAATGCATGAAAATCCTAACCTCAAAAAAATCACCCTTTAGAACTGCCATTATAAAGTAAAAAGATGTCGTCAGCAAACATGAATGTTTCGCAACTCCTGCAAGCCCTATAACGCTGCAATTCGATCAAATTTTTTCCACAGCTTAACGAAAAAAAAGCGAAATCTAAATTTACAATTAATTCTGACTTGTTGGTTTCCTAGCCCCTCGGCTATATCGATGCCTAACCGCTAAAAGTATGTAAATGACAAAGTTTCAATTTAACACTTGAAGTTTTTTATTAATTACACCCGATCTCGAACAGGCCCAGAAAACTTTTAATATCTATTTTATCATTTATGAAGTACTATTAAGAAAGATATTTATGAATTGCATTCCACTTGTGCATATACAAAGTTTTTTTTAGTGTATTCTCTTGTATTTCCACATACATTATATGGTTTATTAGAAATTTCAAGAGCGAATTTCTATGTGCAAAGTATCAGATCAATCGTTGCCGCGGTGAATACCAGCTTTTTGTCATAGAATTTCTCTGATGCTCGTTTGAGCATTTCATATATGTGCATAAATTAGGCGTCTATATAATCAGTTCTGTATTATTAAACATGGACAGCCCATGTTTAATAATACAGAAAGGGACAATGGAAAGGGACCTCCTTTTTATTGCTGAGGGTTGTAGCAGAGCGACACCATTTAGAAGAGGCGTTTAATTACAAGTGTCGTCACCACTGGGTGGGGATAACCCGCCACAGGATAGTTGTGAGCACCATACAGGCTGGAACATTGAAGTCCAATCTGTGTGGTGTTCATTGCTGCTAAGAAAGCTGAGCTGCGAGCTACCGGGTGCGTCCACAGGTTGCGGATAGTGGAATGCTCCATACGGAGTAGCTGCAATGGCAGTCGCGGACAATCCGCGGTATCGAACGGAGTCTCAGTGAGAGGCCGGACAGCACAAATACTGAGTGCCTATGATGCTTGATATGACAAGGCGAGTCATTGGCGCCTTTAAATAACCAATAGGCACCCTGTTCCCGGGGCGGTTGGTCCTTTAGATCGAAACGAGTTTGCTCACTTACAGAAGCTTCAGGAGGATAGCCACCTCCACATGAAAATGTGGTACAACAACAACATCAACCTTATGCTGATAATCTTTTTTGATGTTCTCGCGGGAATTTGCGTCAAAGGTGGACATGCTAACCTCTGATTGATTGATAGATAGATTTAACTAGGATAGGTTAGGTTGAAAAGAGGGTGCGGAAATTAATTCGCCTCATGCCACTATGGACATACGCCTAAGCCAGTTATCGGCTAGTTGTGTACTCTAAATGCTAAAAAATGTAAACTCGAAAAAGAAATTCTAAGTTAGGAATTCGGTGCTACTTGCAAAATCCTTAATTGTTTTCCATGCCACGTCCCTAAGTTGGTTCATGTCTGGTATTGTGTCCCCACCTAGTACCGGTGTCATTTAGCCGCGAAAGCCGGGCATTGACATAGAAAATGCTCCAACGCCTCACCATCTTCACTACATGCTATCATTTGCCGCACCGATTTTGCATAAGTGAGCTCGTGGTCCTATGCGTCCCGTTATGATTCCAAAAGCTATGCTGACGTTCTTCTTACTTTCCGTCAGTAATAACCTCATCCTCTCATGATCCGGATCACCCCATAGGATTTTCGCCGTCTTACCAACTATTTCGCTGTATCACAGTGTTACATGACCAAGTCGTTCGTCGCAGATTTGACTAAGTTTTATTAATTTTTTTATTTTGAGTCTCCCTGACAATATGCTTTATATTATTTTTTTGTGTATAGGGAAAAGTTTGATTAGACTTAGACTCATTTTGACGTTTTCGTTTATTGTGATACCGTAGAAAGAGGAGAATGTAGATGCCTTATAGGTCCTACCGTGGAACGATCCATATCGCTTTAAAAGGTCCAACCACGTGCGAATGTTCACATCCGCTAAATTAGACGAGCTCTTAAAGAAATGAAAACCCTCGACGTCCTCACAGTTTCCGCAGAAATCGTTACTTGCAACCTTCAGTCTGTCAGCATGTTTACCGATCAGACAGTGACCTGCCATGACGGGCACAATGATTGAAACGTCTGTTCTAAAGAGCGATAGCAAAGCGGTAGGCCTCTTCACAGCCCGCACTGTGTGACCCTTTGTCATTCGTTGCCCTTCGGGCCAGATCCTAAAGGCTTAGCTTACATGTAGCTAGAGGCGTACCCACAGGTTTCATTTCTCCTGAAATGTCTTAGATGGTTCCTAGTCCCGCAAGCTCGTCTGCTCTACAATTCCCTGGTACATCTCTGTTGCCCGGCATCGAGAACAGGTGAATTTTTTCATCCATCTTGTTGAGATATCTGCGACAGTCGTGGGGGTTTTTTTAATTCAGAAATATGTTCACTAGAGACTAAATTGTTGCTTGGCTGTCTTAGAAAATGTTTATGCCAATCGTCGTTATGACATTATATATAAACCGTTCCACCACTTCTTTAATTGCAAAGATTTCTGCTTGATACATACTAGAGTGGTCGGCCCGTATAGAAGTCTATGTAACATCTACTCGTATTACCTGACATATCGTAGCTGCATGATGTTAAGAACACTCACGCAGTTGTCGCTCGATTTGAATCTATGTACAGCAACAAAATCATTTTCTACGCAGAAGACTTAATCGTTCGGGTATTGCTACAAGTGGCCTCAGAAAGCCAATAAAAAAATTGCCTCCATTTGCCAAATGCAATTGAGCGCTTCCGACATCAACCACTGCTGCTATATGGGGAAGGGCAAATTAGTTTTGGTAAAATTTAACTCTGTATATATCAGAGATTGTATTGGGTTGCCCAAAAAGTAATTGCGGATTTTTCATATAGTCGACGTTGACAAATTTTTTCACAGCTTGTGACTCTGTAATTGCATTCTTTCTTCTGTCAGTTATCAGCTTTTACTTTTAGCTTGCTTTAGAAAAAAAGTGTAAAAAAAGTATATTTGATTAAAGTTCATTCTAAGTTTTATTAAAAATGCATTTACTTTCTTTTAAAAAATCCGCAATTACTTTTTGGGCAACCCAATATAATGGCAAACTACTACAGAGGCAATCCCATGTCAGCCGGTTGTACGTACCGAATTGGACCGATGGAATCCTTCATCGGCAAGGGCTGCCTCCTCGGTTTACAACACTGCTACAACCACAACAATTATAGATGAGTGCCGGAGATATCACCCCGACTTGGGGAACTCCATGTTTCACTCTACGGTGCTTCGACTTTTTATCCCTAAATTCCGCAAATGACTGGTGACCACAGAAATAATTCGCGACTCATCGTTTCAGGCCTGGCTGGAGGGACGTGTTGGCGATGTCCTCAAATTGTTTGGCATGGCCGACCGTGTCGAATGCTTTCGATAGGTCCAGTGCCACGAAGACCGTCCTATTACATGGTCTGGGCTGATTGAAACCACCGCAAATTTGTGCGGTGATGGTATGCAAAGCAGTTGTTGTGCTATACAGCTTTCGAAATTCATGCTATTGCTCGGCGAATGGAAATTCTCCAACAAGGGTCGGGAGGAGTAATACCTCAAGCGGCTTTGCTAATGGTGAGAGAAGGGAGATCGGTCTGTACGACTCCCCCAGGCTTCAGTAGCGGGATCACACTGCCCATTTTCCAGACATCTAGAACTATAAGAGTGTTCAAAGAACTTTGGGGACAGTATTAAGGTACTCAACTCTTGGTAGATCCAGATCCTTCAGCATCCGTGTAGAGATTCCGTCGGGGCGCAACGCCTTCGTAACTTAACCCACGGTAAATAGTGATTGTAGCTACTCTTCGGCTCGGAGACCACGGATAACCTATAAACCTCTCTAGAATCTTCTGCATAAAGGTTGACAGACTAATAGGACGAAACCCGTTTGCCATCGTTTGGTAAGGTTTTCCTTCTTTTGGGATAAATATGACTTTAGGTTCCTTTATTTCACAGGTATATACAAGAGGGTATATCTACCTAAGACAAGCTGTCAGTCTATCGGACACAGCTTTAAATTCAACCGGTAATACACCATCAGGGCCAGGCGACTTAAAGGAGTCGAAACTTCTTATCGCCCAAAGGATTGTAGGCTCAGACACAATTTACCTGAATAACCTCCGTCGAATGCATATCAGTGCCTACTTCTTATGGACTAGGCACTGATAAAGTAATTCATAATTACATAAGAAGTAGGTACTGATATGCATTCGACGGAGGTTATTCAGGTAAATTGCGTCTGAGCCTACAATCCTTTGGGCGATAAAAAGTTTCGAATACTTTAAGTCGCCTGGCGACTTAAAGGGCGAACATTTGGGCGATAAAAAGTTTTAACGAATGGATCCTAGCCCTATCTGGGATGCAAAATAAATTGACGATTCAACAATCTGGCGCACCTCTTCGGACCAGTCACGATTACGTCGACTGTCGTCCCGTCTACCGGTATTCGAGAGTATCTTAACAGTAGACCACAACTTGCCTAAATCGGTACTTAGTTACATTGCTTCAAGTGTTCCAGCCACAAATTCTGCTTATGTTCTTTAACTACCCTGTTTATTTCCAGATCTAACTCGCTGATTCTCGCGTTAGTGGGGTCCGTACAATTAATCCCATCACGCTCGTCTGCGAGTACCACTGCCTGCTCCGGGAAATTGGGCCGCACTTAGGGTATTCGACCGGGTGGTATAAAGTGAACGCCTGGTGCGTAAATGGTTCAGAATTTCCTCTCGGCAATTAGAACATCCGAGGGGATTTTAGTTCACTGAAGCGGCTATTGGTGT
Organism: Stomoxys calcitrans; assembly: GCF_963082655.1. Taxonomy (NCBI): domain Eukaryota; kingdom Metazoa; phylum Arthropoda; class Insecta; order Diptera; family Muscidae; genus Stomoxys; species Stomoxys calcitrans. The sequence continues at coordinate 139,258,427 of NC_081553.1, forward strand.
ACTCTCTGAAGCCAGCCCTATCGGCCTTCTTCTGATTGATAAACGTCCGACGCTCAGAGGTTATGAAGTCGGGTGGGACGTGCTCTGATCCCAAAGAAATTACGGCTTGCTGGGATACGTCACTCAAGAGATCATGCAATGTAACGACAAGAAATGTGATGCACATTAAAGTCTCCTAGAACCAGTCGATTATGGCCAGATAGTAGCCCACTTATGTCGGGCTTGTAAGCTTGGCCATTAATTAGGACACAGTCATCCAACTCTTTAAATTTTTTTTTTCATCTATATAAATCAACCCAACCTAATATGCATGTTTTTGCCGAGTCAGGCTATCTCCAGGGATCCTTGCCCTAAGATATGTTTCTATTAACCTCTCTGGAGCGTAAAGAATGACAGACTAATAGGACGAAAATCGCTCGCATTCGTGTTGTAAGGTTTTCTGCTATTGAACATAAAATTACCTTTGTGTCTCTCCATCACGACATGCTGATATAAGCAGAGTCTTCCTAAGCCAAGGAGGTAGTCTATCAGACACAGCTTGCAGTTCAACCGTTGATACATCATCGTCGCGTAGCGATTTACAGGAGTCAAAAACATAGAATCTTATTTTTAAGGTTAAGCAGAAAATGAATGTAGAGATTCCGTCGGGGCCCAACGCCTTCGTAACTTAACCCACGGTAAATAGTGATTGTAGCTACTCTTCGGCTCGGAGACCACGGATAACCTATAAACCTCTCTAGAATCTTCTGCATAAAGGTTGACAGATTAATAGGACGAAACCCGTTTGCCATCGTTTGGTAAGGTTTTCCTTCTTTTGGGATAAATATGACTTTAGGTTCCTTTATTTCACAGGTATATACAAGAGGGTATATCTACCTAAGACAAGCTGTCAGTCTATCGGACACAGCTTTAAATTCAACCGGTAATACACCATCAGGGCCAGGCGACCTAAAGGAGTCGAAACTTCTTATCGCCCAAAGGATTGTAGGCTCAGACACAATTTACCTGAATAACCTCCGTCGAATGCATATCAGTGCCTACTTCTTATGGACTAGGCACTGATAAAGTAATTCATAATTACATAAGAAGTAGGTACTGATATGCATTCGACGGAGGTTATTCAGGTAAATTGCGTCTGAGCCTACAATCCTTTGGGCGATAAAAAGTTTCGAATACTTTAAGTCGCCTGGCGACTTAAAGGGCGATCCTTTGGGCGATAAAAAGTTTTAACGAATGGATCCTAGCCCTATCTGGGATGCAAAATAAATTGACGATTCAACAATCTGACGCACCTCTTCGGACCAGTCACGATTACGTCGACAAAAGGGACTGTCGTCCCGTCTACCGGTATTCGAGAGTATCTTAACAGTAGACCACAACTTGCCTAAATCGGTACTTAGTTACATTGCTTCAAGTGTTCCAGCCACAAATTCTGCTTATGTTCTTTAACTACCCTGTTTATTTCCAGATCTAACTCGCTGATTCTCGCGTTAGTGGGGTCCGTACAATTAATCCCATCACGCTCGTCTGCGAGTACCACTGCCTGCTCCGGGAAATTGGGCCGCACTTGGGGTATTCGACCGGGTGGTATAAAGTGAACGCCTGGTGCGTAAATGGTTCAGAATTTCCTCTCGGCAATTAGAACATCCGAGGGGATTTTAGTTCACTGAAGCGGCTATTGGTGTACTCTCTGAAGCCAGCCCTATCGGCCTTCTTCTGATTGATAAACGTCCGACGCTCAGAGGTTATGAAGTCGGGTGGGACGTGCTCTGATCCCAAAGAAATTACGGCTTGCTGGGATACGTCACTCAAGAGATCATGCAATGTCTGACGAGCTGTTACACCTCCTCGTAATCCTAGTGGGTGCATCCTCATTCACCATGCAAAACGAGGTGACTTCAATCTGCTTTGCCAAAGCTATGACCGCTGGTCGTTACCTAGTGGAGAACGACAAGAAATGTGATGCACATTAAAGTCTCCTAGAACCAGTCGATTATGGCCAGATAGTAGCCCACTTATGTCGGGCTTGTAAGCTTGGCCATTAATTAGGACACAGTCATTCAACTCTTTAAAATTTTTTTTTTCATCTATATAAATCAACCCAACCTAATATGCATGTTTTTGCCGAGTCAGGCTATCTCCAGGGATCCTTGCCCTAAGATATGTTTCTATTAACCTCTCTGGAGCGTAAAGAATGACAGACTAATAGGACGAAAATCGCTCGCATTCGTGTTGTAAGGTTTTCTGCTATTGAACATAAAATTACCTTTGTGTCTCTCCATCACGACATGCTGATATAAGCAGAGTCTTCCTAAGCCAAGGAGGTAGTCTATCAGACACAGCTTGCAGTTCAACCGTTGATACATCATCGTCGCGTAGCGATTTACAGGAGTCAAAAACATAGAATCTTATTTTTAAGGTTAAGCAGAAAATGTCAATGGTCTCGGCTCAATAACTTAACAATTAACATTGGTAAAACAAAATGCTTGGTATTCAATAGCTGATGTCGTCAATACTCTCTTCAGAATATTATTGTTCAAAACCATGTTGTCACATCGAATGATACTATGACCTGGGTTTTGTAATTAATTCTGCTATTGTATTTTCCTTGCACGTTGCACATATTTGCTCCAAATTAAAGTTTATATTTAAAAAGCTCTACAATTTGAATTTTATTTTACCCACACAAATAAAATATATGCTGGCTCATTGGTTGCTGATGCCGAATATATTGTATGGTGCTGAGGTACATTCCGGATCCAGTAGGACTAATCTGATTTAGCTTCAAAAGTGTTTCCATAGCATACTACGTCTCGTTTATTTATGGTCGTCGTTGTAGACGAGACTACGAATACTTTGCGAAAGAATTACTTGGATGTTCTTTTGAGCACTTTCTCAATATTAGATGCCTCTGCTTTTTCTGCAATATCCATAAGTACGGTGAACCCAGTTACCTTCTTCCTTACTTTCAATTCTTGCATTCACCCCGGAATTCTCAAATTCTTATTGAAAGTTTCAATCATGTTGTATTTGCAAGATCATTTGTTGCCAATGCACGCTTGCCAATGCTATGGAATACTCTTCCTAATAGTCTTAAAAACATCTCAGTATGTCAACACTCAATTGAATTTGTTTTCATCACTGATGATATCTCGCCTTTGTTGCTTTTTCTTGGTGTTTGAACGGATAATTGTGTGTTAGACTATGTTACTAATTTAAAAAAAAAAAAACACATTTTTGTTTTACATTCAATTTGTTAGTTATTTATTTTAGTGATAGTATTATATTAGATTTTAATATTGATTTTCGTATTTTGAAAACTTGAAAATTTTTTAAATTTATCAATGTAAAGCCCGGGTGGGCGATGTTTGAATAATAGAGAATAAATGAATGAAATGTGTTTGCTGCTGTAATAGCATTTGACTGACTAATCACCAAACTCATCGGTAGGATCTGTCAAAAAGGTATGTCTTCTAGGCTGAAGCTGTGCTCCTAAGAGTATTTTCCTTTTGTAGCGCAGTAAGAAAGAAAATAAACTCCACTTCATATATTTCTGCCAAAAGAAGACATTCAACTATTACAAAAAAAAAAACATACACACACACTTGCCAAACTGCAACTCTAACAATCGTCGATTGCTAAAAGAGTTAGTTTTGAATGTAAGCATATTGCAGCATGCACTGTTTGTGGCGTGCCAGTTCCTTTCATTCGGATTTTCGACTCCCCAACAACCGTCGAAGTATGCATATCAATAACAACCTCTTGTTGTTGTTGTTTTAGCCACATTTTCATGTAGAGGTGGCGATTCTTGCCAAGCTGCTGTAGGTGAGCAAGCTCGTTCCGGTCCATAGCAACGATCGCCACAGGAACAAGATGGACATTGATTGCTTAAAGGCGCCATTAACACGCCTTGTCCTCCTCCGACCTCCCACTGAGACTCTCCGCTCGATATCGCTGATTGTCCGCGACTGCCGTTGCAACTACTCCATATGGAGCATTCCACTATACGCAATCTGTGGCTTCTAAGCTTCTCGTGACAGCAATGAACGCCACACAGATCGGACCTCAATGTTCCGCACTGTGTGGTGCTCAGAGATATTTGCGTGAAGTACATATTTTGTTATAACTTCCAACAACTCTTCCACGTATGGTTAAAATCGGTTCATTATCTGATATGCATATTGCAAACTTGCCAATGAACATTCCATTAAGGAAGAGAAGTCTACATGACAAGTACCTCACAATTGTCGCCAGCATCAGGAGCGAAAACATCAGAAAAATGTTTTTGCCAAGTTTCGAATCCAGGCGTTCAGCGTCATAGGCGGACATGCTTACCTCTGCGTTACTTCTTGAGCCTCCAGAGGGCGCATTTATTATCCGATTTGGCTGAAATTTTATACAATGCCACTTTGGTCTCCAACAGCTAAACCAAGTATGGTCCCAATCTTTCTCCAATAGCATGGCAATTCTTATCCAGCAAGAGACCATTTCAATAAGTTGATTAAGATAGCGAAGAAAGACTACTATTACAGACGCTTTACTTCTGCAATAGGCTCCAAGAGAACGTGGATGGTTATTCGAGACATAGGAATTGGGAAAGATACTAATAGATGTTCAACAAACTTGGACATCAATGGGCTTAACGATGCCTTTGTTAATGTCCCACAGATATCAGTTGATCCCAATTTCTATGGCTCCAATATCTCCCCCTCTCTCGATGACGACTCTGGTTTTGGTTTCAGCTGTATTGGTTCCACCGATGTCCTTGAGTGCGTCGCGACTGTAAAGTCTAACGCTGTCGGATCTGATGGCATTGATCCTAGATTTGTAAGACTCTTGATCCCCCTTATTATTCCTCATGTAACCTATGTTTTCAATAGGATTTTGACCACGAGTTACTTTCCATTAGCTTGGAAACATGCCAAAGTCATCCCACTGCCTAAAAATTCCAAGGAATATAGACCAATTGCGATTCTTTGTTAGTCGCAAATGTCGTCTTTTGTCAACGAGAACTCTTTGTTATATGTGAGACAGTCCGGGTTTCGACCTAACCACAGCTGCGTAACTGCCTTGGCAGAGGTCACCGAGAGGATCAGGGTCAATTTGGAGAATGACAAGATAAATTTCCTTGTTCTTCTTGACCATTCTAAGTCATTCGACACTGGATTATTCCTTGTTATGTGATAAGATGAGATATCTTTACAATTTTTCTTCTACGTCCGTTCGTCTTATTTTGTCGTACCTGTCACACCGCACTCAGTCCGTCAGTTATAAGTCTTCTCTATCGGCACCTCTGCTTGTTTTGAACGGTGTTCCTCAGGGATCAATTCTGGGTCCTCTTTTTTTTTCATTGTACAGTAACGACATGTCGGGTCAATTGTCTTATTGTGAGGTACATATGTACGCTGATGATGTACAAATATATATCGGCAGTCCGAGGGATGAGATTGCTGAAAACATACGTCTGCTTAATCATGACCTGTCAAGAGTCAGCACGTGGGCGAAAGCCAATGTGTGGCCTGTGTCTCAACCCTGTAAAGTCCAAGTGTGTGGTTATCAGAAACAGGCTGTCTCGTTTTTCATGTAATGTCGGTATATTCATTAACGACTCTAGATTGGAAATCGTTCCTCATGCAAAGAACTCGGGCGTTGTTATTAACAGCACTCTGACTTGGAGTAATCATATCGACTCTGTCGTTGGTCAGGGATATTCAAAATTGCGTGCTCTCTGGGCCACTCAGTCGGTTACTCCCTTGCGGGTTAGGTCTCTCTTGGCAAAGACTTATCTTGTTCCTGGCATTCTCTACGGCTGTGAGTTGTTTGCTAATTGCGACTCGGTAAGTAGACGTAAGCTAAACACCTTTTTTAATAGCGTTACTCGTTATGTATTTGGCTTGAGACGGCGCGATTCCATCTCTGAATACTCTTTATCTCTATATGGCGTCTCCTTACAGCACTTGTTGTTCCTAAGATCGCTTACTTTCCTGCATAAACTGATCTACACGCAGGCAACACAATATCTGTATGGATTTATTGATTTCGCCAGATCTACTAGAGGTAAACATATCATTCCCAAAATGTAACGGAGGCTTGTTTCTGAATGGCATATGTTCATATTCGCTGTACGTCTCTGGAATTCACTTCCTAACGATCTGCAATTACTCAGTAACTCGGCAACATTTGAAACCAGACTTTGGAAACATTTTACTGCATTAAGTTGATGAATGTTAAGACTCATATATTTATTTTTATTCTTTTATACTTACCTTAATTTCTTTTTTTTTCGGATCAACTAAGTCTATTAATTCCTCTTTAATTGATAAATTCACTTTTGTTTTTTTTTTTTTCTTTTGAATTCAAATCTACAAAGCCAGAAATGTTAGTTTTTTCCGTTAGTAAGGTATTCATTCAAAATCTGTGATGTATTGTATAGCTATAGATTCTTAGTTTTAAGTGTTTACTATGCACAATTGTTGGAGATATTACCCGCACTTTAATTATAAGAATTTTATATTCTTGTTGTGCGGGAGTAAATAAATAAATTACAATTACAATGCGATCCATGGTGAAGGGTACATAAGATTCGGCCCGGCCGAACTTAACACGCTCTTACTTGTTGTTTTCGATTTTATTGTATATTTTTTCCTATTAACCTAGTATGTTATGTACATGTAAATTTGAATTATTTATAACATTTTCTCGCAAACGATCTCGGCCCCCACAGACCTGATAGTGCTGTATTGTATTAAGAAAATATATTTTCAATAAATAAATAAATAATTTGTACATCTACATCTTTTAAGGATGTTTCCAATATCATCGTTACGCACACGGATGATGAATTCTTTACATTTTGTCTATGTAAACACTGTGAGGAATATCGGGAACTCGTCATACATATAATGGTGGAACAATTTAAGGCCGCACATATGGTGGTGATGCTCTTAGATGTTCTTATTAAAGCCTATGGACCGATGTTAAAGTATTATCAACATAAAAGATATGTGCCACATGTCGTTGTTAATCTTCTTGATTTTTATTTCAGGAACATCACCGCTTATAATAAATTTGAAAAATTGCTCGATAGCAATAAGGAAATTTATTGGATTACTTGCGGAGTCATCTATCACAAGAAGGGAGAGCATTTGGATTTTATATACGATGAATATTTATCGGATAACATGATTTTTGTTCTCTTCAGTTCTATGTAATCGCCAGCTGCTGTTTTGTCCTCTAGCACTTCATAATATTTATATTTGAATTTTGCAGTTTGATGCTAAACAATCCGTTGCTGCTATTGCAAATATTGGCTTTTCATATAGAGTGTATTGTTAAAGCGTACGCAGAAGGATTTTTGGAAATCGTTGAGCCTGACCAAAGTAAAATACCAGCTGAAGAAATGATTAACTGTAAATATATTAATTGCACTTCATAAGCTTATCTATTAGGTCTTGTTGAAGGAACATCCTTCGATGTTTCGATTTCGATTGAGTAGAGCATTTACCCAGCGATCTGAGCACACCTGTAGAAATAACAAACAAAGTAATAGAAACATGTACCCATTTGAAAAGACAAGCAAGGAATAATTCGAAACAATCAACATTTGAAGAAATCCATTTTGTATTTCTTGTGTAGCATTTACGTTTCGCTGGTTAGGTTCTCATCGATTAAGAAAGACATGAACACTTCCATCGCTGTAAATACAATAAATTCTATGTTTGCGTTTATTTTATAGATATACTTAATGGGTATGACGATTTAATTCGCATATCGGAGCAAGTTGCATCATACCTTTTTGCTTTCGAAAATGACTTTTTGCGAAAATTCTCGTTGACGTGGAAGCATTTATGTCAACGGCTGTACCAACAACATGTGCATTTGCATTTGGCCGATACAATGCTAGCATGTATAATTACAGTAAGTGGCAAATAGTTTCCAATCAAATGGATAATGAGTTAATAGTGTTATGCTTGTTACCAACAGCTTAAAGAGGAAGAACTTACATCACATCACACAGATCTTATAAAGCGTTATATACAATTCGATGATACTATGAATTCTGTCGAAAAAAGGTGGACAGATGTTTGGATCGAATTGAATAAATTTAATTTGTCGGAGGTGGAACGCAAGAGGCGCAAATCCCTAATAGATGTGTATCGCATATTTGATACTGTGGTACAGGATGCCATTGCCTTTTCGCTGCAGGACAGCGTTGACGACAATGATTTTTATGATTTCCGTTCTCTCAAAAATCGACGTTTAGCATGGAAGAATATTATGTCCTATACAAAAATGAAATGGCCCGATGGATTTTATCAGCCGCCAAATACTTTAGTGGTGGATGATAGATGTAAGAAATGCAATGTTTCATTAGAATACCACGCAGAGTAAGTTTGTGTTGTTATTGTATTATATACTTATGTTCCATATTACTTATATTATGACATATATATTTTTTTTTGTATATGCACTAGATATTGTAAATGTATAACATGCTCAATCGCTGGCGGACCAATGCCACCAAGACGAAATGACGATGGCAAATGTTCGAAATGCTTGGCACAAGAAATTGTCGAAAAGGATGTGAATTTGTACGATTCGAAAATTGTAAAGGCCTGTGCCAATGATGATTACCAAAATTTAACAAAAACTAACAACGGTGCAAAAAGGAAAAGCTCTGCTCTCCATGATGTTAGTCAAGAACTAAATTCAACTCTTTCATCCGTTGGAGAAATATTGAATGGAAATGCTGTGAATAACAATAAAAAACTCCCTGAAGAGTCTTCAACCACCGGATACCATATTGCATGGGCAGTTTTCAACCATTTGAATTGTAAGTGGGACAAATTTAGTACCACAAAATAGTTTATATGTATTTTTTGCAAAATTTTTTTAAGCGATCCATCTACTATAAGGTTGTGAATATTTAAAGCAAAACTGTAATCAGTTTATCCAAAACAAACAAGTGTGGGAACAACAGGGCATTAATATGTAGATCAAATATATTCTCCATTCCTACTTTGACATGAAAGTCCTCCTTCAGGGCCGGTGCAGCGTTAAAATATATGCCTGGAGATACGACCCAACCAAAAAAAATTTCTTATAAGAGTGAAATAATTCTTATATTTATTTTCTAAAAGGGAAGAGGTTTCCGATCGGATACCTGAGATGAACCTTGAGATCAAGTGCGAGTCACTGCTGCCAGTGGCACACTCTTGGATTGACGGAACCCTACTATTGCCATCTGGAAGATCATGTTGCACGTATGGATCAAAGCTAGAGAACAGAGTGGGCCTGGGGTCTACATTGAGAACCCAGGAGCTGAGATCTGTTTTGGACTGCCTGACCATAATACGGTCCTACAGACGGTGATCCGGTAGATCACGGAATGCGTGAGGTGGTGTAAATTGCCATAAGGGCAATAACAACCAGGACGGTAAGGTCACGAACAGTCTTGCAGTGTAAGAAGGAGATTGACGCCTTCTCTGAGGATGGCGAGATCCGCATCGTTTGGGTACCGGGCTGGGATGACGGTTCCGTTTGTCATTGCCCGGCTTTGTCATCTAACAGATACCGGCACTAAGGAGGAGACACAATACCAGACATGAACCAACTTAGGGGAGTGGTATTAAAAACAATTAAGGATATTGTTAGTAGCACGGAATTCCTAACATAGATTTTCTTTTTCGAGGTTACATTTTTTATTATTTAGAGCGCGCAATAAGTTGATTACTGGCTTAGGTGTATGTCTGTAGTGGCATGGGCCAGATTAATATCTGCACCTTCTTTTCCACCTAACCTATGTATAAAAAAATTAAAATTATCCCATAAAAGTTCCCGCATCCCTTGTTCTTTAATTGTGGGCTAAGTGCCTTGGGCACCACATACTTCTTAATGACTTCTTGGCACAAATCGTCAAGTCGATCGCAAAATCCTCCAAAGTCAAAATCCGCCAAAGTCCGATTCTAAACGATCGTCTACCCGGTGTAATAAGCACCAAACAGGCTGGGATTTTGAGCTCCGATCTGTGTGGTGTTCATTGTTATCACGAGAAGCTTAGCCGCGAGCTACAGGGCGCGTCCAGAGGTTGCGGATAGTAAAATGGTTACATAGCCCCCCTCAGTACTCCCCTAGCTACGCCAATAGTGGGTAGTCTCTCATTCGCCGAATTTAATCTGGGGACAAGGTGTTTCAGTCTACGACAAACCACAAATCCACAGCCAAATTCATGTATTGTATCATGGCAGCTATAGTACATCACGCCACCCTCTCGCACTTGCTGTAATGCAGTGAAGTCGTCATTGCACTTTCCCAATACATGCGCCAATGCATATACTTCACCTGCTTTGTATTCGGATATTCAAGGTGCAAATTAGAAAATCATGGTCCTTAATTCGTTTACAGGAGTCGTCAATATTAGGGGAGCCCGTCTATCCTCGTTTTCTCAAAGTAACTGATATTTTTTGCAACAGCGGGTTACCAGGCCAGAGATCAATGTCAGCCGGTTGTACGTACCGAATTAACTGATGTAGTCCTCAGTGTACAACTAGCCAAAATATCCTACTCGTGGGAAGACAAATCGGCATGCTGTCCAAGCAATTCTTTCTGGGCTGTTATCGCAGGACTATCTAAACCATCATCTTGGGTACAGGTATTCACCACCTTACATTTTGGTGTAGTGGCACCTCAGCCAACCTGTATGGTGCCTCGTACTTTTCTAGTACATCCACCAGTGTGTATACTGCATATTTTCTGTATAGAGCCGGAAACGCTGCGTCACGAATTATCTGTGCTGTCGCCAACCGTTTGTGGAGTTTAGGAATAAGAAGAGATGTGCACGTGAGTGATTTTTCACTCACTCTCACGCATGCTCAAAAGAAAAAAGTTACTCACGCACGACTTTTTTAATCACGACTCACGAGACACCTACGAGAAAATCATGACTCAAGAGACAATCACGACGTACGAGGCACTCACCATGATGCTAATAATTTTTTGAACGTATGAACTAAAGGCGTGCACAGTTACAACTGATTGTACCAGTTTGATCGTTTTTCAACGTTCAGTGAGTACAGATAAGTGGAATTCAGTTTCTGTTCCAAGCTGGTACTGTTATTTGTTCATTGAGATCAAGTGTGAATGAGTAAAGAGAAAAAGAGAGTAACTTATCTGATTTCCTATGATCTCTCCATACAGATATAAACAGATATTGGTGGTGATACAACAAATATTTATTGTGCCCTGTCCGAACGGAGCCACACGAAGTTGCTTGCTCTGTTCGTCTTTCCTTAGCCCGTGGGCATACGAGTTTATGTGCGGATGTGTGTTGGTGCCCATCTACGATGGGTGTACCATTTTATTTGTTTCACCACTTGTAATATCAAAATATTTGTGTTACCACACTTATTTAAGAACAAGAAAACAAATATTTATTTGTTTTCTTCCTTCCTCACTCGAATACAACACAATGAGTACGCACAAGCAAAGCCGTACATAACTGTTACACTTATTCTCCCATTTATACCACTAGTATATGGTATATATGTTTTGTTGCCTTTTACAGGCAACTTAGTATGAACATGAATGTGTAAAATGTATCAGCCCTGCATGACCAATTATTTGCTATTTTCATTTTTATGCATCTGTAGGCAGATTCGTACGCCACCACTGTGACACAGGGTATTATAACTTAGTGCATTTGTTTGTAACACCCAGAAGGAAGAGAGATAGACCCATTGATAACTCTGCCGATCGACTCAGAATCATTTTTTGATTTGATTTAGCTATGTCCGTCTGTCTTCTGTCTGTCCATGTTAATTTGTGTACAAAGTACGGGCCGCAGTTTTCGTCCGATCGTCTTAAAATTTGGTACAAGAATGTTTTAAGAGACGAAGCCTATTGAAATTGGAAAAAATCGGTTTCAGATTTGGATATAGCTCCCATATATATGTTCGTCCGATTTGCAGTAATACTGCAATAAAGTGGTCAATTATTAACCGATTCTCTCGAAATTTTGCAGAAAGGATTTTCTGTTGGCTCTCGAAATTACTGGTGAATTTCATGGAAACCGGTTCAGATTTAGATATAGCTCTCATATATATATATGTATACATCGTCCGATTTAAACTTCTAGAGTCATAGCCATCGCATTTATTGACCAATCTTGCCAACATTTCGCACAACGCTTTCCTCGATGACTACCACAATATCTGAGAAGTTTGCACGAAATCGTTTCAGATTTAGATATAGCTCCCATTTATATGTTCCCCTGATTTTGAATATTGCAATAAAGTGCCCATTTGTTAACCGATTCTCTTGAAATTTAGCAGGAATGATTTTCTCATGATTTCTAATATTGCAGGTGTATTCCATAGAAATCGGCCTCGATTTAGATATAGCTGTCATATATGTATATCGGCTGATTTTCACTCCAAAAGCCACTGCAAGCGCATTTATTGACCAATCTTGCCAAAATTTTGCACAACGCTTTCCTCGATGACTACCACAATATCTGAGAAGTTTGCTCGAAATTTAGTTCCCTTTCATCAGATTTTGGGTTTTTTGCAAAAACGTCAACCGTAGTTACTACATCATGAACATATTTGCTTTGGCAGAAATTTGGAACATCTGAAAGCATCTGACGAGGTCCATTAAAAGTGGCTCAGCATTGGATATAGCTCCCACAATGTACCTTTAGGGTAGGTGTAGAGTATCATGCAGTCGGCACCGCCCGACTTTTGCTTTTCCTTACTGGTTTAAACTTTAAGTCGTGATTTTCTCTTGAGTCGTCAGCGTCTCGTGAATCGTGAGTCGTGATAAGCGTCGTGAGCATGATTTCACTCACGCTCACGCACGAAGAATTTTTATTTAATAATGATCACGCACAATCACGTGATTTGATTTGATCCGACTCACGAATCAGGTGAAACGACAACTCATGGCACACCTGTGCGAACATAGACATGCGTTGTCGTCGTCGCTTTCATTAGTTGATTTAATGAATCCCCGAGGCAGGAGTTAGTAGATTTTATGAATTGGAAGAACATATTGGTTGCAGCGATCCAGGAGACAAAGCCGACCAACACCTGCAGCCTGCACAGTTCTCACGGATACAATGTGCTACGTTAGGATAGCTTAAAGAATGGAGGTGAGGGATTGGCCTTCGTGGTACAGTGATAGCAGTCAGGTTCGGTACTGCCGAGAAGGCAGTAGCCGGTTGGTAGCTGTCTCCCAATTAAAGGCAAGGCTGCAAACCCCACATAAGAGGGCTTCTATCTGGCCATAATGGTTTGGTTCTAGGGGACTTTAATGTGCATCACATTTCATGGCATTCTTCCCTAGTAACGACCAGCGGCTCCACGTTTTGCACGGTGTATAAGGATGTCCCCACTGAAGAGGTGCAGCAGCTCGCCAGACATTTCCATTACATCCCCCGATCTCCTGAGTGCCGTATCCTGGCAATGCGTAATTTATTTGGGATCAGATCACCTGCTCATAATTCTCACCATCGACCGACCACCCGAATTCGTAACCTCTGAGCGCCGAACGTTTATTAATCGAAAGAAGGCCGATTGGGTCGGCTTCAGAAAGTACACCAAACAATCGCCGCTTCAGTGAACTGACATCCTCCTCTAATATGCTTGTTGCCTAGAGGAAATTCCGAGACATCATTAACACAGCAGCCGCTCCCTTTATACCAGCCGGTCGAATACCCCAAGTGCCTCCCAATTTCCCGGCGCAGGCAGTGGTACTCGCAGACGAGCGTGGTGGGATTCGTTGCACGGACCCCACTTATACCAGAATCAGCCAGCTGAATCTCGAAATTAACAGGGTAATCAACGAACAAAGGCGGAATTTGTGGCTGGAACACTTGGAACAATGTAACTTAGGCACCGGTTTAGGCAAGCTGTGGTCTACAGTTAAGTCAATCTCGTACCCCGGTAGACGGGAAAACAGGACCTCAGTCTCTTTTGGCGACGTAACCGTGGCTGATCCAAAGAGATGTGAAAGGTTGTTCAACCCTCAATTTATTGTGCATCCCGAGAGTGACAGCTAGGAGGAGAGCCATTCGTTGTATCCGTGGTCTTCGAACCGAAGAGCAGCCATCACAATTTAACGGGGACGAAGTCACAAATGTCATCCGCGGTGCCAAATCATCCAAGGCTTTGGATGATTTGGCATCTGCAATAGGTTAAACATCTACCTTAGCGAACATGTCTCATATTTCGCTGCAAGAAATTTAAAGACATTATTCACTATATACATCCATGAGGTGCGTAGGGAGCTGAAAGAGATGGTCGGCGGAGTGACAATTCCGACCATCAAGTGTCCCAAGATACTTGGTATCACATTTGACAGCTCATACAAATTCTCCTCACATGGCAAAGCAATTTGCGATAAAGTCAAAAGTAGAAACAAGGTCCTCAAGTCACTTGCAGCCAGCTCTCGGATGTGAGTGAAGATAGATTCCGAATTTAACTAGTGGAGACACAAACCACTGACTTAGCGGTCCTCTGTTACTGGCATTAGCAGAACACTGTTGAGCAATTGTGCACGTAATTAATTAATTTCAAAAAAAAATATATATATTTGTTCATGAAAAATTAATTTCAAACAACACAAAAAAGCGAAAAAAAAGATCTATTGGGTTGCCCAAAAAGTAATTGCTGATTTTTCATATAGTCGGCGTTGACAAATTTTAAGCAAATTTTAAGCATTAATCGAATTGGATCGTCATGTAACTGAACGTGAGATAGGAGAGAAGTTAAATATACCAAAATCAACCGTTCATTATCACATAAAAAGTCTTGGACTGGTGAAAAAGCTTGATATTTGGGTACCACATGTATTGAAAGAAATTTATTTAACAAACCGAATCAACGCTTGTGATATGCACCTTAAACGCAATGAATTCGATCAGTTTTTAAAACGAATCATAACTGGAGATGAAAAATGGATTGTTTACAATAACGTTAGTCGAAAACGATCATGGTGCAAGCATGGTGAACCAGCTCAAAACACTTCAAAGGCTGATGTCCACCAAAAGAAGGTTATGCTGTCTGTTTGGTGGGATTGGAATGGTGTGGTATATTTTGAGCTGCTTCCAAGGAAGCAAACGATTAATTCGGATGTTTACTGTCAACAATTGGACAAATTGAATACAGCCATCAAGGAGAAGCGACCAGAATTGGTCAATCGTAAAGGTGTCATATTCCACCAGGACAACGCTAGACCGCACACATCTTTGGTCACTCGCCAAAAACTGAGTGAGCTTGGCTGGGAACTTTTGATGCATCCACCATATAGCCCTGACCTTGCACCATCAGACTACCATTTATTTCGATCTTTGCAGAACTCCTTAAATGATAAAACTTTCGGCAATGATGAGGCTATAAAATCGTACTTCAGTTTCCGTTCAGTTTTTTGCAGATAAAGGCCAGAAGTTCTATGAGCGTGGATGGCAAAAGGTTATCGAACAAAATGGCAATTATATATTTGATATATAATTTGGCAATTATATATTTCTTTTAAAAAATCCGCAATTACTTTTTAGGCAACCCAATAGTAAATAATAAGGTGATCCAATATTAAAATTTGGTTCCCTCAATATCCGCAAGGTATACTCACAAGATAAAGAAGATTGTAAAGTTGATTGGTCCACTGTGCAAAAATGGAAAATAGTAAGTCGATGAGACCGGCATCAAACGACAGCTTAGGAAGCCTAGTTTCTTATACATATACCTTCATATTCCAAATAATCGTCTTACTATAGAATTTTTGACAAAACTCGACAAAATTACCCAAAAGACTCGAAAAGTCAAGTTTGCGTGAATCACTGTGTGAAAATGGAAAATAGTAAGGCGATGAGACCGGTACCAAATGACAGCTTAGGAAGTCTAGTTTCTTAAACATATGCCTAGATTTTTCAAATAATCGTCCAATTAGCGAATTTTTGGCAAAAACTTGAAAAAATTAGCCAAAAAAACTAAAAAAGTAAATTTTGCGAAATCACTGTGCGCAAATGGAAAATAGTAAGACAATCAGACCGGCTTCAAACGAAAGCTTAGGAAGCCTAGTTTCTAATACATATGCCCACATTTTCCATATAATCGTCTAACTATCGAATTTTTTGCAAAAACTTGAGAAAATTACCCAAAAAACTAAATAAGTAAATTTTGCGTGAACCACTGTGCTAAATTTTTTTGTTGGTACTGGACTCCATGTTACGCATTCAACGATGTCAGATTTAAAAGATGAAATTTCATGTTTAAATCGGACAGCAGGTCGGCAAAAGTCTGCTTCATATTAGAGATACATCGGAACGCAGTGATTTGTTATCATTGTCAAATTGATTCTCCAAAAAGCTAGGACGGACAAACGACGATTTATTTTGCTCGTCTTCACCAACACCAACACAACCAACATGGAGCGAAAAATTGCATATTTTGCATAATATACCTACAGTGGTTTTTGTGATTTTTCTATTACCAAAAACTCTCATACCACGAGCTGCATTATGTCTGTAGTGATCAAGAAACATATGTGTCACAAAAATATTTAATTTATTTTAATTTCACTGTTCGTTTGCTTATAAAAACAACAGAACAAGTACAAAAAAATGCTGGCCGAAAAATCCCTCTTTTAGCAACTGACATTGTCAACTTCAGTTGGAAGTTGCCATCCCTAAACTAGATTTGTCAACTGAAGCAACAATGCAAAGTCAAGAGGTCTATTTAACAATTATCGATAGAAACTAAAACTTTTGGTGTTGTTGTTGTTGTTTTGCATATTTATATTGGTATCCTTGTTCCATGTTTTAGGTCGCAAACGTTTTCCGAACACAACTATTTCGAAGGAACACTTCTGTCACAATTGCAAGATGCCGTCGTGCCGACTAGCCCGAAAAATTCTCAACAATGATATATCACTATCGCTATCGCAGGATCTGATTCACTACTATCAACCCATGTCGATGAGTCGTGAAGACTTGCGTTTGATTTTGCCCAATATTATGTTGTATAACCGCAAGTTAGTCGCGTCCAACAATGGCCTAGATTTAATTGATGTGCACGACTTGGTGGTGAAGATTTATTGGATATTTATTATTTCTGTGTATGCGATTTACTTTATCGACTTCGACGATGATGTCGATGACGACAATGGAGATCAGGAAAATCCAATCAACGTGGAAGCCCTGGAATTGGTAAATAATGATATTGCTGTTAATATGGAGAAAATAACTGGCAACAACGAGGATACAATGTTTCTAGAATTTCTCGATAAAATTAAGAGGTAAGGCGAACAGATTAGCTTTGCTGTTCAATTGAATATTTGTTAATTGAATAATTTATTATCTAGTTTATCACCATATAATAAAGACCTTGAATCCAAGTAAGTTGCATCTGGTAAAAAAAAAACACAAAGAAAGCATTTGTAAACATTTTTCATTTAACTTAGCTTTGATGCCGCCATAAACATTGATAGCGAGGAAATACAAAAGAAATTAAATGAAATCCTTAAAATCACAAATAGTTCTGAGTAAGTCATTGTATATAGTGCATATGTTTGGCTCTTATAGGTGCATAATAAAAACAAAAATTATATAAATTATAGAAATATTGCCCAATGTGAAGACATACCACCACCTCTGATTGATGCAATAGAAGAAGAAAATGTTCCCTTCTCAGAGGTAGATCCTCCAAGTACCGTGGAATGCCCACCTAAAAAGACATGCCTGGCGTGTAAATCAAAGAAATGTAAGTATTTTATATAGCTTCGTTTGTTGCATCCTAGCTAACGTGACAGAAATCAATGATTAAGTTACAGATGATCATTGCGATATTGGTGGTGATCGCTGCAAAGAAAATCACTCAAGCAAAAAACGTTTAAAAAAGGTATGTCAATTGAGCGATGCCATGCGTGTGAATAACATTTCATTTCCTGTTTTTTTAGGATTGCAACCACGCTCGCATGAATGAGACTAGGGAGAGACTACGTAAAAAGTTATCTCAGATTGTAAACGCACGTAAAAATTCCAAACCAACTGAAACAGCTTCAGCGCCTGCTGCGGTAGGAGAGGCAGTGGAAACCCAAAATCAAATGGAAAACGTCTTAAATGCAGATGAACTGAAACTTTTTCAAGAGTTTCAGCAACAACTTCCCGAATCAATGCAAAGCCAATCGTGGGAGGCTCAATGTTTCTTGGCGACTTTTGAGCAATTGCGCCAGGCAGCACGGCATGAGGAATTTCAAGATGTATGTGATTGCTTGCAATATTTGCAAACAAATCAAAAAAATGATTCCAAGTCAGTAAATAAGAAATCACAACATAAACAAGCACATCAAAAATCTGCCCACTCATCTCAGGCGTTACAGGAACCTCCAAACAAAAAATCGAATGTAAGTAACAACTCAACAAGGGACGCCTCTACATCTAGCCAAGGTATGAAAATGAGAAACCGCAATTGTGAGACCAAAAACGAAGCAATTACAGGCAAACCCACTAATCCAACGCCAACAGCAGCCACAAATGGTGCACCTCCCCTGGCAACTTCTAGCGAAACTAAGGCATTAACTAATTTGGATTTTGTTAGCGAAATATGTGAAATAATTGACAATTATTCCAAGGAGCAGGCTAAACGCAGGTGGATTAAAGAGACCTTGAGTTTTATCGAGGGTCCCACAGTAGCGCACGGGAAAAAGAAATCACAGCCACAAACTTCCAATCCGAAAAAAGCTGCGAAGAAAGCAAAGCAAAAGCAACGAAAGGACGAGGAAAAGCGAATAGCTGAATTACAGGACCTTAGGGCGCAATTTCAGAATATCTATTTCAAGGAGTTTACTGAAAAGCTGAATTTGAAAACGCAGAAAGCAAACAAGAAACGCGATAAAAAGAAAATCGTTGATATGGAAAACAATATTAAAAATCTGCAACGTGCCAAAGCAAAAGTTGAAACTGCCATACTCGAATTAATTGCTACAGTGAAGCAAACAAATGCCGAGTTTAAATTTTCTTATTTGCCAACAAAAGAGCAGCAGGTGGAAAAGCTCAAAGAGCTGGAAGGGCAAAAAGAGTGCCCTAAAGAAGGCGTGGATAGTGTCGAGAACTCTTTGTTAAAGGGAGCAAGCGTGCATCACGCTAATGAAACATGTGTGCCTTCACAGCCTTTTAGTGTGTCGCAGGCGAGCAACTTGAATATGGTACCAGAAGCATATAGTATGCCATACGCACATGCCAATCATTTTCCTTATAATATCGGCTTTCCGCCACCAGCTGCACCTGCGCCTTTTGGTTTGATGCGTGCTACTCCAATGTGCTATGCCCCCCCACCGCCTGGTGCCACAGCGCAACAGCAACCATTACGATCCGATGTTGTTGCTGCTATGACAGCAAGTGCTACAAGCAATAGCAGCAACGATCCCTCCAAAAGAATTGTTACAATACGCAGAGTTAATTTGCCAAATGTACCGGAGCCCCAGGTCACCGTAACTGCCAAAGGCAGAAGTCCAGATAAGGATAAACTGCTCTATACATTTATCAATGGCCAACTTGTACAAACGGGTACAACGCCACCAACGCCACCAATGCCAATAATATCTTCAATGCAACCCCTAGTTCAACCATTGTCAAGTCATTTAACCAAGCTACCACCAGAACATCTTATGCCTATACCACCACTTCCCCCACAAAAATTGACAAAAACGCAAATGAAGAAGGAACGAAGACGTCTGGCCAAGCTTCAATCGGAAGCTGATGCTGCCGAAGAGGCTGAGAAAATGCGCCAAGAGGAGGAGCATCGGCGGTTGCAGGCACTAGAAGAGCAGAGGAAATTGCAAGAACAAGAACTTCGACAACAGGAAAGTGAGCAACAAAAGCAAACTAATAAAAAGAAGAAAAAAGTAACTGGACAAAAAATGCAAAAAAATCAATCGAACCAAATCGCATCGAAAACACAAAAGAAGGAAAATAAAACAACAACTGCAAAACAAAATAAATTAGCAAATTCGAATTCCACAACTTCTGTCTCGACCAATGAGAATATTGAATCTCCTCTGCAGCTACCAAAAGTAATGATGGCACAAAAAGCTACAAAACAAAAACGATCAGTTTCTACAACCACATCTTGCTCTGTAGTCACATCATCATCGTCATCTTCATCCAACAATTCTATCAGTAGCCAAATGAACACCAGAGATAATTCAGTAAGTAGCCTTAAACCAGGAAATTCAAAGGGTTCCACTAGCAAAAAGGGACAGAAGGAACAAAAGTTGGCGGCAGGATCAAACAACAAGAAAACAAACGTTTGCAGCAAAGGAAACTCTAAGAAAAAATCAAAACCACCAACATCTTCTTCCGGAGATGATGATGCACCAAATGTTATTGGGTCAACTTCCAAATCTAATCATAGCCCGCAATGTAAGGGGAAACTTTTGCAAAACGTAGCAGAAAAAAAACAGCAACGTAACAACAAGAAGATAAAGACAAAAAGTCCGGCCAGTTCAGATACAGAAGAGGATGTTAGTAAACCCCAACTAATATCGCAAAAAGTAAAATCACACAAAATAAGGCGTCCCAAATTAGTTGACAATGGCCAATTTGATAATAACCCATTTATGTCATTACACATGCACGACTCTGAGACCGATTGGAGCTCTTCTGCCGAAGACGCAGATACCGATGAATGTGAGATAGAATTACAACTAGAGAGTGTTAAGACCTCCACCACCCAAACCCACTGCTACAACGAATCGGAAAGATCACAAAATAAAAAGCATATAAAAAATACCAAATCGGAACCTCAACATCCAACCTACGTCTCGAAAAAAGTTATTGAAAAGGATGCTAAATCTCGTGACCAATTAAGCACACGCGATGCAAGTGGTAAAATTGGTGGGGCATCCAAGCATCAAAACAAAAATACTGCTAACAAAGGTTCGAAAGCACAACAAAATGAAAAACTTTCGTCGCTTCCCAGTTCCATAAGGCAGAATGCTACATTTCAGGAGAAAAACTCTCGAATATGTAGCAGTAGTAATCAACATCTGTCAAAGAACTCGTCTGCTGCAGGGCAACCAACTGCATACGCTAGTAATAGAAAAACGAAAAATGACAAACGATCAAATGCGGTAAATGCAGCGGCACAAAACTCGAAATCGAATGCAACTAATGCCAAGAACAGCAATCCCAACCGACCTCAAGCGAAAAACCTCCCTTCCAGCTCTAACCGCCCTCTAGCGGTTAATGCCCCCCATTTATCGGCAGAAAGTGTTGGCAATCAAAAGATGTCCGCCACTGGTAATGGGGGAGGTTGTGTTGGCGTGGTCGAAGGCAAAAATAATAAACGATCTCAACGCAACAAGAAATTCCAGCACAAGGGCAACAACTTGTCTCAACATCAGAATTGCTGTTCCGGTATACCAAACAATATGGGCTACTTCAACCCAAACGAAGTGAATATCATACCTTCCACAAATCATTCAATACCACTCCAAAGTGCTGCAGGACAAAATTGTTCTTATCAAAGTCTCGCCGAACAAATGCAAGCTATGCGTTTGGGTGGCAATGTAGTAAATCAGCAAATGTCTCCGACTCGAAGTCGAGCGCCCCAGTACCAGCACCGCCTTCAAATCACAAATAATAATAACAATATTAGTATTATGGATCAATTAAATCGTGGCGTGCAAGTGGAAAATCTATCGCTGCCACCCGGTATTACGTTGACTAAGGTAGACCCAATTAAAAGCGAACAACTACGCCAAAAATCAGAATCTATTAAAAAATTGGCAAAACCCCTGCAACAGGCGCAACAGACAACGCAAACATTCCATCATTCCCCAATGGGTACAACTATTATTGCGCCGCCTGTAACTCCCATGTCCAATTTCTTTGGTACACCCTATGCTGTGAATTCTATGGTTCCCACCGCCCTTGATCAACAAAGTGGAATTATCATGGTTGAAGCCAATCCACCAAAATCGTCTACATCAACCACAACTTCGACAACAACTTCCTGCAGCAATAAGCAGTCAAAAAATAAAAAGAGGAACAACAAATCGAAAGCTACTAACAGTGGCTCGTGCCCTATGGGAAATCCTGGACATGCCAGTGCCAGCCAGGAAAAGAATGGTGCGGCCAGTACTGGTCAGCCAAAAATGATTACCCTAAGAAATCCAATGTTCCACGGTGGTCCTGCAAACGCCCCAGCTACTATGATGCAACAGCCAGGATTAATACAAGGTGAGAAATATTATCTATTCGTTTATTTCACTCATGGAATGCAATCTCCGTTCATTGAGCTCGTCTTGAAAGAGAAACAAACAAAAATTTTAAGTTTTAATGATCTTGGGCACACGGAGCAACAGCGAGAGCCGTTGCCGTTGCCGTTGTATAGCGTGAAAAGCCATCAATATAACTTCCAACAGATGCACGGAATCATGTGCATACCATGGGAGTTTTGTAATTTTTGCAGACAGAAAATTTGCCAGATGCATTGGGAAAAGTACAGCTAATGGATAGAGTTGTCGAGCGTGGTTAATGTGGTATTTGTATCATAGAAGCGTTTTCGCCATAAATTCGGTGCAAATTCAAGATAACAACGTGCGGCCCTTGCATCCTGCACACCTAATATGGCTGATGAGTAATTGTAACCAAACTACGAAACGCGTCCCTAAGTGGTTGGTGTGTGTTGCGATCTCTGCCTTTTCTTTTCCATTTGCAAAGAAAATTCCCAATCATTGAGTTCGTCTCGAAAGAGAAACAAACAAAAGTTAAAAGAAATATTTTTTTCACTATTTAAATTAATTTTATTGAACTCCATAATGCTTCGTTTGAATGGGCTAGTGTGACCAAACCCATTGGGAAAATACCGTTCGTTCGGGGTGTTTTTTTCATATGAGATTCTCTCAATTTTAAAATTGATGGACAGTTGATGGCAAGACAGATTAAATAACTGCAGAGACTGTCTTATCAACTTCACATTATACATTAGTAATTAATTTCGGAGAAGGGATATTAAAATTGGGGAAAAATCGGTTCAGATATAGGTATTATTTTAATTGGCTATGACAGAAGATTTGTCCCATTAGCCGAACATAGAATAGATTTCCAAACGCCCCGATTTTCTGGGCTCCATTTCCGGCCTCTGACACCTAGTTTTGAGATGTCTGCTATGTGTCCCTAGAAATGACTCAGTGCTGCGACTAGCACTTGCCGTTCTCTCCTGGTCGGCCCCAACCCCTCATTTCGTCCGAAGGTACGCAGCAATTGATAGAAAGTCCTATTAAAAATAACAAAATCACAACAAACAGATTCACTTAATTGGAAGGTAGATGTTGGGCCCCAGACGCCCTCCCTATCATGGCCCCGAAAACCCGCTCACACTATACCGCGTTAAACCTCGTTTCTAAAAAACAATTACCATACCATTTCGGCTTTATATAAAATCGTCTTGCAAATACATATTTTTAATTATGATTAAAAAGAAATGCTAGCCTTTAATATTCTTAGTCAAAAAATTAATGTAACAAGCAAATAAACAAATTAAAAGATTTAATTACAGATTAACAAAAAACACTCCAAATGGGAAAACATTAATAAAAAAAAAATATGAAACTCTTAAGTAAAAACAAAACCATACACTAGGTTAGGTTAGGTTTAAGTGGCAGCCTTCAGACTCACTTAGACGTTTTCGTCCATTGTGATACCACAGGAACAGAAGAAGGAAAATGCCTTCTGGTTCCTATCGTTGAACCATCCAGATCGCTTTAAAAAGCCCAATAACTTGCGAATGTTCACATCCGCTAAATCAGACAGGTTCTCAAAGAAATGAGAACCTAAAGTGGAACTCCTTCTGACTGCTAGTTCAGGACACACACAGAAGGTGTTCTATAGTCTCTTCTTCTTCGATGTCCTCAGTCTGTCAACATGTTTTCCGATTAGACAGTGACCTGTCATGACAGACACAATTACTGAGACGACTGTTCTAGCAAATGACAGGAAAGCGGTAGACCTCTTCAAGTCAAGATTAGGCCACATAGTTTTGGCATGCTCATAGCCCCTCGTTGTGACCATCTATCATTCGTTGTCCTTCGGGCCTGGTCCTGAATACTTAGCTTACATGTCGCTAGAGGCATACACACAGATTCAAGTATCGCTGGAATGTGTAGGGTAGTTCCTATTCTCGCAAGCTCGTCCGCTTTCCGCTTTCCTGGGATATCTCTGTGGCCCGGCGCCCAGAACAGGTGCATTTTGAACTGTTCCGCCATCTTGTTGAGAGATCTGCGACAGTAGAGGGCGGTTTTTGTGTTCAGAAATACGTTCTCCAGGGATTTAATAGCTGCCTGGCAGTCTTATAAGATATTTATGCCAATCGTCGTAATGACATTATATCTTAGCCATTCCATCACTTCCTTAATTGCAAGGATCTCCGCTTGATACACACTGCAGTGGTCGTAACCTTTTCGGTATGACTAGTTCTAGATCTTTAGAGTACACCCCAAAGCCCACCTGGTCGTTTAGTTTGGAATCATCCGTATAGAAGTCTATGTATCTTCTGTTACTTCTGTAATAGTGGCACATTACTTTTTATCAAAAAGCAGCTCAGGTAGCCGCCACATGACCAATGAGCAAGCTCCCTTATCCTCACGGCAGTGGTCGCTGCAATTTGTCTAGCCACAGCGCCGTCCACCAGACCTTTCCCAAATGATGGATTTGAAGTTCAATTTCCTGTCCAGCAAAACTCCCAGGTATTTCGCAATTTTTGTAAATGGAACATTCTCTCCTCTCAAGGAGGCAGGTTCCACTGTGGGCAACTTGTATGTCCTGCTGAAAAGCACTACTTCTGTCTTTCACGGATTTATACCCAGACCACTTTCGGTAGCCCACTTTGCTGTTGCACGTGGAGCTTCTTGAAGTATATCTCTTAGAGTGCTGGGAAACATTCCCCTAGCCGCAATTGCCACGTCATCAGCATACGCGACCACTTTTACACATTTTTCAACCAGAGACAATAATATTGTATATTGTTAATGGCTTGGAGACAGCAAACCTCCTTGAAGTGTTCCTCTGCTGACCCATCTTGATCCCAAGCCTGCCGTAATGCATCTTTTAGAAAGTAAGTTTTTAATAAACTTTCTTACAGTAGAATTGATGACTAGAAACTCCAACTCCTTCATGGTTGACTTCGGTTTTACATTATTGAAAGCACCCTCAATGTCAAGAAATGCTACCATTGTATATTTCTTGACAGCGAGAGGACCCTCTATGTAGTCGACTAGGTCGTGTATGTACGGTCGGGCTGTATTAGTGGATTTGCCTTTACTATATCCAAATTCCCGGAGCACCCTGAGCCGCGACGAAGAATTGACCAGATGTAATTTTGCATTTCTTTGATGATTTCGGCTCCGTAGGAGAAGAGAAGAGCACAAAAAACTGCGGTCACTTCGAGGGCATCTCATGCGCAAAAGAACTAAGGCGACCAATAGTAATATGGGTCCAAGGACCTTTGCTAATGTCGCTATGGGCAGCTTGGTGATGGTAGTTGTCGGCAAGGGAGAAGAACAGGGCATACCTATGAACAATTGGAATGGGATAGTCAATGGACTGTCATCTGTATATTCCGATGTCCTTGCGGAATTGCTTGTGCCTTCTCCAGTCTTTGACAACACAGGCTGGTATCGGGGCCGAGACAATGGAAGTGCATTTGGGGATCAACGCTCAGTTGAAATGTATCGTTGCGCCCTAAAGAAGATTGGCGAGAGCGACTCTGGATGAAGTCAAGAAAGAAGATATTCCTTCTCGACTAATACCACACGCTTGGATACCAAGGATTCCCTCAGATCCTGAATCCATACTTGGGAGAATAGGGGACTGTAATCCCCATCTTTCAACCACTGACTGGAAGATTGGTAGGTTGGATGAGTCTGACGGTGACCGGAGACTTGCCGTATTCGTACTAAATTCCGATTGTCTTGCAGACCTCAAAAATTCTGAAGGAGTTGTATCCTACGGATTCCACAAATTGAAACTGAAGGTGTATAGAGGTGGCGCGGTTGGCAGCAGCTAGTAGAGCATCTAAAGAGGAATCGTCCACACCGCAAGTGTCCAGTGGTTTAAGGGAGAGTGCTTTCTCAAGTGACCCTGGTTGCGTAAGGAAATTCATCATGACAAAATCGAACGAGTCTTGTGAAGATGAACTCCGGGCTGACTCAGAAGACGAGGATAACGCAACAGTGGTAGAAATCCTGAAAAGATAATTCTGTAGATAAATCTCCACCATTGTAAAGCCTCTTCGGCGGCACTAAAGGTCATTCTCATGGCAGGAGGATTTCACATGGTTCTTATTCAGGAGCCACGGGTGTGTGTTGGAATGGTTCGTGGGCAAAGAATTTCTGGATTTAAACTACTCAAGGGTACGGGGAATGGGAGACACAGAGCCTGTATTCTTGCAAAGAGTAGTCTAAATCAGAAAAGGAAGTGGAAACTACGGATGACATAGATATGATGCTCAAGCGGATTACGAATGCCCTCGCTTGTCTCTGAATATCCTAGTTCCAAGCCAAGGGGCAAACAGCGACCGCCATGGTGGACCCCAGAACTGGTTGGCCTCTATGCTAAGGAAGATCTTATCCTCGAGACCTATTACGGTGGGTTATATTCGAGAAGTCAAAGAATCCATGGACAATGTCTAGTGAGGAAATACTATAACTACTCGTTGATACACATTTCCCAGGAAACTCTCAAACGAACAACGTGGTTCTAGAAGAGGTTATTACTGGTATGCATTCGTGTGAGGTTATTGGGGAAATTGTGTCTGAGCCGAAAATCCTTTGGGCGATAAAAAGTTTTGACTCCTTTAAGTCGTCAGTCCCTGATTTTGTATCACCGGTTGAATTAGAAGCTGTGTCCGACAGACTGGCTCCTTGGCTTAGTTTAAGCATGTCATAGATACCTGTGGGATTGAGGGACACAAAGGTCATTTTCATTCCAAAAGCAGGAAGACCGCAACATACGAATGCGAAAGATTTTCGCCCTATTAGCCTGTCATCCTTCATGCTGAAGGCTCTTGAGAGGTTGATAGAAACATATCGTAGGGCAAAGATCCCTGGAGATCGCCTGTCTGGGCAACAGCATGCGTATATTAAAGGCAAGTCCACTGAAACAGCCCCTCACGACCTAGTCGGCTACATAGAGGGTTTCAATGATGTAAAACCAACTTCATTTATGAAGGAG
The DNA here is from genome assembly GCF_963082655.1 of Stomoxys calcitrans. NCBI lineage: Eukaryota > Metazoa > Arthropoda > Insecta > Diptera > Muscidae > Stomoxys > Stomoxys calcitrans. The sequence continues at coordinate 139,285,656 of NC_081553.1, forward strand.
ACGGAGTTTCTAGGCATCATCTCTACCGTAAGACCTATTAATAACTCACTTACTAAAAGATGCATTAGGATCTGTTGATCTAAAAAGATGGGTCAGCAGAGGAACACCTCAAGGAGGTGTACTGTCTCCTCTACTTTGGAATATAGCCATTAACTGCATATTATTGTCTCTGGAAGAAAAATGTGGAAAAATAATCGCGTATGTTGATTACTTGGCTATTTCGGTTAGGGAAAAGATAGTTCCTTTCAGCAGGAGATACAAGCTGAAGGCTCATAGCACCTGTTTGTTTTGCGGGACAGGAAATTGAACTTCAAATCAAACATTTTGGAAAAGACAGGAAAGGAAACTCTAGCAAAAGTTGGGAGTTTAAGCCCCGTGTCATGCATTGGGTATACACTGCAGTTGTCAGACCTATAATGCTATATACCGTTGTGGTCTTGTGGACGGCGTCTTAAAAGTCCATCTACGGTTCAATACCCAACCGGATCCAAAGGATGGCTTGTTTGTGCATCACAGTCGCACTGAGGACGACACATTTGACGCACTGAATTAAATGCTACACATAATGCCTCTGGACATCGTGTCAAGACAAATAGGTGCGACCACTGCTGTGAGGCTAGGTTAGGTTGAAAAGTGGGTGCAGATATTAATCCGCCCCATGCCACTGTGGACATACACCTAAGCCATTAATCGGCTTATTGTGCGCTCTAAAAATTATAAAGTAACCTCTAAAAAGAAAATTTTAAGTTAGAAATTCCGTGCTACTTACAAAATCCTTAATTGTTTTCAATGCCACTCCCCTAAGTTGGTTCATGTCTGATATTGTGTCTCCACCTAAGTACCGGTATTTGTTGGGCGCGAAAGCCGGGCAATGACAAAGGAAATGCTCCAACGTCTCATCATCTTCCCTGCATGTCTTACTCATGCTATCACTTGCCGCACCAATTTTACATAAGTGAGCTCGTAGTCCTATGTGTCCCGTTATGATACCAATAGCTATACTGACCTCCTTCGTGCTTCCTTTCGGTAATAGCCTCGTCTTCTCACGATCTGGATCCCCCCACAGGATTTTTGCCGTCCTACCGACCGTTTCGCTGTTCCACAATGTTGCATGCGCATTCGTCGCCCACTCCCTTAACTCGGACCTCGTCGACCCGAAAAGCTTCGTAGTAACCAAGTTTATTGACGGCAGTCCTCTGGCCTTCACCGCCAAATCGTCTGCCCTTTCATTTGCCCTTACTCCGTTATGGCCCGTCACCAAACGATGCGGATTTTTCCATCCTCAGAGAAAGCGTTATCTCCTTACACTGCAAGTTCGTGACCTTACCGTCCTGGTTGTTATTGCCCTTATGGCAATTTTACTGTCGGTAAAGATGTTCACACTCGGCGTCCTCGCGTTACCACCACACCACTTCGCGCATTCTGTGATCGCCCGGATCTCCGCCTGCAGGACCGTATGATGGTCAGGGAGTCTAGAACAGATGTCAGTCCCTGGGTTTTCAATGTAAACCCCCAGGCCCACTCTGTCCTCTAGTTTTGATCCATCCGTGTAACATGATCTTCCAGATGGCAATACTAGAGTTCCGTCAATCCAAGACTGTGCCGATGGCAGCAGTGCGTCGCACTCGACTTCAAGGTTCATTTCAGGTATCCGATCGGAAACCCCTTCCTTCCAGGTTTCCTATCGTCGCCTCGATTATACTGCGATGGTATGAGTTGCTCTCATCCTCAATCCATTCTCCGTTCGCCTTAAGTCTCATAACCGCAGTGGCTGCCTCACACTTAATCTGTATGTCAATGGGTCGGATATCTAGAATAGTCTCCAGTGCCCTAATGGGCGTGGTCCTCATCGCTCCGCGTATGCCAAGACAACATGTTCTCTGAACCTGTTGTATGGTCCTTATGTTGCACTTTTTCTCCATAGCTGTCCACTAAACTACTGAGGTTGGGTAAGTATTGGTCGAATCTCGCTCCTGTAGAGCCAGTGGACTATCCTCGGATTCTGGCCCCATTTCGAGCCTACGGCCCGTCTACATAGTGTCCAACATCTGTGAGCCTGAATGTGACACTATCAGTTCAGTTTCCTGTCCAAGATCACACCTAAGTATTTGACCTTGTCATATATCGAAATCATCTTATCGAGGAAACGTGGTGCGTTAAATTCGCCCACCTTCGTCTTCCTCGGGAACAAGCTACTTCAGTCTTCTCGGGGTAACATTGAGACCTCTGGGTCTAGCACAGTCATATGCCATATGCAAGACCCTTTCGGCCTTTCTGCATAGCTCGTTCGGATCCTTACCTTAGAAGTATTCTATTACTTAGAAGTATTATAACATCGTCTGCGTAGCAGACGGGTTCAAATCCCTCCTCAGTCAGCATCCGTAATACGTTATTTATGGTGGTCATCCAAAGGAGTGGCGATAAAATAACCCCCTGTGCCACTTTCCCCTTATATTTATGTCAAGGGACAAACAATTTATCCAACTGTTCCTTAGCATATGGTTTGTCCAGTCTGTAAGGACCGGGTCCACCTGCTACTGGTCTAAGGATTGGATCAGTGTGTCGGTCCACACATTGTTAAAAGCCCCCTCGATGTCAATGCATACCGCCAGTGTATACGTTTTGGCATCGAAGGATTCTTCTATTTTATGCACAACCTCGTGCAAGGCAGTCTCCACCGACCTTCCCTTTGCATATTGTGTTGTTCAATTCAATGTTCGTATACAAGCAGTAATCATGTCTTGATCTGGTAAATCCATACATCCATACAATGGAATCATAAAATTTATTATTCCAACATTTCGGCGATTGTTTCGGTCCATATAAAGACTTTTACATGCGAAACCTTTTCGTTCTTCCATACCTTGCGGAATTGCCATAAAAATTTCTTCGCTTAGGTCTCCATGCAAAAATGCTGTCTTAACATCGAGTTGATGAAAATGAAATTGTTTCTTGATACCAACAGCCATCACTGCCCTTATTGTTGTTAATTTTGCCAAGGGAGCGTATGCATCATAGTAGTCTAATCCATATTTCTGTTGGAAACCCTTGGCAACAAGCTTGCCCTTGTATTTTGATGGATATCCAAGGATGTCATTTTTGGTTTCAAACACCCACTTGGATTTCAAGAACTTTGCATCTTTGCTTCGAAACCAGTAATGTAATCAAGAAATCTCCCTGGAAGTCTACTCACTCTGTCTTCTAATTTCTACTGCTTCTTCTTTTTCAAAGCCATTAAAAAAAGGACACACTTGAATTCTCAGAATCACTGGCATTTTCAGGTTCTATATCATTAACTGCTTCTTCAGCCGTGTTCACTGTAGAATTTTCAGACACAGCAACATCGCGGACTTCTCCCCCTTGCTTGTGGCTGCTATATATTATTTTTGGTTTTGAGATCACTTCTTGAACAGACTTGAATGAAAAACTATTTTCATGAAACTTCACATCTCGGGCTAGAATGATTTTTTTCGAATTTATATCCCATAATCGGTACCTCTTTGGTGCATATTCAATTAACACAGTTTTTTTTTACTTCTTGGGTCCAACTTTTTTCTTTGAATATCTGGTATTTCGTTCCATCCCACGCAACTGGTGTGATAGGACCACATACATCCGAGTGTATTCTTTGGAGTAACCGGGTAGCCCGTGTTCTAGTGCCACTAAAGGGACTTCTACAATGCTTAGCTTCGATACATAAATCACACACATCATTTGGTCCTTTCTTTGAAGTGCAGTAATCAACGTGTCCATGCCTGATTTTCCGCAATGACCAAGTCTTATATGCCATAAATTCAAATCATTCTTGTTGCAGGACAAAGCATTCCTCTCAGGCAGACTAAAAACAACTTCTTATAGTCCATGCTGCATATTTGCCATCGCAACTATTTCTGTCCCTTCAGTATTATTGCACTGTTCTTTAAAAATTTCACATCCAGGCCACAATTGCTTAGCTTTCTTACTGACAACAAATAGTCCAGCAACTCTGGAGTATGTACCACGTCTTTTACGATCACCTTGAATCCTTTATTGCCGATCAACGGGGATCTCCAAATCTTTGATTGTTGAGAATCTAGATTTTTCTCTTACCATATGGTCACTTGCCCCGGAATCCAACTTGAATTTGATTTGGTTTTCATATGTTCTTTGAACTGTTGGGTTTCTTGTACGCCATTAATGACACCGACTTACTATCTGCAGATCTTGCATCCTTCTGCCAACAATTTTTAGCTTGGTGAAACGATTTTTCTTCGGAAACGTTTTGCTAGAATAAGCAGTTGTTAGCCTTTCTTTAGCCATGTAAAATGTTAATTTGTGTCCCTCTACATTTTGCAACGCAGTAACTAGGGGATCAATTTTTTCAGGCAGCGTCAAAAACAGTTGCGCCAACACATCATTTTTTTCCATGTTTGCTCCAGCAAGCTTCAACTGACGTATGACTTACCACAGAAGTACTTTCGCCCATCTTCATTTTTGCAAGCTTCTTTCTAATCAATAGCTGATCCAAACAGAACTTAAACTGTCCCACATTTCTTTTGCCGTCTCCTTTTCTCGTACAAAACTTATGCAGTCCGCATGAAGGAAACTCACAATTTTGTCCTTCGCTTTCTTATCCATCTTTAAGAACTGCGCCATTTCAGAATCTCCGTTCGAAAGACTGCCGGTTAGAACATTCAACAAATCGAGAGAGTCCAAATGGATTTTAACGCGAAACTGCCAATCATTGTATCCTTTGCCGTTAAACTGGGGAATTCCGTGTTGCTCTTTTTCGCCCATAACCTTTTATAGAAGAACTTCACGGGATAAACAATTTGTATTAAAAAGTTTTTATTAAAGGAGAAAAGAAAATTCAAAATGAATTGAACAATCCCATGGCAGCCGGTTGTACGCACCGGATAGACCCAATGGAACCCTCATCGGCAAGGGCTGCCGTCTCAGTGTACATGTTCGTCTTTTTTCGTCATGGGAGAGGTACATCCCGGACCCTGGTTCTGTTCGGTTTGCCAGAACCGCCTCCATCATCGGTCGGTGTCGGTGAGGTATAACCGAAGCATGGAGTGGGTACATTTCCGATCTTGCTCTGGCCTCACTTCACTACGGGAGTATAGTCATACTGGATATGTTGCAAGGTGCTGTGCGAACATAGCTAGCTGTGGGTCACAAGCGTCGTCGTCGTCGCCTTCTGCGTCCTCGTCGTCGGACTATGTGACCCCCCAACCTCTTCTGTACGGCAATATACGTGACGGCAGCATTCCAGGCCAGTGCCGGGAAATATATCATTTTCGCAACAAAACTACAACGGTCTCCGTCGCAAGATCGACGAGATTGTGGATTTTACGAGTCGGAAAGATATATTGGTCGCAGCGATCCAGGAGACAAAGCTGACCAGCACCTGCAGCTTGCACAGTTGTCACGGATACAATGTGCTATGTAAGGATCGCTCAAGGAATGGAGGTGGAGGATTGGCCTTCGTGATACACCATTTCTGATCCGATGAGATGCACCAGGTTGTTCAACCGTGAATTTATTGTACGTCCCAAGAGTGACAGGGCAAGGAGGAGAGCCATTCGCCGTATTCGTAGTCTCCGAGCCGAGGAACAGCCATCACAATTTACCGTGGGCGAAGTTACGAATGTCATCCGTGGCGCCAAATTATCTAAGGCGTTGGGCCCCGATGGAATCTCTACATTGTTGTTGAAGAATCTGGATTAACCTGGAGTTGAGTACCTACTACTGTCTTCAACCTGTCTTTGAACACTCTTATAGTTCCCGATGTCTGGAAAATGGGCAGAGTGATCCCGCTACCTGAAGCCTGGAAAAGATCCGAGTTTGGGGGAGTCGTACAGACCGATCTCCCATCTCTCAGCAGTGGCAAAGACGCTTGAGGCATTACTCCTCCCGAGCCTCGTAGGAGAATTTCCATTCGCCGAGCATCAACATGGATTTCGAAGACTGCATAGCACAACAACAGACTGTCTACTGTCTTCAACCTGTCTTTGAACACTCTTATAGTTCCCGATGTCTGGAAAATGGGCAGAGTGATCCCGCTACTGAAGCCTGAAAAAGACCCGAGTTTGGGGGAGTCGTACAGACCGATCTCCCTTCTCTCACCAGTGGCAAAGACGCTTGAGGCATTACTCCTCCCGAGCCTCGTAGGAGAATTTCCATTCGCCGAGCATCAACATAGATTTCGAAGACTGCATAGCACAACAACAGCTTTGCATGCTTTGAACACTCTTATAGTTTCCGATGTCTGGAAAATGGGCAGAGTGATCCCGCTACTGAAGCCTAGAAAATACCCGAGTTTGGGGAGTCGTAAAGACCGATCTCCCTTCTCTCACCAGTGGCAAAGACGCTTGAGGCATTACTCCTCCCAAGCCTCGTAGGGAAATTTCCATTCGCCGATCATCAACAGGGATTTCGAAGTCTGCATAGCACAACAACACCTTTACATGCCATCACCGCACACATTTTCGTGGCTTCAATCAGCCCAGGCCATAAGATCAGAAACGAGCTCAAGCCAGATAGGAGCAGCGCCTCAAGAGTCTTAGCGACTGGGAACAAGAGAGAGATTGGCCTGTATGACTCTCCTTGTTCTGCAAGTTTGCCCGGCTTTAGAATAGGGTCCACTCGACCTACCTTCCATATGTCTGGAAACACCAGGGTGGAGACAATCCCGGACCGGATTGACCCGATGGCAACGTCTTCTGTACTGAATAGTTGTAGTTCAATTCTAAACGAGCGATTCCGTATATTTCTTAGGGTGTACCTTCTCGTCTTGTCTCTAGTTGGGTGCTCGATAAATTGTTTACTAAAATGTTTTGCAGATTGTTTTGAGCCTGGCATCTGTTGTCCTTTGAATGCTATTGCTATATGGCATGTGCCCCTGATGGGATGTTGACCACAATCTATTGGCTCCAGAGCCTGTGTGCGTTTGCGTTCGTGATATTTGACCAACCAGTCAAACTATTCGTTAAGTTTACTTATCCTTGTGCTGCAAGGGTTGGCCAGGCGAAGCTCAAGTTGGCCAATCTCGAGATTTGGTATTTGTTAATTTTGATATATGTGTGTTTGTTGTGTTGTTCTCTAGTTCTCCTTGTAACATTAGTGCTTGTTAGCATATTTTTTTATCTATAATGCAAATGCAAATTGCAAATTTTGCCCATGAACATTTTACTAAGGAACAGGGGCAAACTTCTCACATATCAATGAGTGCAGTCCGATTCAAGTTAAACTCAATGATAAGGGGCCTCCTTTTTTATAGCCGAGTCCGAACGGCGTGCCACAGTGCGACACCTCATGGCATAGTACCTCACAAATGTTGCCAGCATTAGGAGGGGAAAACCACCGCTGAAAATTTTTATTTTGATGGTCTCGCCAGAATTCGAACCCAGGCGTTCAGCGTCATAGACAAACTTATATATTATCTATAATACAAACTTATATTTTGAGTTATAAATATGTGTTTACTTACTTTACAAGGTCGTCCATTGGAAACATATCCAATGGCTGCTCCATTGCCCGTGGACCAACCAGCTGCAATCATCAAAAATGAAAATGGAATGTATACCATACGGAACCCGGCATTACACCAGGCCGTTACCAATGGTTTAGTACTCGGTGGTTATAGGCAGTTTGGCAATGTTAATTTTTATACACCTCAAGAGGCTGCAGCTGAGGCTACAAAAGCTACAATGCAACAGCCAAAACAACCGAAGGAGATTAACACGAGTTCATCAACCGCCACATCCTTTTCATATTTCTCTAATGACATGATACCCACAAATGCATCTCACAATAACATAAGTATTAGTTGTACCAGTGTTGGCGGCAGCAGTGGCGAAAACACTATCAGCCCGCAAAGTACAGTAGGAGGTTTAACAGGTGAAGCAGCTGTTATACAGCGCCCGACTCCCGCTACAAAATGTATTTCAGCCATAGGTAGCGAAATAAAAAGTGCCCAGCAGCAGAAACAGAAGTCTAAGGAGCAACAATGGTCGCATTTCGTACCCGATACATTGTCACGAAACAAATCCGACAATTGTAAGTTAACAACACTTATTTATATATAAATATATATATTTTTTTTCGTTTTATGCATCCAGTTTTTTTCTTCTTGATTTTTAGTTACAAATAACACACCGTTTTTGAGCTCCGTAGCCGAACGGACATCATCTTCATCGGTTGCGGACATGACCCTGCAAGAGAAATACCAACAGTCCAAATATTACAATGGTTTTGATGTCTTCAGTAGTGGGGGTAGCAGTTCATCCGCCACAGCCGCTCCACATATCCATCATAGTTGCGGAGATGATTCGCCACCTCCGTCTATTACTGGTTACAACTCATATCTCGACGGCATACCAAACACTGGGGTTATTCGTTATGACGATGCCTCATTTTTGAAGAATTTAATACCAGGACAAAATCTGAATACTGAGGTAAGCAAAATTTTAAAATATAAATGATTAATTAAAATATAATTTGCATATTAAAATAACGTTAACACTTAGGGATAACGAATAATCATTTGAATGGAAGGCCGTGTTCCTTAACACAAAGATGCACCTAATGTTCTGAAGGTGGAATTCATTGCTAATTCCTTAAGGGATGTGAATCTACGCTCTCTACTGATCAATTGTATATCCAATTCGAAAAAAAGTTGACATTTTCAATCCTATTCTGAATAAGAATTCCCTGGAAGTCTTTTCCCTACTCCCTTTTCTCCTATTTGAATAACCATTTCCTGGTAGTTTTTCCCCTCCCCCTTTTCCCTTATTCGAATACATACTTTGAAAAAGGGAAATATTTCCCAAGGGGAAAAGTAGGCATTCTGCATCGAAATAAAAGGAATATTGAGACGATAAAATTTGGGAAAAATTTCCCCAAACAAATGAATGGGAGTTAGGATATTTTCGAACAATTTACAATATTATGTATGGAAATTATTTTTCCCTTTTACATCAAAAACAAGTAAATATTTTGTTAGATTCTCCCGTTTTAAATATGTCTGGTACCCACCATAGAATATTTGCATAAGTTTCTCAGTTTTATTGACAATAAAATACGAAAATACTAGAATCGTTATATGAATATACATATGTAGGTATCAAAATATGTGGTTCATATTTTAATATTTTTAGATCCTTATGTGTAAAGAGTTGTCGCTAAGTAACACGCCATTCGAAATCGGATACTAAAAGGAGGCCCCTTATCATTTAGCTTAGAAACGGGCAACACTCAATGATATGCAAGAAGTCTTCTGCCTATTCCTTAATGGAATGTTCGTTGGCAAATTTCCAACATTGCACTTCAGACCATCAGTCCATCAACTAATATTAAAAAATACTTGGTGTCACATTTGGCGGCGTTTACTCCACAGGAGGAGGAATAAATCCATAAGTGGCTTTTCGGCAGCATTATGTCCAGCAGCCCAACCACCAAGCAATGCGACTGCCGCCCCCAAAAATGTCAATTAGATCTTCAAGTTCTAGCTCCAACTTGTCCCTTAGATACAGCGGTGTATCAGGCAGACCACCACAGCATTCATAACGACAAAGCAAACCTCAATACTATTCACTGTAGTAGTTCTGCCCAAGGAGTTTTCAGAATTTCCAGGGAGTTTTCAGAATTGGCATGTTTATTATTGGAAATATTAGCCCTGTTTTAAATAAGTTCTTTACAGTGCAGTGCATTTCAGAAAAGTTGTAGGGTTTGTAAAAATATGACCTTTTGTGTGCTGAATAAGTTTTGAGTAGTCCATGAAATAGTAAGATTTTTGAGGGAAGTAAAGCAAATTTTGACTTTTATAGACCAGGGGCCTAATTCTCCCGTTCGAAATCGACCGAGTTTCGAATTTTTTGGATTATGGTATCCGTTATCGATTAATTCTATTCGAAACTTCGAATAGAAATGTGCGAGTTTTTGCCCGCACCAATTTACCCATTGTAAGGCGGTAAGGCTGTGTGCGGATTGATAGCAAAGTTGTAGGGTTAGTAAAAATATGACGTCTAGTGTGGTGAATAATTTTTTCTGTAACTGGTAACAAACATCGTTTAGCTAAATATGTCGACAAAAGAAATCGTTTGCACTAACGGTTTTGTTATTCTACAATTCCTCGTTAACAAAAATCGTTGTCTATTCTTTCTCTCTGGCAACTGTAACCAAAAAAAAACAAAGTGGAATCTCATACACTGAAATTCTTCTTTTATCAATTAAAAAACATCACATATCTACTAAATAAAATGTACACAATCATTTTGAAAAAGTGATTTCAATACCAATTTATCCATATCCGTAACACTTTTGCGGAGAAGTTTAGGAGAAGCTGTCAACGTCTTCAATGATATGATCGTTTATAGTGAACGGTGTCAGATTTGATGTTCCTATCCTTATCAATTTGGTCTTTGCTATGTTTATCCTCAGACCTACTGTGGCTGCATTTCCATTCAGTAGTTCCAGTTTCGCCTTTATGTGATCGAAACAATGTGCAAAGAGGCATATATCCTCCGCGTAGTCGATGTCTCCGAGGAAGTCGTCAATACCCCAGTGTATGCTAAAGGATGCTTCACCATTAGTTGCTTCTAATACGGAGTCTAATAAAATTAAAATTGCGTCGGTGACAGGATGCAACCCTGTTTCACTCCCTTGTCGATCCCGAAAGGTCGGCTCTCTTTTCCACGGAAACTTCAGCATTCCTATACAGCTCTTTAATTAGTTTCACGATTTTTCAGGGATGCCCTTATTCAACAGCGTGCTCCACATTGAAATTTGCGAAACTGTGTCAAAAGCACGCTCAAAGTCGATGGATAAAAGATATAGGTGTGTATTTAGTTCTGCAGACTGTTCAATGATTATGCGAAGGGAGTTAATGTGGCGAAAACCTGTCTGTTCTTTCCTCAAAATATGGTCCAGTGCAGGCGAAATACGTTGCAGAAGAGGACTTGCCTTCACTTTATTTATTGCGTTTAGCAATGTTATCCCCTCCAGTTCTTACACTGGGTTAGTTCACCCTTCTTTGGGATTGTGACCATGACCCCCTTTTTCCACACCGTGGGGGATAGCAGTTGTATCCCTGCCCCCCCTGATTATTGGGGCGATCGCTTGATCTATGGGGTATGCCCCATACCGCAACAGTTCAGCCCTAATTGCTGTTCAGGGCCAACTGATTTGCCGTTATTGAATGAGACCAGAACGGCCTCAATTTCAGCGTAGGTGGGTGGGGCCGTATATATATCCCTGCGTGGGTTTCGGGGGATTAAGAAGGTCGGAGTTTATGTTCTCGGTTGTGGGTCCTTCGGAGCTGAAGAAACCGCCCATCGCCTTAATTGCTGTTCGGGTGTTGTTAATAAAAATGGATGTTATTTTGTAGCTTGCTCCTGTAGGTGAGCAAGCTCGTTCCGGTCCAAAGGACCGATCGCCGCGGGAACAGGGTGGCCATTGGTTATTTCAAGACGCCAATAACTCGCCTTGTCATATCGAGCCCGGTAGCTCGCAGCTAAGCTTCTCGTAAAAGTAATGAACACCACACAGATCGGACCTCAATGTTCCTGCCTGTGTGGTGCTCACAGCTATCCTGTGCCGCTAATGTTGCCTTGTACTTGCGCGTTGTTTCGGATTTTTTTTTTTAGCTTTTAAAGGTTGAGATTTGTACTTTTTGTTTGAGTAGACGTAGAGTGGCCACTAAAAGCGTTTGATAAGTACGTAGTTGATTTGATTACGTGTATTTCCATCTGGTGATTCCCAAGTATAATCGTGTATATTTTGATGGGAAATTTTGTGCCTCCAATAAAGAGCCGGTTTCATGTGCAGAAATCAACTAATCTGTGGCAATGTCATTCCTGATATCGTCAATTCTTGCATAGCCATGATTGGTTGTAGATTATTGTTGTTATTGACCACAACAATGAATTTAATCGTACCGTCATGATGCGTTCAGATATAACATTGTATGAAAGAAGAGGTCTCTTTGCTTTCGGCGACAGTAAAATACCGATTCCATTTATTCGGTGGATTTCATTGCCTGAAAAATGGAGTTGAAGCATCCTTAAAGATCCGTAGTTCCGGCTTTCGGTCAACATACTTCACTCAAACTGAGGATGTCTAGGTTGTAGTTTGACATCTCGTTCTGGACTTGGTAAAGTCTCGATGCCTCTGAGAGAGTTCTGACGTTTCATGTTCCAATCATAAACCGTGTTCTGAATCCATAGGTCGTCATCTGAAGTTGTCAGTTCCATTATTTTTTGTTGATGTTTCTGTAATCGTGATTTGTTTTTTAGGTGTATGGCGGATTGGGCCATCGCATCGGTGCCTAGTGCTGGGGCTGCCAGCGACCTTCTAGGCCGGTCTTTCTTCAAGGTAAATCTTCTGAAGATCTGCGTTGATCTTCCTTTCCTTTGGCTCATCCGCTGGCGGCCCTATTGCACGAACCCATCGTAATCGTGTTCGTGCAAGCGGGACATACCTTCGCCATGGCTTCGTTTGTTTGTTGAATTTCCATTGTAGACATTTTGAAACATAATCTTTTATCATGCTGGATATATTCTTCTAAAATCGTTTTTTTTAACTCCTAAGTGTCCTCCATGGGTCGAATCATCATATTCTGATATCAGTTTGAATTGTGTGTCTTTGCAGTTAATCCTCTTCGGTCTTGGTATTATTCGTAAATTTGTGTATCATTCTTTCTGTAATTGTTTAATTTGGTTTCGAATTTGTCCATATCCATGGATTTAAATATATCATCATTCTTGTTAAGTGCTAGCTCTCTTATTCCCTTTTTAGGCGTTTCTGTTAACAACTTCTTCAAGGTCAACTCCGTGCTCACTGGATTATCGCGGTAACACGCTGTAATTATATCTTTGCCAAACTCTATTGTTGGTCTTTTTCGTAATAGAAATGAAAGTTTTGTTACATTATTTGTATCAGTAAAAGTCTTAAGTTGAGGGATGTCATCGTTGCTGTTACCATCTGTGTTTTTGTTATTAAGAAGCTTTTGCCTGCTTCTAGTGATTGCAAGAATCTTTTTGTCACGTTCGGGTGTTATGGGGATCATAGCCCCAGTGTATAGCAAGTGGTAAATCGTGTTTAACAGTGTAGCGCTGGCGTAAGAAATAGGTAAATCCCTTCCTATTTTAGCTTGGGACAATGCAGGGACTAAAGCATAGTTTGATGCGTCTGTTGTTAAAACAAAGGTTTTCCAAAAATCAGGGTATTCAAGGACATGTAGTTCCAGCAGACAATTCCTTAGAGTTTCGAAAGATTTCTGGCACTCTATTCAAATTAAAATTTTCTATTCTTTTTCAGAAGTACATTTAAACTTCTCGCTTTGTCAGTAAAATTTGATATTAACCGTCTATAATAGTTGCAAAATGCTACGTACCTTCACACTTTATCAGCATTAGTAGGTATTGCATAACTTTTTATGACTTTATCCTTGGCTATGTCGGTCTTTACACCTTTATCAGTTATAAGGTGTCCCGAATAGACAACCTCTGGCTTTAAAAAACTACATTTTGTTGCATTTAGCATTAGATTAAATCTTGGTAATCGCTGAAAAACATTGCATACGTTTTCGTTGTGATCTCTTAGTCCTGAGCCATAAACAGGGGTTTTTCAGGGACTCTCTTGACATTTCTCTTCAGTAAAGTTTGCCATTTCATGTCGGAGTCAGTGGCCTCATCGTTTTCATTGAAAAATCATCTTCAGCGATGAGGCTCATTTCTGGTTGAATGGCTCCGTCAATAAGCAAAAAATGCGTTATTGGTCGGAGAGTAATCGTCACGTACTCCATGAGTCTTCATTGCATCCCGAAAAAATTACGGTTTGGAGCGGTTTTTGGTCCGGCGGCGTCATTGATCCGTACTTCTTCCGTGATGACCGGTACGTTACTGTGAATGGGATTCGCTACCGTTCAATGACAACAAAATATTTTTGGCCCCATTTGGATGATATGGAGCTACACAGCGAATGTCACAATCAATTTATTGACAGCCTCGGTCGGCGGCGATTTGGCGCCGTTAGACTATTTCCTGTGGGACTACTAAGTCTATGGTCTATGCCAACAAGCCAGCGACGATTGGCGAATTTCGAAGGCGAAATTCAGCAGAATCGGCCGATTTATGGTTGAAAATCATATGGTTCAGCATCTGGACTTCTGCAAGCACACCCGTGGTGGCCATGCAAAAAAAAAACGAGTTCCATGCATAATGGCATCAAAAGTACTTTCACAGAAATAAAGAATTTCATTGATATCCACAACCGTTTTTGTTTTATCTATAAAATTAGACAGATACTTGATGCTTATGATGCATGTCAGCTGTGTATCGTTTACAACAACGATGACTCTTTTTTTTTAGCATGTCATAATGCGCTGTATGTGCTCGTAATTCTTTTACAAACGTCGTGTGCAATAAACCACATCAACAAAGGGTCATCTTTTAGCAGAGAGTGAGTGTGTGGCCGTAACCTTTTTTCCCAGTTTCTTTCCAAAAATCTTCTCTTTAATTTTATTTTTTCTTAAAAACCCATCGTAAATTGAGCAGCAGTCATTTTCAGCAAACGACAGACTTAAACCTGCATAACTACTGTTGTAATAGCAAAATTAACTACTAACAATCAGCAGACAGTGTTTGCTATTTTCAGCCGCGTTTTTTCTATGAGTGTACAATAATGCGGATGCATCTAAAGTACTTTTGTCAGCATTCTTTGGAAACTGTTTGAAGAAAATTTCAAGCCAAAAGGCAACGTCAATTCGCGTTAACGGCAACTTTATTTTATCACGATTTTATCATTCAACTTCCTGAAATTGACGACCAAACACCATTTCCTTTTAACATAGACGGATTTTTTTGGTATGTGTCTCAAAGTCTATTTTGCACAAATATTTTGTTAAAATATCTCGATCTATGATTCCATCTATGGGTATGGGTAAATCTTCTTCAACTTTGTAATAATCATGATACAATTTCTCGAAAACTTATTCCAACTCCTATCGAGATATGCCAATACATTGAACTACTTCAGTAATGCCAGTTAATCTCGCAGTATTATCGGTATTCACGTTTGAAAAATGTGTTTGCAAATTGAAATATCAGCTCCGGCATCTATTAAAAATATTAAACGCTTGTCCTTGCATTTTAGTGAAACAAATGCGTTTGTCATAAGAACTTCTTTAAATATCCCTAATCGTTGGCCTCCTGGATGAATTCTTCCATCATCCGCCTTTCTGAGTTTCCCTGTTGACATGTTTATGAAAATTCCTTATAATTTTTGTCTTGCTCTTCATGTTCCTATCTTCTATTATTATTTGGGCCATTCCAATTTCTTCCATTGTTATGCATTGGACTAGAAGTATTTTCGCTATTATTTCTTTGGTAGTTTTTGCGATTATTGTTATATCCACTTTGCGAATTATTCCTGTTTCCTGTATTGCCATCATTTTTGTTTTTACCGTCATAATCGTTGTTATTGTGACTGTTTCGAGTATTGTTACTGTTCGAGTTTCCGTAACTATAACCATTGTGTCTATAACCGTTATTATTTGTAAAATTCTTCTCATTTGGCCTACCTGTTGTATTCGCAGTAAATATCTTTTTCGTATCTAGACCTAAACTCTTCTCAGCTGTAATACATCTCTGTGTAGCTTCATTTAAAGTTATTGGCATATTCGCCAATAATATTGGTTGATATTCTGGGTTTACCTATTCATGAAAGCGTTCAACATTACCTTGTGTATAGCATCCTTAGTCTCCTGAGACGGATTCCTTAAATTGCCTGTTTCGAATCTGTTGAACTTAGAAAACTACTTCCTAAAAGAAGTCATCGTTGAATTTTGTTTGTTTTGTTCTCAACAGTTATCAACTGTAATAACTGTTGTAGAGTTCCGGAATATGGATAAGCATCTTCAAGAATTTTCTTTAACTGTGCAAATGTCGTTGGTTTATTCGAATGACCTAAAATACTCTGTACCTGGACTGATAGTCTAAAATTTAAAACGTACTTTATTAGTGTTCCACTATCTTGTTCTTGCATTAAATCATTCAGCAACTCTGTCTGCGATATAAAATCTTCCAAAAACTTCAAATCACCTTTGAACTCCTGCAAGTTTTTGCTAACCATTGACATGTCGAAATGTGCCATACTTACAGAATCACTAATAATTTTATCTTCTTTAATATTCAATTCATTCAACAAAACCGACATTTCTATTTTCAATTCATTTAACCTTACTTTACTTTAATTGGCTATGACAGAATATTTCTTCCACTAGCCGAACGTAGAATAGCGTTCCAAGCGCCTCGATCTTCTGCGCTCATTCTAAAATCTCTGACACCAAGTTTCGAGGTGTCTCCCACAACTTGATCTTTCCATCGGGCTTTTGGTCTTCCCGGTTTGCGTGTACCACCGTGTTTGCCTTCAAAAGACTTCTTTGCTGGAGCTTCTTCATCCATTCTGACAATATGGCCTAGCCAACGCAACCGTTGTATTTTGATGCGTGTAACTATGCTATCGTCGTCATACAGCTCATACAGCTCGTGGTTCATATGTCGCCTATATTTTCCGTTAACGCAAACTGGTCCATATATTTTACGAATAATCTTTCTCTCAAATACTCCAAGCACTGCCTCATCTGCTTTCACAAGTACCCATGCTTCAGAACCATATAACAGCAAGGGTAGTATCAGTGTCTTGTAAAGTGTAGTCTTCGTCTGTCGAGAGATGGCCTTGTTTCTAAACTGCTTACTTAGTCCAAAGTAGCATCTGTTTGCCAGTATTATTCTTCGCTTTATCTCAAAACTGGTGTCATTCGTTTCGGTTACGGCGGTGCCGAGGTTGATAAAGTTACTGACTATCTCAAAGTTGTGATTTCCAACTTTCTCCATGTTCTTTATCTGCTCCGTTGTACAAGGCTTTTTGGGAGTGGAGACCATCCATTTCGTCTTATCTCCATTTACTGCCAGACCCATTTTCACTGACTCTTCATTTAACCGTGATTTTATTTTATGAAACAATCATTATCATTTTCGCATTGATAATGTTTCACCGCTTTTACTAACTCTTCTATCTTTCCAATTTCTCATCAAAATAGCTCTTTTTTTTATTCATTAATACAACTCTCATCTCCATTTATACACGTTACATTGTAAATTTAGGAAAACAGTAAAGAAAGGCGAAAGTCGGGCGGAACCGACTATATAATACCATTCACCTACCCTAACATTATAAATTCGGGCAATAAATATATGTATATATGAGACCTATATCTAAATCTGAACCGAATTTTTTCGAACAGATCGTTTGAAAATAAGTATATATGGGAGCTATATCCAAATCTGAACCGATATTGATGAAATCGTGCAGATATGTTAAGATCAGTAACAAAACAATCCGTGGCAAATTTTGTGCAGATCGGTTGAAAAATTTTAGTCACTACGGTCATTTAAGTGCAAATCGGGCGATATATGGGAACTATATCTAAATCTGAATCGATTTTAATAAAATCTTGCTGGTATGCTTATATTAGTAATAAGAGATTAGTAATAAAAGATGAGTAAATAAAGATGCTTAGATTAGTAATATCAGATCGGTTAAAGTTACTACAGCCATTAAAGTGTAAATTGGGCGATACATATATACGGGAGCTATATCTAAATCTAAACCGATTTTGACCAAAATCAATAGCGTTCGTCCTTGAGCCAAAAAATTGCATGTGCGAAATTTCGTGACGATTGGACAACAAATACGACCTGTACCTTGATTACAAGAATACATGGATTCACAGACGGATATGGCTAAATCGAATCAGAAAGTGATGCTGAGTCGATCGGTATACTTATCAATGGGTCTAGTTCTTCTCCTTCTTAGCGTTGCAAACAAATGGACAAACTTATAATACCCTATACCACAGTGGTAGTGTAGGATATGAATATCAACATTTTGAACATAATAATTTTTGAATTTCAATTGTGAAGGGTTCTTTATATAAATTTTAAATTAAACGTCTATACAGGTTTGCATAGCCAATTAAAGAAAGAAGAAGAAGGTTTGCTACTACTTTTTTAACCAATTTTTTAACCAATTATTCATAGGACAAATGGAAACTTATTGCAATTTCGCGCGTGATTTTTTTAATTTTTAATTGTAAATAACAATTGTAATGTAATTATTTTATATATATTAAAAGTGTTTTAAATATGCGCTTCAAATAAATACAATAGTGAAATCTTTGGAATATTCATGCATTGTTTTGTTTTTTTCATTTATGCTTGTGGTGTTTCTTCTTCTACAAATTTCTTTCTATTGGTTTTTTCTTGGCTTTTGATAAATTTTTAATAAAAATGCAGGCTGTAGAGGCTAGCTACAAAAATATGCACTAAGGAGTTGTTAGTGCATATTCCGTTGCGTAACCCTAAATAAAAGAGAAAACAAGAACAAAAACATAACTGGTTAAAGCGCATCCTGTTGGTAATGTTGGTGATGTTGGTGAACCAAACACAATTGAAACAGGAAATAAACCAGCCATTTGAAACGTTGATTTCACATAGAGAGAAATTGAAGCGATATTGGCACATAATAAATCCTATTATACATATTTCACATAACGGTACTTAACATATTATAATCATATGATAATTCAGCTGCTTGATCTAACCTTACATATGGAAAACATATGTTCACATTGACATGAAGGCAGTTCACAAAATAGGATATGTTGTGACCAGTGTTGCCATTCAAGAAAAATATTTCCTACCAAAATTTAAGAAAAATCCTACCAAATCCGACCAAAACATACCAAATATTCTATAAGCCAAAAATGCTTCATATGTTTTTATACCCACCACCGAAGAGTTGGCCATTTTGCCATTCCATTAGCAACACATCGAGTTATACATTTTCAACACTACAAAGTACTAGATCGTCGTTTTTTTTAATAGACGATCTAGACATCTCCATCCGTCCGTCTGTTTGTTGAAATCACTACAGCGTAAAGTTCAAAGATGGCCTACATCTTGGTACAGCACCCTTTATACCGAATTTCCCATAAGAAATCCCGAGTCCATAAAGTCGTATTTTTTCCCTGATTTCGACGACAACTTTGTCGAGTTTGAATAAAGCGATCTCCCGATTTCAGTTTTTGAGTTGGGAAAAGCGCTTTTGCTACCCATTTTCGCCGTTACAGTGATTTCCATAGACCCCCCATCATCTGAATATGGACCATATTTGACCATATTTGTATGCATCAGCCACATAGCCCTGTTTTCCGATAGAATGCATTGAACGCACAAAAACCATATTTCTTACCCAGAGTTTACGAAATTTGGAAGAGATCCCTTACACACGTACAGTTACAGTCAATATCAGAATTTACGACCCTTTTCCCGAAATTTGAAACAGTCCCCTTGTAATAGAATTTGGGATGTTGGAAAAGACTACCAAAAATTTAGGTCAGCTACCAATTTTGGTAGGAACCTACCAAAAACGGTAACACTGGTTGTGAGACTACACAGGGTTGCCCAAAGAACGCATGCGGCGATGGTTAAGAAGCATGAAACTCCACCTTCGGTGTATGCTATTGTTCATCAGAAGTTGCAAGAATTGACCTCAGTACGAGTATCTTGGTTTTTTCTTCGTTTGGATGTATGTCGAATGGTAGCAAAATTGTAGGGATAGAAAAATATGACGTTAAGTGTGGTGAATAATTTTTGAGTAGCCAAGGGGCTAGTAAGATTTTTGTCAGCAAAGCAAATTTTGAAGTTTCATCGAGCAATTGTAATTGTAAATTAATGTCAGTAATTGTAAATTAATTTGCGGTTTGGTAACCAACTTGTGTGCGGCATAACTTAGCCGCTTACATTGTGGGCAGACGTCACTAAATTTAAACGACTTATTTGGCATAAAATAAGTAAAATTATTGTTTATTATCATTGGCAACGGGACTCTAAAAGGTTGTTATTTAACAATAATGGACAAATGTACAGTTTGTGTTTGTAGTTTATTGCAACGGCGCCGCCGTTTAGTGATTTTTCTATAACGGCGTCAATAGTTTGTTTACCTGGCATGAGTTTCGTTCATCATTTTCATGTAAACAATAGAAAAAAATATAAGCAAATTGCCATTTGCATTAATTTTTCATGAAGTAATGGCTTCTCCCGCTAAAAAATTTATACAGATGTCTTTAAAATAACATTACTCGCCGTGTTTTCCTCTTTTCCAAAGCAAGACCTAAAATATCTCCATATTGCAACGTTCGCATTTGCATTATAACTGCTAACATTAATGGAAAATATTTTTGAAAAATATTCATTATGCAAATAATTATAATAATGTGGAGCGCACAGCTTGTTTACTTTTGATTTTTGATCGTAAAAATTTGTCAGTGTTAGAAAAAATGGTCGAATGGCACAGCAAAATGAATTTTTTTTTCACCAGTGTAAAAAACAAACCCCTATCATTGCTATCATTCGACACACACTCTTTATTATTAAATTGAAACTCAAAGCTTTCGAATTGTCCTTTGGTGTTGAAAAGGACTTTTGTTTTTCATATATCACCACTTTGATATTTTCATTTCATTTACTTACAATTTCACATACAACAAGATTTAAAAATCTTATAATTAGAGAGTATGAATATTCAAGATATAAAATTTGTAAACAGCAATTTGGTTAAATAACAGATTAATTTAACATAAATACAAGTAAGAATTTGTTATTTTCATTTAAAAAAAATTATTGGTTGCACACTAATATTCGTTTAATACATATTAAAAAGAGATATCTGAATCTTGCTTGTGTTCTTTACAAATTGGGCTGATGTTAGTTAAGAGTTACATAGATGGATTGAATTAAAAAGAAATGCCATTCAGACACCAGTAGGTTATGTCTCTTCGGGACGATCAGTATCCTTCCGCCGGTTTAGCCAAACTCCACTAAAGATATTGTGGTATTTGTTTGTATTTAATTTTATGCATTTTGAGAGCTATAATATCTAGTAAGTTGAGGAGATGAGTTTTGGTGTAGGGTTCTAAGCATGTCAGATATTTTTCCTGTCGTAGCGATGACGTGATCTTTCCATGTTAAAGTGCTGTTTATTATAATTCCCTGCTGGTCTCCCATAAAAACTGGAAATTCACAGGTTATATTTTTACTTCGATCAGTAAGAAAAATGTTTGTATTTTGCATAGATACCAAATAGATGTGAGTTCTATTTCAAAGATGGATTAGCATCGGAGTTATAGCAGTATTGGAAAAATTGGAGAAGGACAACGTAGGACATGTTGAGACTTTTGATGAAAACGCATTTTCCACATGAAGTGACGAGACTCACGGAGACACCGAAATCTTGAAATAATGAGATTGATCGAAGGCTTATCATTACAGAATTTATGGTAAAGGAAGCCTTGAGTAGGTTCAAGCCATTTAAGTCACCCGGACCTGATGAATAATTTCGACGTTACTACAGAACGAGGCCAACTATTTGGTGCCTCTCTGGCCACAATTTTAACAGCGTGCCTAGAACTTGCATACACTCCGAAAGCCTGACAGGAATCAAGGGTGGTATTTATACCCAAGCCCGGCGAGGCAAGTACATAACTATAAGCCTTACGTTCTTTCTACTCAAAACCATGGAACGTATTGTGGATACCATGATGAAGAGTATCCAGCAAACTGCTCAAATACACACAGCATGCCTATGTCAAGGGTAGGTCGGTGGAGACTGCCCTGCACGAGGTTGTGCATAAAATAGAACAATCCTACGATTCCAAAACTTACACACAGGCATTGACATCGCTTTTAACAATGTGCGGACCGACACACTGATCAAATCCTTACACCTGTACCGGGTGGACCGGATCCTTAGAGACTGAATAAATCATAAGGAACAGGTGGATAAATCGTAGATCCCACGACATAAATATAAGGGAGAAAGTGGGACAGGGCACAGGGGGGCATTTTATCGCCACTCCTATGGGTGACCACCATAAATGACCTATTACGGATGCTGTCTGAGGAGGGTTTTGAACCCCTCTGGTACGCAGATGATGTTACAATATCTTCTAATGGGTAAGGATCCGCTGCAGGTCCGTATAGCTTTCGGAATAATAACAGAGTATCATAAAAGGGCACATAGGACTACGAGTTCACTTGTGCAAAATCGGTGCGGCAAGTGACAGCATGTGGGGAAGATGATGAGGCGTTGCACCATTTCCTATTTCATTGCCCGGCTTTCACGGGTAACAGAAACCGGCACTTATGTGGGGGCACAATACCAGACATAAACCAACTAAGGGGTGGACTTAGATTTTGTTTTTCGAGCTTACTTTTTATTATTTAGAGCGCACAACAAGCCGATTAGGTGTATGCCCTTAGTAGCATGGGATGGATTAATATCTGCATCATTTTTTTAACCTAACCCAACCTATATCGTGGCCAACACAGTCAAAAGCTTTGAAATGGTCTAACAGTACCAGAAAGGCTGCTAGTCCATTGTCAATGCCAAATCTTAAGTCATCCGTTACACCTACCAAAGCTGTCACACAACTTTGATTTGCTCTAAAGCCTGACTGTGTGTTCAAAAGTAGGCAATGATCATCTAAATAGGCGTTCACTTGTTAGTGGCTTATTCTCTAGAAAGCTTTAGAAAGAAATGGCGATAGCCACTCCGCAGGATACTGGCTAGTGGTTATTATATTGTTAAAAAGATATATCACGTAGGGCAATATATTTGGCGGAATAATTTTTAATTTGCTTTTGACCTTTTTTTATTAAGTCTATACATAACAAATATCCTTACAGACTGCTATAGGCATATACAAATGTTATTATATAACATAAAAAATAATGTAAAATCTAACTGTTTGAATGCAATATAATATTTCTTTTTAATGTGTTTCGATTTTCAGATAGGTTTATTATATTATAGAACCTGTTAAATTGATAGCATATACAACGAAAGGGATCATTGATTGCAAAATTTTTTATATAATAAGTTGTACGTTGTTATATAATAAGTTATACATTGAAATCTACTTCGAAGAAATTCTGATTCAATTTTTCCATGGATGATATTCATTACAAAATTAACATTCAACATAGTTCGCCGGCTTGACAATGTAGGTAGTTTTATAAGGTCCAGTTTAAACTCATATGGAGGTAGAGACTGCCGTTACCACCCACGTCCTCGGAGGCCAAACAAAAGGAATTGCATTTGAACAGATTCGATCCGGATCCCATACTATCAATATCGCATTCATGGTTGCAACGTACCAAATCGGTCCAGATTTGGTTATAGCTGCCATATAGACCGATCCTTCGATTTAGGGTCTTAGGCCCATAAAAGCCACATTTATTATCCGATTTTGATGAAATTTCGGACAGTGAGTTGTGTTAGGCTCTTCGACATCCTTTTATATCCAGATTTGGATATAGCTGTCATATAGACCGATCCACCGATTTAGGCTCTTAGGCCCATAAAAGCCACATTTATTATCCGATTTTGCTGAAATTCGGTACAGTGAGTTGTGTTGTTTTAAGCGAGAACACTTTTTTTTAATTTCAAATTGTACAGGGTTTTCTTGTTACGTCATCACACATTGTTTCTAGTATTCCCTGGAATTTCTTTATTGTTATTTGTTGTCATTCTTTTGTTCATAACTTTGTTTTGTACATAACTGTCCAGCCCATGCTTCTTCGATAGATGTTAGTGTATGTGTTTATCTATCATGTATCCTGTTATGAATGTGTGTTTGTGTTTGTCAGCGCTGATCATGTAAGCAGAGATTGATGAAGGACTAAATAACGAAGATGCTAAATAACGAAGTTGCCAGATTGGGAATTCTCGAAATATCGATGTGGGTAGCGAGAGGTATATAAGGCAGTGGCATAACGCAACAGGAGTCAGTCTTTTCTGAGAACGCGTATTGTAAACGTATCAGCAAACAGCAGTTAGTGAGTTGTACAGCAAATAAGTTGATCAATAAATCATTGCTAAGTAAAGTAGTTGTAAACGAACTTTGTTTTAATTGGAAGTAAAACGTCTACAGTAAAAACGTAACAATACAATTCAAGCACACTTGAATAGTTTCATAAAGACTTTATATTTACGCCAACAGTTAGTAGATTTCCAACAAGCCAAAAATGTTTATTAAATATATGTAAAAAACGGTGTCAACAATTTAAGACAGATTTAATAGCAGAATATTGACTTTATACTGGTAAAAATAAGAAAATTATACGGAGCAAACAAAACACACGTCCTCTCTTTCCAGAAGAGAATTAAACTGTGCTGATATCTAGAGTTTTGATTGAATTTTGTTTTTCAGGTCTCCATTCACAACGTTAACGACTCGAATTTTGCTCGAAATGCTAATTCGCCACAGGCTCATCGCGTGGAAATCACACCAGTTTTCTGTGGTAATCGGCCGCAATCTACAAGTCTTTATGAGGCAAATGCAGCTCAAAATAATCAAACAAATTATCGAGGAAATTATCGTGAGCAGATGAGTGACTTTAACAATGGTGAGTAAAAGTATTTGAGGAACTCTCCCTTTTCTAATGCAATTTCTTTAGATTCCAACTTATATACCGGCAATAATATCCCCATGAATCTTACCGATCTGGAACCTGCGATGAAATACGATTTTGAACCTTCACCCACATCAATAGCAAATACAGCATCAAGTGATAACCGTAATTCAATATTAGATCTTAACAACTTACTAAACAATAAAAATGGAACCACTGGCCCAGCCAGCCATTGCACATCGCCATACATGGACGAAAATACTATAGACGGTTTTGTACAAAACATGAATTCCTTACGCATCTCTTCGGCCTCGACTGCAGCAGACGAGCAAAGCTCTCAAATAAATGGCAGTGACATTGGTCACACGCCGAGTTCCAATGTATCAAACGGGGGCTGGTGGTAAACAGTTATTAGCCCATGACACCTACATTCATAACTTAAACCTGTATTCACCGCTGCTTTGGATGTGCTCTCATACAACAGACTTTTAAATTAAAAGCTATTCAAAGAATAGATTCTCTTTCCCCATTTAACATTATATGGTAATATTATTATTTGCAATATATTCAATACAAACAATAAAGAAGAAATATAAACACACAGATAGACTAGCACATCCTACATAGACATCATAAACCCAAATAATGGTGAGATGTAACATCTGTAAATGTGAATTGTGGTCAGGTAGGCTTTCTTCTTTTCCCTAGAGAAATGTAACTGCTTACTAGTTCGTGTTTCTGTCTTAACCCATTGTACTCAACCTAAAAACACTTACATTAAAACTTACAGTATTTTGCAATTTATTACAAACAACAGATAACGTTTTCCTAGACTATGTGATGGAAAAGAAAGAAATTAAAACAAAATAAACGAGTATGTTTTAACGCGAAAATAAGTTAATACATACAATTAAAAAATATTTCCTGCATTATTATAGCTCTGCCTTCCGTAATATACGTTAGAATGACCCAAACAAAACGTAAACGTATTTTTTTTTCTTTACTTTTAATAGTCATGACATGAAGGCTACATCTGTATCTGCAAATGTATCCTATATATTTGCAAAAGTCAATCAAGGAACGTATCAAATGTGATCCATGGATTTATTTGCTGTCAAAACTTGGAAATTCGCCCTCACTTATGTCTTATCGCTTGATTATTCTTGTTTGAAACTTTTGGAACTCAAGGATAGCTACGATAGTGTTATCCTCTGCGCGTCACAGAGCTGACGAAACCACACTGGCGCTGCATAACTTACCGCAGATCGGTCAATTGCTTTGTACGTGGTCAACAAGCTTTCTTTGTCTGCACCCCAAGTGCTCCCGGCAAGTGACTTGAGGATCGTGTTTCTAGTTTTGACTTTATCGCAAATTGCTTTGGCATGTGGGGAGAATGTGGCGCCAAGTATTTTGGGACACTTGATGGTCGAAATCATTTCTTCATCGACCATCACAGTCAGCTGGGTATTCACCTCAAGCGTATTTGTAGTGAACAATGTAGCTGAAAATTTGGTGGCAGATATTTTCAGATTTCTTACAGCGAAATATGAGGCAAGTTCGTTGAGGTAGACGTTCAACCTATCGCAGATTCACAATAGGTGGGGGACCTGATGCCATGATCGTACTATCGTCCGCATATTATACGATCTCTATGCCGTCTGGAAAGTGGTGGAATGGAGGATGGGTAGAGGGGAACTCCCTGTTTCACTTTACGGAGCTTCGACTTCTTATCCCTAAATTCCACAAATGACTGGCGACCACACATATAATTCGCGACCCAGCGTTTCAGGCCTAGCTGGAGGGACGTGTTGGTGATGTCCTGAATTAATTTGGCATGGCTGACCGTGTCGAATGCCAGTGCCACGACGACAAGCCACACCAAATGTGTGCGGTGATGGTATGCAATGAATGGCAATTCTTCTACGAGGCTCGGGAGGAGTAATGCCTCAAGCGTCTATGCTACTGGTGAGAGAAGGGAGATCGGTCTGTACGACTCCCCCAAACTCGGATCCCTTTCAGGCTTCAGTAGCGCAATCCCCGTCCACTATAAGAGTGTTCAAAGACAGGCTGAGGACAGTAGTAAGGCACTCAACTCCAGTTTGATCCAGATTCTTCAACATAGTCCGACGACGAGGACGCAGAAGGCGACGACGACGGCGCCTATGACCCACTGATGTCTATATTTCCACAGCACCTTGCAACATTTCCAGTATGACTATACTCCCGTGGTGATGTGAGGCCAGAGCAAGATCCACTCAATGCACCGGTTACACCTCACGGACAAACCGAACAGAACCAGTGTCCGGGGTTCTTTTCAATCCCGGCACGGATCAGAAGCGTGCCGAGAAGGCACTCGGGATGTGCCTCTCCCATGATGAAAAAAAGACAAACACATACACGGCGGCGGCAGCCCTTGCCGATGAAGGATTCCACCGGGTCAACCCAGTGCGTATAACCGGCTGCCATTCGGCGGCACTAATGGTCCTTCTGATGGCAAAGAGAAGTCTAGGTGTTTTTCTTTCGTCGCTAAGCACCAGAGAATGACAAAGTGTACTTATACCAAAAGTGTACACGGATATTTCACAAAATTGGCATGGGTAGATTCTAAATGGATTTTTGTTCGTCACATACATGAACAACTCAAATATGGTCGAGAAATGTTTGATCCATACGCCAAGTTGAATGTTCCAGTACGATGGATATTTGACGGTTAATGCTCGTTGTTTGGTTTGTTGGAATGAGTAAGTATGTACGCATGTGTATACCTACATATGTATTTTTTTATGAACAAGCAAGCAATTGGATTTCATTGTACCAACTCGGCTACCGGGGCGCCCCTCACACTTATGAAACAGGAACAGGAAAATTTTTATGCTTATTTTCAGCAATATTTATGACTGACTATTTAGCGACGAAAAGGGAATTTTAACGACTTTTACATAAAATGCACCCGCTGTTAAAAGTAGTAGGCTTATTGCCATAATTTTATTTTTTTAATATAGGAACCATCAAGTGCAACAAGATATTAAAAAAACGGTTTCCAGAAATTTCACTCCTAGGAACCTAAAGAATTTTTTTTGAGATTAAAAAAATTGCATTTTTCCCCCAAAACATGACTTTGTATGACGGGAAAAATTTTTTAACTAGTTTCGTTTGTCTACTTTATGCCAATCTAAATTTCAATAGGATACCTCACTCCTAACTCGGGCTAGAAACTTTCGAATGCAGATCTATCCTATTTTTCTAACCATTTGTCGCTAATGGGTTAAGGTATTTTTACACTTAAACACATTTAACAATTTTTGTTTGCTTCTCTTTCGAGACGGGCTGGATGATCGGAGATGCAAATGGAAAAGGAAAGCCAAAGATGGCAAAACACACAGCAACCACTATAGGACGCGTTTCGTCTTTGGTTAGAAGACTTTTCAACCATATTAGGTGTGATGGCTTCAAGGGCCGTGCGTTGGTATGTTGTATTTGAATCGTATTAATAGCGAAAACGCATCTATGATACAATTACCACATTAACCAAGCTCGACAACCCTGCTTATTAGCTGTACACATTACGCTGAAACACATTTGCTAACAAATGGCATGAAACTTTTTTATAGACATAACAAAAACATATATTCTAAATCTTTCCACGAACTATTTTCCGTAAAGAATCGTATAAATCGATTCACTAAATGAGCATTTATAGCCTTCAGAAGGTTGTAGAGGCGATAGGAAGTCAACTTTGACAACCTGTATCTCACCATGCATTCACGATATGCGATATGCAAATACCACATGTCGCTTATTAACTCTTCTACAAATGTCTAGAACATTTTGTGACCGCATTTTCATTTTGGAAAACAAACTAACTACAATACAATAAAATATTTCTTCATCCATATCTCAACTCAGCTGTGAATGAATATACACGGGTACTGTGAATGTACACGGATACTGTGAATATACATGGATACTGTGTGTATCGAACACTTTGTTTGGGTATCAAACCTGCAATTGAGTGTATCAAACATGTTTGAGCTTTTTCATAAGTGCTTTGTATGCAAACTAACATTTACTTGTGCCCAGTCGAACAGCAGTAAATGTGTATTCGACGTTGTTTATCAAGGGCTGTTACAGTATTGTGGAGCATGTGGAATGTGTATGAGCTGGCACAATAAACTTAGCATCCATACTCATTGAACGCAAATATTTTATGCAGAAATGCATACACTTTGTCATTGTCTGCTAAGCACTGGAGAATCAGAAGTAGCCAGCCTTGGAATTATTAAGTCTCATTTCTGACTGGTTTCCCCTTAATATGGCACACGATTCAGAGATAACGCCTTCAAGCCTTAAGATACATGTTGAAGCCCCGTCTGCCGGGAAAAAGAACCTCATTGTAGGAACCGATGCTAATGCACATCGCCATCAGATCATATCCGTGCGAAGAAGTTGACCTCCCCCCGCCAAACCAGAGTAGTTCTCGCTCAATTACTATCCGGCATATGCAGATGCCGCCTCAATTCCTACAGAGCAAGGATTGATACCAACGTGCAAAATGTGTGTCCCGATTGTGAACAGGGACCACACGTCACCTGTTTAACTGTCCAACCGGACCCACGCGTCTCAGACGCAGATCCCTCTGGACTCAACCCACCTTAGTCGCAGTGTTCCTCGATCGAAAGATAGAACACAACACACTGCTACAACAACAACCAGATATGGTAAAGGGGTGAGCTGCTAATCGAATATATTAAAAGTTGCAATCTGGCGATTTGTAATAAACGGAATAAACCGGCCAACCGCTATTCTACGCTCGGCTAGTGGAACAAATGTTCTGTCATAGCCAATTAAAGAAGAAGAAACCGAACTTTATGATCAAAAACAGGCGTACCTCCTGCCTGATGCCACCTTTGCATCGGAAGATATAAGCGGAATGATTTTCGACTGGGAAGTGTTGGATGACCACAGCTTCTCTGATCATCGTTATATTAGTTTCAGCCTTGGCGAAAATACTGCAGAAGTAATGTATTTGGATAAATTTCCTCACTTATTCTAAACCAGAAAAGGAAGTGGAAACTGCGGAGGACATAGGCATAATGATAAAGCGGATCACGAAGGCCTTGAATGACTCGCTTGTGTCTGCGTGTCCTAGTGCCAAGCCAAGGGGCAAACAGCGACAATCATGGTGGACCCCAGAACTGATTGGTCCATCCGATGTTTCTGAATTTTAGAATCATGACTTGGATTTGAACCTTCGACATACATGTTAAATACGGTTCACATAGGGTTATAGTTGGATATAGTTGCCATAAAGACCGATCTTTCGAATGAACTTTATAAGCCCACAAATGCTTACCGTTTACACAAGTCCACTGAAATTTAAAACTGCTTTCTGTGTACAGAATTTGAGTACCCCTTATTTTTGTAGTTTAATTCAGAGAACTAAGGCTAGCGGCACCATCTCATGTTAAATACTAAAGTCAGGCCATGATTGGGCACATTGCTCTTTTTAAAACCAGTCGAGTTCGACATATGAAATACCAAAAAAATTAATAGATTGTTTGTCTTTGACATCCATAATACCGTGTTGTAAAATTGTCGAAAATCAATCGCGACTTCGACAACTGTTAAAGACCATTGTTTGGTGCAAAAGAAAAAATTATGTAGCTTGTCTCGGCAAAAATTCAAAATATTAAAAGTCAAAGGAGTAAAGCTAGCAGCTTGAAATTTTGCACAAATACTTTTTATTAGTGTAGGTCGGTTGGTATGGTAAATGGGCCATATCGGTCCATGTTTTGATATAGCTGCCATATAAACCGATCTTGGGTCTTGACTTCTTGAGCCTCTAGAGGGTGCAATTCTCATCCGATTGGAATGAAATTTTGCACATAGTGTTTTAGTATCACTTATAACAACTGTGCTAAGTATGGTTTTAATCGGTCCATAACCTGGTAAATCTGTCATATAAACCGATCTTGGGTCTTGACTCCACGTGTTTTGTTATGATATCCAATAACTGTGCCAAGCATGGTTCAAATCGGCCCATAACCTGATATAGCTGCGATATAAACCGATCTTGGGTCTTGACTTCTTGAGCCTCTAGAGAGCGCAATTCTTATCCGATTGGAATGAAATTTTGCACGACGTGTTTTGTGATGATATCCAAGTATGATTAAAATCGATTGATAACCTGATATAGCTGCCATATAAACCGATCTGGGATCTTGACTTCTTGAGCCTCTAGAGGTCGCAATTATTATCCCATTTGCCTGAAATTTTGTACGACGGATCCTCTCATGACCATCAACATACGTGTTTATTATGGTCTGAATCGGTCTATAGCCCGATACAGCTCCCATATAAATCGATCTCCCATTTTACTTCTTGAGCCCCCAAAGGGCGCAATTCTTATTCGAATTGGCTGACATTTTGCACAGGTCTCCAACATATAATTTAATTGTGGTCTAAACCGGATCATATCTTGATATCGCTCTAATAGCAGAGCAAATCTTTTCTTATATCATTTTTTGCCTAAGAAGAGATGCCGGGAAAAGAACTCGAAAAATGCGCTCCATGGTGGAGGGTATATAAGATTCAGCCCGGCCGAACTTAGCACACTTTTATTTGTTGAATATGGCACTTTGCTTCAATAGATCCACCTTTATGTTTTCCCATTTTTTTTTTGTGTCGTCCAATCACTACACAAGTTACTTTAGGCTGGTATTTTTCCTCTTTTGTTCGTAATTTTCCAATCAGTCGTCAGGCCATTACAAAAAAAAATTATTTTAAACTCATACTATTTTACACACCACTGTTTTGTTCGTTTTTGAACACGCAAAGATTTGTGTATACGAGAAGCTAGCCATAGTAGTCAATGCAATTGCTCTTAATGATCAAAATTGGATGAGTTCGTTTTGTCCCACCTTTTTCGTTGTGTGAACTTCAATACAAAAAAGTTTGCCAACAAATTCGTTATAGTGAGAATTGAGAATTTGTGTGAGAATTTCAACTTTTTAAAAACAATTCGTTACAGAGAAGTATTCGTTATAGAGAAGTTCGTTATAGAGAGGCTAAAATAGGTAAATATGGCTGAACAAAGTTGTGTTTTCAATTTTTATTCGCTATAGAGAACAATTCGTTATAGGGAAGTTCGTTATGTAGGAATTCAACTGTACCTGCAATTGCCGCTTATTTTTGTGTGTGGATTTTATTTTTTCGTTTTATGAAATTCAGTTTGTCCTAAATCCAAATTGCAAAATTGTTAATCAATAATACAAATTGCTGTACATGTCCGATTTCAGCAATTTTTTGATTGAATCTACAAATTTCTTAATTGAATATAATTTTAAATTTTTCTGTGTCAAAAGCCAATTCAATTCATCATTCACAAGTTGAATATAAACATTAATTGCAAGCAGTTATGTTTACATTTGTTTCACGCCAGTACCGATTTGTGTCATTGCTCAGTACATACCTCAATGTTGTCAGCATTAATGAGAGGCCGATGCTACATCTGCACATACAAATGTAACAAAAATCTTTTGTGTACACATTTCATTTGTGCTGAACATAATTTCAATTTATGCAAAAATTTACAAAAATTAAAAATTTAATTTTTTCTAATATATTGGGTTGCCCAAAAAGTAATTGCCGATTTTTCATATAGTCGGCGTTGACAAAATTTTTCACAGCCTGTGACTCTGTAATTGCATTCTTTCTTCTGTCAGTTATCAGCTGTTACTTTTAGCTTGCTTTAGAAAAAAAGTGTAAAAAAAAGTATATTTGATTAAAGTTCATTCTAAGTTTTATAAAAAATGCATTTACTTTCTTTTAAAAAATCCGCAATTACTTTTTGGGCAACCCAATATATGTCCAAAGGCCCAACAGCTGCGGTGGTGGTATGGTGGAGTGATTGCGCCAAGCTCTACTAGCCGACAGATGACTGGTCGCAGGGGCTTTTGATGAAGAAACTAGGTTCGAGTCTTAAGGTCAAGGCCGAACCTATTCTATCTTCGCATGCCATAGGCCTTCTCTATCTACCTTTATGGAGTTCAAATGTATTAATATAATATCACAAAACATAAATGGTTGTTAATTTTTTTGGCTTTTTACAATTAAAAATATATGTATGTGTATGCGCATACAATGGGGCCGATAAGATGCATTTCTCGAGGGACCGTGCAGGTTTAAATAAACTTTTGTAACTAATTTATTTTTACCAACAAAATTTCACATGCTATAATTATAGCATTGGTCACCATAGCGTTGAGGTTAGCACATCCGCCTATGACGCTGAACGCCTGGGTTCGAATTCTGGCGAGAACATCGTATAATAACAATTTCAGCGGTGGTTATCCCCGTGTAAAAACATCTCCCCAAAGAGGTGCAGCACGCCGTTCGAACTCGGCTATAAAACGAAGGCCCCTTAATGAGCTTAAACTTGAATTGGACATTGATATGTGAGAACACACAAAAAAAAATATTGACCTAAATTTGACCGATTAAATATGGTATTGACTTTTAAAATATATTTGGAAATTTGATATTTTGTGTATCACGGCAAGTGATTGGTAACTGAGGCACACGTTGAACACAGCTTAATTGTACCAATTAAATTGTTATTTAAGAGTATACATTGCGTATTGACCAAGATTATATTGTGTTCCCTTTCACACATATGTAATGCGAAAAAAAGTGCAAATGAGTCAAATATATGTCTAGCTTTTATCACATACAGACAAAAAGTGACGTGGCTGGACAAAAAAAAAACAAGAAAATTACAAGTGTGGTTTTTATCTCTACATAAAATGTATTTTTTTGTTATAATTTTAAATTTAAACAAATTTATTGTGAAATATAATATATTGCAGAAAAATGCCGTATATGAAGAACTAGAGTGGATAAATGCATACGCAACAAATTGGAGGACATTGTAAAATGTAAACATGGTATTTATGGATACACGTTATAAATATTGTCTTATTTTAAAACTTTGTTATCCATATATTCATTATATTGACTTTGGCGCTGAGGATCTAGATTTCGTGGTATTCCACGCAAAATGCTAAGATTGGTATTGGGTTAGGTTCAAGTGACAGTCTGTCATCAGACTTACTTAGGCGTTTTCGTCCATTATGATACCACAGGAACAGGAGAAGGAAAATGCCTTCTGGTTCCTACCGTTGAACCATCCAGATCGCTTTAAAAAGCCCAATAACTTGGGAATGTTCAAATGCAAATTTGCCCCTCTCATATATCAATGAGTGCAGTCCGATTCAAGTTTAAGCTCAATGATAAGGGGCCTCCTTTTTATAGCCGAGTCCGAACGGCGAGCCGCCGTGCGACACCTCTTTGGAGAGAAGTTTTACATGGCATAATACCTCACAAATGTCGCCAGCATTAGGAGGGGAAAACCACCGGTGAAATTTTTTTTCTGATGGTCTCGCCAGGATTCGAACCCAGGCGTTCAACGTCATAGGCGGACATGCTAACCTCTGCGCTACGGTGGAATGTTCACATTCGCTAAATCAGACAGAAATGAGAACCTAAACTGAAATTCCTTCTGACTGCTAATGCGGGACACACACACAGAAGGTGTTCTATAGTCTCTTTTTCTTCGATGTCCTCACAGGTTCTGCAAAAGTCGTTGCTGGCAGTCATCACGGACACAATGACTGAGACGTCTGTTCTGGTCAATGACAGCAAAACGGCAGAGCTCTTCAAGTCTAGATTAAGCCACATAAATAGTTTTGGAATGCTCACAGCCCCCTCTTTGTGACCATCTATCATTCGTTGTCCCTCGGGCTTAATCCCGAAAACTTAGCTTACATGTCGCTATAGGCATACCCACTGATTCCAGTATTTCTGAGATGTGTAGGGTAGTTCCTAGTCTCGCAAGCTCGTCCACTCTTCAATTCCCTGGGATATCTCTGTGGCCAGGCACCCAGAACAGGTGAATTTTGAACTGTTCAGCCATCTCGTTGAGAGATCTGCGATAGTCGAGGGCGGTTTTTGTGTTCAGAAATACGTTCTCCAGGGATTTAATGGCTGCCTGTCTGTCTGAGAAGATATTAATGCCAATCGTCGTAATGACATTATATCTTAGCCATTCCACCACTTCCTTAATTGCGATGATCTCCGCTTGATACACACTGCAGTGGTCGGGTAATCTTTTCGCTATGACCAGTTCTAGAGCTTTGATGTACACCCCAAAGCCCACCTGCCCGTTTAGTTTGAAACCATCCGTATAGAAGTCTATGTTACTTCTGTTACCAGGGACATCGTAGTTCCAATCGGTTCTATCGGGAATAGTGGTACAGTACATTTGATCAAAAAGCGGCTCAGGTAGGGTATAATCCACACTGCCTGGAACATCGCACATTATATCAAGGATAACACGGTGCCCGTAGCCGCCACATGACCAATGAGAAAACTCTCTTTACCTCACGGCAGTGGTCGCTGCAATTTGTCTAGCCACAGTGCCCAGAAACATTAGATGTAGCATTAAATTCAGTGCCTCAGATTGAGCAGTAGGTGGACGTTGAAGCGCCGTCCACCAAACCACAACACCATATAGCATAATAGGTCTGACAACTACAGTATATACCTAATGCATGACACGCGGTCTAAGCCCCCAACTTTTGCCAATGGCTCTTTTGCAGGTGTATATGGCAAGAGTTGCCAAAATGTTGGATTTAGAGTTAAATTTCCTGTCCAGCAAAACACCCAGGTTTTTTGCGCTTTCTGTAAATGGAACATTCTGTCCTGCCACGGAGACGGATTCCACTGTAGGCAACTTGTATCTCCTGCTGAAAAGAAGTACTTCTGTCCTGCACGAATTTATACCTAGACCACTTTCGGTAGCCCACTTCACTGTTGCACGTTGAACTTCCTGAAGTATATCTCTTATAGTGCTGGGGAAACTTTCTCTTAATCGAAATTGCCACGTCATCAGCATACGCCACTTTTACAGCATTTTCTTCCAGAGACAATAATATATTGTTAATGAAATCAAGATAATATTGTTAATGAAATCAAGATAATATTGTCAAGAAATCAAGATCCCAGATCGGTGTATATGGCGGCTATACCAGGTTATTTACCGATTTGCCCCATACTAAGCGCAGTTGTTGGAAATCGTAATGAAACACCTCATGCAAAAACCATGTTATGAACCGATTTGAACCATATTTAGCACAGTTGTTGGAAGTGATACCAAAACACAGTGTGCAAAATTTCAGTCAAATCGGACGAGAATTGCGCCCTCTAGAGGCTCAAGAAGTCAAGACACAAGATCGGTTTATATCGCAGCTATATCAAAACGTGGACCTACACTAATAAAAAGTATTTGTGCAAAATTTCTAGCGCCTAGCTTTACTCCTCCGAAAGTTAGCGTGCTTTCGACAGACAGACGGACGGACATGGCTAGAACGTCGCATGTGGTGTAGGTCACTGCATATACACAAAACAGCACTGGCAACATCAACCGCTGGGCGATCGCCTTGCGAAGAACAAACAGAGTTTTGCAAAAGATGTTTGTGTTTGCTGCTATTGGCATCGTTGGATAAGTTGGATTTGAACAAGGGAAGTAAGATTTGACTTGTTTTGTATTGCGCTCGAGCCCTGTTCCAATTCAGATGTGTGCTTTACAATCTATTCTAGTTGGGATGGTTGTAAAGCATTACGACCCATTTGACATCGTCCGATACGGATTGAAATCCCGATACGGATAAGCAAGTCAAATGCTTCTAGCAACAACACACTTTTGCTTACTTTTAAAAGTTTTTTGCTATACTATTCTTTGAATAGAAAGCATTAAACAACGGTCTAAAGCTGGATAATAACAAAATTTTAATTGAATCTAAAAACTTGTTAATTGAACATAGTTTTGCATTTTTTCTGTGTACAAAGCGATCGCCCGATTTGACTTCTTGAGCGTCTAGAGTGCGCAATTTTTATCCGATTTGGGCGAAATTTTCAACGTTTTTTTTTTTATTACTTCCGTTAAACATGGCAAGTGCGGTTCATAACTTGATTTATGTCATTACTTGAAAAAGTCATTTAAAGTGCGGGGGGCCGGACCCTCCCCCTTACCACCATTTTCAAAACCGACTTAAGCGAAATTTTGTATGCCAGCTTATGGTACCCCAAAAACACGAAATTGATCCAAACCCCCAAAAGTAGCGTTCAAAATCAAAAGTGGGCCGATCGCGACAATGTGGGACTCCAATGAAAGGTATTCGAGAGTAGAGTATCAATATGATTATCGAATATTAAGAATTGGGGTGTGAAATGGAAATATCAGACGCAGTATCGATCTGCAGTTTAATAGGATGACCATCTATTTCGATATCAACGTACTTTCGCAGTTCTGTATAATGCAGCCGTTTTGTTGAAAAAACTGCTTTGGTGTGGTAACTACTTTTCTTGGTGTTTTCGAACTTAACCTTGTTGTTGTTGTATGTGGTCTTTCCCTTTTTAGCACTGACGCAGTGGTTGTCCTTATGCCCCACTTGCTGTCACTTGAAGCACTTGTGCTTTAAGAATGGACAAAACTTTACGTAATGTAGCTCACCACATAACCAGCAAGGAGTTTTTGGAATTTTCGCAGAACTGTTCTTTGAAGACGTTTTTATTGCGCAGACGGATTTTTGATGATGCTCGTTGAGTGTGTTGTCTTGTTTGAGGTCCAAGATGCGCTGTGTCTCGTCCACAAGGTTGTCCAATGTTGTGGAATCTTTGGCGTCGTCAAGCAATATCAGCAATCGGAGACGAATGTCGTTGTCTTTACTCGACTTCAGGCCCAAAACAAAAATAAGACACATGAATTGATCCGCTCGAATAAGAAAAATCTCTTCAAGAAGACGTAAACTTGTGTTAGTGATAGTAACACTAACAGATATTATTAACGGTATTTATGGACCACAAGCAGTACATTATTTGGGTTGCCTCCAAATTACATATTTACAAAGCCAATGATCCAAAACACACCGCTCCTATATAATACACCAATATGGATGGAAACACCACCCCAATTTCTTAATATAAACCAAATCGAGAATTTGTGGATTTATTAGGAGACAAGAACCCGAGGGAGATTCGGGACCGGGAAGGCTTAATTTGCACATTACGTGAAGAACGGAATAACATTCTGCAAGAAGTCACTCAAAAGCCTACACAGAGAGAATTTTCCTTCATAAATGTAATGATCGGGTTTGTTAACCTTCTGTTCATAAATATTATGAAAAGTTTTATTATATTAATGAAAAAATCATAAATATTATGAAAATTGTTAATGAAAGAAAATGTATGAATATGATCGTTTATGAAAAAAAAGTTCTTATATTTATGAAACTTTGTTTTATACATGTAAAGAAACTTTTCATAATACTAATAATTTTTATCATACATATAAAAATTATGTTATTGAAATATGTCCACGTGGGTATACAATAAAAATTTTCTTATTTACAAAAAATTGATGGGGGGAATTTTCCAAGTCAATTTCACGTGAACTAATTAATGCAGAGGTTCAGCGTTTTGTCACTATTTCTCGTTTGTCTGTTTGTTGTCCATTTTTGCTCACATGCACAGTTAGAGCTCTGCGTCATTCATTCTACGTAAAATCTTGAAGCTATTGGGTGTTTCTAATTTTGCAGTTAATGGTGTAAAAAGTAAGTACTGCCGATAATATGTTTTTTGTACAAAAACAAAATGTTTTCCAACGTAAAATAAACATGAGGATAAGCGATATTTCATTTGAATTCCATAATCTAACAACTCATCATTACATTTTTAGGATCATCCCAAACTGACTATCGCCTGTACGAAGAATTGAAGCGTAGGAACTTAGTACATAATTGGCAAAGTAAAGCCGTTGATAGACCATCAAAATTTACATAAAAAAGTTAACCGTGAAGCAATATTTTTTTGTTCAACTGTGGAATACTTGTGCTCGTGTACAGCGTCAATTTTATGTACCGGAGCGATCAAGCCTTCCCAGAGGCTGGTCAAAAATCGCTACCCCTCTTCCACATGCAAGTGTGACTACAACAGCAGCTACACAGTACCTAGATTTATGTATAAATTTTACCCAATAGAGTAAACCAAATATCCAAGCTTTTGATTTTTTTCTTTTGCTTTTTATAGATTTAATGAAAACATTTTATGAACAGTAGAACAGGGTTCCATGATTATAATAAATATTATTATAAATTTTATGAATTTTTTCTTAAATGTTATGAAAAATTCTCATAAATGTTATGCACGGTTTTTATAAATGGTATGACAACCATTTGTAAGTTTGATTTTCATAAATATTATGACATGTTTCATTGAATTGAAATTTATGAAACGTGTTTCATAAATATTATGAAAAGTTTCATTGCGACGTATTTAAACATTTTTCATAAATATTATGACAAAATCATTAATATTATTACTGAAAGCAATAATAAAAGCCAAAGGAGGGCAAACAAAATACTTATTTAATTTATTTGATATCATCTATCAAAAAAATCTAGGCGAGCACTCTCTTTTTGGTATTGGAGTCTAGAGCTTTCTGCAGTGTTTTTTTGTTTGGTAGCTTGAGCTTTACATCTTTGAAGCTATTTGTCATACTGTTCCCCTCTTCCGGTGTCATATTTTCCAACAATGGTTGCATATCCAGCTTTTCACCCAAAAAGTGTTTTTTTCTGCACCATTAAGCAGGTTAGTTGGTGCAGTAGTTTCTCTTTTTTGTATTTGAATAGAAAAGCAAAACAACAAAAACCCTACTTTTTAAAAAGTTTAGTTAAAATTCATTAGGCAGACTACAGCGATAGCGATGTCGATCTTACCAGGGCTCTCGTCGGACTGATTTGCCACTATTACATGCTTCTACCTAGTCACTAATTAGTGAGCAGTGCAATGCTAGAAGCATGCAATTCAAAAGAAACGTGGGGTCAATGTTGGTTAAATTTTTCTTATTTCAACAATAAAACCTTTAGTATTGGAAAAGACATTTCTTAAGCAGATTTTCTCGATTTTTATTATGAACAAAAAAAAAAATTATTTATGTACACAATATTAATTAGTTTGAAGATCTTAATGTTTGTATTATTGATGAGAGACAATATAGAAAAGTTATTTATAAATTCTCATAGCTTCAAATGATATATTTAGCATTCGAAAACTAACGAACCCGAAGCGTAACTAACACTCGAATCATCCATAGCTTTACACTGACTACTCTGATCGTATTTTAAAAATTTAAAGCTTGTATTATAACCCTGTTCTTGGAGAACTTTTACAGCACTCAGCATAACCCCAATCGGATGACGGCCGCAAATTGTGTTATTATATTCACGTAAATATGCTGTGAACGTTTCCGGCTTCAGCGTCTCAATGATGTCCATGCCCTAGAATAGAAGTCATTTAAAATCAAATATCTAACAACAGCACTTGTAGAATAAAAACAATCATCATCATACCTGTTTGTCCAATTTTTCAATGGACTTGTATATTTGGCCACAAGACTTATCATAATAAGTGTAATTAAAGCGATGGCCCCAATGGCAAAAATCTGATGATATCACAAACAAATTTTGAGGATCTGTGAAATAATTTGCTAGTAAACGGCCATACAATGCTTCCTGATCCGGATTCAGTGAACCCACTAATATAGGCACAATTGTAAATTGATCCTTGAAGCTAAGAAAAACATCAAAGATTATATCGTAGATCATGTATACATAGACCATTAACATATTATGTAGAACGTACTCTTCCATAACTTTTGCTATATATGGTAGGTGCATTTCAATACTGTGCTCGTTTTCGTCAGTTTTCATATCCATCCATGAGAAGTGACCCGTATTTTCTAGTTCAGCATTAACTAAAAGAAATTGCAAGTTAAGATTTACTAAAAGTTTTATCTACTACACAATCAGTCTTACTATTAGTGTCAATTTTGAGATCATAGAGAGGGGTTTTATACTTCTTAGCAGTCGATAGGGCACATCCTCGTAGACGAACATGATGAGATGGGCCCAAAATAAATACTCGTTTACTAAAATGAAACGTATTACTGAATGCGTGCTCTATACGTGGACTATACGAACTCATCATTAACTTACACAACAGCTGGACTAACTTGACGATAGGCAAAGGCACCACACGCACCACAGTATGTGTAACCAGCATGCCTAAAAATAAATTTATGTTAAACCATACCAAATATTTATCCAATATGCATTAATTTTGTTCGCCTGATAACTGTGCGGAGAGACAATTTTTATAAGATGACAATGGATAATGCTGCAATCTCCCTCGTCCTCCAAGGGCAACCCCTGAGACGCATACAGTCATGGACGAAAAAATAGTCACTAGAACTTTCGAAAACTGTTTATTTATTTGAATATATTTTTAAATTACTTAAAAAAAATGGGAATTAAAGAGCAGACGATTTGGCAGTGAAGGCCAGAGGACAGCGGTCAATAAAACGTTCCAAGCGCCTCGATCTTCTGCGTTCATTCTAAAATCTCTGACACCAAGTTTCGAGGTGTCTCGCACCACTTGATCTTTCCTTCGGGCATTTGGTCTTTCCAGTTTGCGCGTATCACCGTGTTTGCCTTCAAAAAACTTCTTTGCTGGAGCCTCTTCATCCATTCTGACAACATAACCTAGCCGTATGACCGTCGTCATACGTCAGAACCATGTAACAACACGGGTAGTATCAGCGTCTTGTATAGTGTAATATTCGTCTCTCGAGAGGTGGCCTTGTTTCTAAACTACTCATTCAATCCAAAGTAGCATCTGCCAGTGGACTATCCTCAGTTTCAGGCCCCATTTCGAGCCAACGGCCCGTCTACATAGTTCCCAACATCTGTGAGCCTTCTCAGTACGCCCCCGAATATGAAACTTCCAATTAAGTTTCCAATCCAAGATCACTCCTTAGTATTCGATCTTGTCATATAACGAAATCGTTTTATTGAGGAAACGTAGTGCCTCAGATTGGCCCACCATCGTCTTCCTCGTGAACAGGCATATTTCAGACTTCTCTGGGTTAATATTGAGACCCCTGGGTCTCGCCCAGTCATATGCAAGACCCTTTCGACCCTTCTGCAAAGCTGGTTCGGATCCTTACCCCTAAGAAGTATTATAACATCGTCTGCATAGCAGACGGGTTCAAATCTCTCCTCAGCCAGCATCCGCAATAGGTTATTTATGGTGGACATCCAAAGGAGTGGCGATAAAGTGCCACTTTCTCCTTTATATTTTAGTCATGGGACCCGCAATTTATCCACCTGTTCCTTAGCATAGAAGACTGAGGTGGACCAATTTGATGCACCACGTTTGCTCAATAAAACGATTTCGATATCTGACAAGGTCGATAGGATAGGAAACTTAAATCGAAGTGTCACATTCAGGAGCTTTCCCAGAAGGCTCACAGATGTTGGGCACTATGTAGCCGTTGGCTCGAAATGGGGCCTGAGTCCAAAAACAGTCCACTGGCTCTACAGGTGCGTGATTAGACCAATACTTACTTACGCCTCAGTTGTTTTTATAGCTACATTGCATGTGGAGGTAGCGATCCTCGTCAAGCTCCTGTAGATGAGCAAGCTCGTTCCGGTCCAAAGAACCGATCGCCAAGCGAACAGGGTGGCCATTGGTTATTTAAAGGCGACAATAACTCATCTTGTTATAGCGAGCATCATAGGCACTCAGTATTTGTGCAAGAGCCGGTGCCGCCCGACCTCTCACTGAGACTCTCCGCTCGATATCGCTGATTGTCCGCGACTGCCGTTGCAGCTATTCCGAATGGAGCATTCCACAATCCGCAACCTGTGGACGCGCCCGGTAGCTCGCAGCTAAGCTTCTCATGACAGCAAAAAACACCACACAGATCGGACCTCAATGTTCCAGCCAGTGTGCTGCTCACAACTATCCCGTGCCGGGCCTCAGTAGTTTGATGGATTGCTATGGAGAAAAAGTGCAACATAAGGACCATACAACAGATTCAGGGAACATGTTGTCTTGGCATAGGCGGAGCGATGAGGACCATGCCAACTAGGGCACTGGAGACTATTCTAGATATCCGACCCATTGACATACAGATTAAGTGTGAGGCATCCACTGCGTCTATGAGACTTAAGGCGATAGGAGAATGGATTGAGGATGGGAGCAGATCATACCATCACGATATAATTGAAGTGACGGAAGGAAACCTGGAAGGAAGGGAGAGCTTTCCGATCGGATATCTGAGATGAACCTTAAAGTCGAGTGCGACGCACTGCTGCCATCGGCACAGTCTTGGATTGACGGAACCCTAGTATTGCCATCTGGAAGATCATGGTACACGGATGGATCAAAGCTAGAGAACAGAGTGTGCCTGGCGGTCTACATTGAGAACCCATGGTCTGAGATCTGTTTTAGACTGCCTCACCATAATACGGCCCCGCAGGCGGAGATACGGGCGATCACGGAATGCGTGAAGTGGTGTGGTGCTAACGTGAGGACGTCGAGTGGGAACATCTTTACCGACAGTAAAATAGCCATAAGGGCAACAACAATCATGACGATAAGGTCACGAACAGTCTTGGAGTGTATCAAGGAGATTAACGACTTCTCTGAGGATGGCACAATCCGCATCGTTTGGATCCCGGGCCATAACGGAATAAGGGCGAATGAAAGGGCAGACGATTTGGTATTGAAGGCCAGAGGACTACTGTCAATAAACTTGTTTAATCTGAAGCCTTTCAGGTCGACGCATTTCGAGTTAAGGGAGTGGGCGACGAATGCGCATGCAATATTGTGTAGGAGAAGAGGAGGTTATTACTGAAAGAAAGTAAGAAGGAGGCTAATATAGCTATTGATATCATGACGGGACACATAGGACTACGAGTTCACTTATGTAAAATCGGTACGGCAAGTGATAGCATGTGGGGAAGATGATGAGACGTTGAGCATATCCTATGCATTGCCTGGCTTTCGCGGGCAAGTGGGGAGTGGCATGGAAACAATTAGGGATTTCGTAAGGGACACAGAATTCCAAGCTTATAATTTTCTGTTTCGAGGTTACTTTTTAGTTTTTAGAGCGCAGGACAAGCCGAATACTGGCTAGGTCTAGGTCTCTTTTCAACCTAACCAAACCTATTGTAATTATTGTTCGTGGAGTGTTAGTTTTCAATGCCTTAAAAGAAAAAATAATCTCCCATGTGGTAGACCAAAAAAACTTCGCCAACAGATAAAATTCACATAAAATTATTGTCATGGCGGGGCCCATTTCAATTCTCTGGAAGAATTAGGGGCGAATTAGAGCTCGAAATTTCAGATAGAACTGTAAGTAGCCGTCTAATGGAAAATATTAGTTTGGAAAATCATCCAGGAAAGTCACATTATTGACCATAATTGGAACGTGTTTTGGTGAGATGAATCAAAAATTAATTTGGTTGGTGATGATGGAATTTTCTCCTAAATTCCTCAGAATACCTGTTCCTTTGAGAATTTTCTTTGAGAATTTAAAAAAAAAAACTGGACAATGAATGAACATTGTCGAATATCCATGTGGTAAATATGTCAAAACGTTTCAGTTATGCTCCCGAGTATTAAATATGTAATATAACGGTCCTTACAAACACGTTAAGAAAGTAACTTCACTCCCGTGCTTTAGTTTTGTCACTCCAGCTTTAGACCTTCCACTACTTTTCCAAATTAGAATGCTTATGGAAGAAATATTGGTCTGTGCAAAATTTCGACGCAATATCTCAAATTTTAAAGGCTGTCTGACAATTTTACGGGGATCTAGAACATAGCAATAAATCTATCTATATAAAAAGACCTAACTCGATTTTTTGTTTTATTATAGGAGAAGTAAAATCTTAAAAAATCCACAAAACTTTAAACAAGAAACTTTAAACTTAAAACAATTTTTTTAAATGAGAAATAAAATTTTTTCATAGGGAGATACGGGTTCTTGATCATGACGATGAATATCACTAGAATGATAATTCTTATGGCCAACAACCCGCATCTCTCCCCTTTGGGAGTTTAATGAAAGAAATGTATGAAATCAATGGCCAAGAGGGTGCGGATATTAATTCGCTATGGAAACACCTAAGCCATTAATCGGCCTGCTTGTGCGCTTTAATTACTAAAAAATTTAACCTCGAGAAAGAAATTTTATGTTGGGAATTCCGTGATACTTACAAGATTCTTGAACCGTTGAGTGGAACGGACGTTTTATTATTTTGCTCCGCAAGAATTTTCCTAT
The DNA here is from genome assembly GCF_963082655.1 of Stomoxys calcitrans. Classification (NCBI taxonomy): domain Eukaryota; kingdom Metazoa; phylum Arthropoda; class Insecta; order Diptera; family Muscidae; genus Stomoxys; species Stomoxys calcitrans. The sequence continues at coordinate 139,330,425 of NC_081553.1, forward strand.
AACTCGTAATAGGTCATTAATTTTGAAAGAAAAGTTTATGTCACTCAAGGATAGCTGCGAAAGAGGTATCCATTAGGCGGTTGATCATCTGCGTCTGTTCATCCAGTGATGCTGCAGATCTAGAGCCCAAGAGTAGGCTTAGAATGGACTCCATAGACCCAACTGCGGTGGTGGTGTCAGGCCGTAGCATGTTAAAACCTCAACTGGTGGAGCGGTTGTTCCAGATTCCACTAGCGGACAGGCGACTGGTCAGTAGGGGTTTTTGACGAAGGCACCTGGTTAGGGTTTAAGGACAAGGCCGAACCTATTCTTTCTTCGCATGCCTATAATTTGCCTAGGCCATCGGCCTTCCCTGGCAAACCAACACGCTCTTTAAGAGGTTGGAATAATAGAAGACGCATCGCTCTCAGGTTTATTGAGAAGCTTGGTGCGAATGATTCTAAGACTCTCACTAATAGGGAGACTCCCTAAACTGGGCCCGTGAATTCGCTGCACAGGCTACCCCAAAGACTACACGTCTAGATTCGGAAACTGCACCGCAGCCAGCTAAAAGGCTGCGGTCACCTGGAGGGCATCCCGTGCCTAAAAAACTAGGGCGAACAATAGTAAGATGGGACCAAGAACCTTTGCTAATATCGCTAGGGACAGTTTGGTTATGACAGTTGTCGGCAAGAGAGAAGAACAGGACTGCATACCTAGGAATAATTGAAGTGGGATAGTCAATGGAATGTCATCAGTAAACTCCGATGTCCTTGCGGAAATTCCGGGGTCTCCTCCAGTTTGTGACGATGCAGGCTGGTATCGGTGCCGATACAGACTAATTGCCTTCGGATATCAACGCTCAATTGAAATGTATCGTTGCTGAGATCTGGCCACGTGCAGCAATAGATTTAGTCAAGAAAGAAGATATTCCTTCTCGACCATTGGCGCATGCTTGGATACCAAGGATTCCCTCAGATCCTGAATCGATACTTGGAAGACTAAGAGAATGTAATCCCAATCTTTCAAGCACCGACAGGAAGATTGATAGAATGGATGAGGCTGATGGTGAACGTAGACATGCACTATTCGTACTCAACTCCGGCTGTCTCTCAGACCTCAACAAGTCTGAAGGGTTTGTATCTGGATTCAAAAAGTTGAAACTGAGTGTCTATAGAAGCGGTGGGGTTGGGGAATGAAGAGACGACTCAGCAGTTGTTGCTGAACACTTGCCTGAGAAACTATCGACCACATCGCTAAAGTCTGTCGGGTTGCAGGAGACAGAAAGTCCCCTGCCACATTCGAGACAGGAGGGGATGGCATCGAAACGGGACCCGACGAGCCCTGTGTGGGTGGCTCATCAGCAGCAGCTAGTGAAGCATCTAAGGAGGAATCGTCCACACTGCAAGTGTCCAGTGGCCTGAGGAAGAGTAGTTCCACAGCTTTCTTACCTGTCCCTGGATGCGTACGGAAGCTCATCATGACAAGTTCTAACGATTCTTGTGAGGAAGAACTCCTGGTGGAATCAGAAAACGAGGCTAACACAACAGTGGTAGAAGTTCTGAATCCTGACTATGGTCCGGTTTCTACAGATAAATCTCCACCATTGTAAGGCCAATTCGGCGGCATTTAAGGTCCTCCTGATGGCAGGGGGATTGGACGTGGTTCTTATCCAGGAATCATGGGTGTGTGGAGGAATCGTTCGTGGACTAAGAATTCCGGGATTTATACTTCTCAAGGGTACGGGAAATGCAAGACACAGAGCCTGTTTTCGTGCAAAGGGTGGTCTAAATGTTTTTCTTCTTCCGTCGCTAAGCACTGAAGATTAAGCCAGCCTTGAAATAAACAAGTCGCAATACTGGCTTCATATGGCACACGATTCTGAGATGCCGCCTTCAGTCGCTGATTGAAGCCGCTTCTGTAGGAAATAAGAGCCTCATTGTAGGAAGTGATGCTAGGCACATCACAATTCCAGCAGGAATGCACCATGGAAGCAGGAAAGCCCTACCTTACGAAGGCGAAAGATTTTCATCCTTTTAGTCTGTCATCCTTTATGCTGAAGACTCTTGAGAGGTTGATAAAAACATATATTAGGGCAAAGATCCATGGAGATCGCCTGTCGCGCAGCAGCATTCATATAGTGAAGGCAAATCCACTGAAACTTTACCGTAAGAAAGTTTATTAATAACTTACTTACTAAAAGATGCATTATGGCAGACCTGGGATCTGTGGATCTAAAAAGATGGGTCAGCAGAGGAACACCTCAAGCAGATGTACTGTCTCCTCTACTTTGGAATATAGCCATTAACAATATATTATTGTCTCTGGAAGAAAAGAGTGTAAAAGTGGTCGCATATGCTGATGACGTGGCAATTGCGGTTAGGGGAAAGTGTCCCAGCACTCTAAGAGATATACTTTAGGAAGCTCTACGTGCAACAGCAAAGTGGGCTACCAAAAGTGGTCTAGGTATAAATCCCTGCAAGACAGAAGTATTTCTTTTGAGCAAGAGATACAAGTTGCATACAGTGAAACCTGTCTCCTTGGGTTCAGAGAATGTTCCATTTGCAGAAAGCGCAAAATACCTGGTTGTTTTGCTGGACTGAAAATTCAACTTTAAATCCAACATTTTGGATAGGCAACTCTTGTCCTATACACCTGCAACAGAGCCATTGCTAAATGTTGGGGGTTTAGACCGCTTGTTATGCATTGGGTATATACTGCAGTTGTTAGACCTATAATGCTATATGGTTGTTGTTGTTGTAGCAGTGTGTTGTACACTGAGGCGGCAGCCCTTGCCGATGAAGGACTTCATCGGGTCAATCCGGTACGTACAACCGGCTGCCATGGGATTGGTTGTGGTCTGGTGGACGGCGCTTCAAAAGTTCACCTACTGCTCAATACTTCACCGGATCCAAAGGATGGCTTGTTTGTGCATCACAGCTGCACCGAGGACAAAACCACTTGATGCACTGAATTTATTGCTACTTCTTATGCCTCTGGATATTGTGGCTACCCAAATTGCGGCGACCACTGGCTTGAGGTTAAGGGAGTTCTCTTATTGGTCATGTGGCGGCTACGCACACTGTGTTATCCTTGATACAATTTCCGATTTTCCAGGCAGTGTTGAGTACACCCTACCTGTGCCACTTTTTGATAATAATTACCGTACCACTATTCCTGATAGAACCGATTGGAACTACGATATCCCTGGTAATAGAAGTTACATAGACTTCTATACGGAAGGTTCCAAACTAAACGACCAGGTGGGCTTTGGGGTGTTCTCTAAAGATCTAGAACTGGTCATATCGAAAAAGTTACCCGATCACTGCAGTGCGTACCAAGCGGAGATCCTTGCAATTAAGGAAGTGGTGGAATGGCTAAGATATATTGTCACTACGACGATTGGCATAAATTTTCAGGCAGCCATTACATTCCTGGATAACGTCTTTCTGAGCACAAAAACCGCCCTCGACTGTCGCAGATCTCTCAACGAAATGGCTGAACAGTTTAAAATTCACCTGTTTTGTGTGCCGGGCCACAGAGGATAGCCACAGAAAAAAAAAAACTAGACTCATTACAACTTGACACACAGGCTGGAACATTGAAGTCCAACCTGTGTGGTGTTCATTGCTGTAACGAGAAGCTTTGCTGCGAGCTACCTGGCGTTCACAGGTTGCGGATAGTGGAATGCTCCATACGGAGTAACTGCAACGGCAGTCGCGGACAATCTGCGGCATCGAGCGGAGAGTCTCAGTGAGAGGCACAAATGCACAAATTCTGAGTGCTTATAATGCTCGATATGACAAGGCGGGTTATTGGCTCCTTCAAATAACTAATGGCCATACTTTGTTCTTTGGACCGGAACGTGCATGATCACCTACAGGAGCATTACGAGGATCGCCACATCCACATTAAAAAGTGGCTACAACTAAACGAAAGGAAAATAATTTTATACTCTGATAAGGAGATAATACCGAACGATGCTATGAGAAAATTACATCGGAACAAAAAAATTGGTTGGCTAAGGATGAATAAACTGAAAAAGCCAAACTTATGGTAATGAGAATGGATCGTGAAATAGCATATAACATAAACGGGGAGACTATTGAAAAAGTTTATAACATAAAGTAGTTCGGATTTGTTAATGATAAAATTATTAATTATGTATGTGAAAAAGTGGGAAAAAGTAAAGAGCTATTATAAGGCAATAAATGTTTACAATGCAATGTTAAAACCACACTTCGAATATGAGTCTCTAATCGAAAGACTTCAAAAACTGCAGAACAAGACAATGAGAGTAGTACTCAAATGCAGCAAACACCGATCAGTTGCATGCATGCTGGATTCCCTCAAATGGCTTACAATTAAACAAAGAAGGATGGCAATACACTGGATTATTTAACCGACCAAATAAGTTACGTCCGCGAAGTTCAACCATACAATCTAAGAAATTATAATATCTTAAGATTGCAACGAATTTAATCATGACATACATTATGATACGTCTTTATGAAATCATGTGTATCATATGTAACAAATAATATTTGAATTATATTAAATACTATTACATTATATCTACAATATATTTAACAAAATTATCCTTTGAATATGTATTTTTGACAATTAAATAGCTTTCGTGGTCTACTCCCAAATACTTTTCATTTGAGATCCATATTGCCATGATCGGTAAATATGCATAAATATTTAGGGGTGTTTTCGTGGGTGAGATGGTCCCCCAGACACTTTGCCCTGAAAAAATGTCAGCATTGTGCTTTACTCTCATATACAATTTATTTAAATCCTATATTGCCATTATTTTAAGGGGAGCTTATGGGATGAGGCGACTCCCAAACACTTGGCACCAAAATTGGTTATCAAATTTGTTTTATAATCTCAAAAACCTTTCATTTGAGCCACATATTGCCATCGTCGGTAAATTTGTATTCTTTGGGAGGTGTTTTGGGAGAGGGGCGGCCACCAAATACATGGTTTCACATTTGGATATCAGATTCGTATTCTACTCAAAATACCTTTATTTGAGCCCCATATTGCGATGGTCAGTAAATAATTGCTATTTGTGGGGTGTTTTAGCGAAGGGGTAGACCCCCAAAAATTGGTCTCGAAAGTGGGTATCAATTTTGTGCTCTACTCCTAATACCCCACGTTGACAGGATCGGTAAATTTGCCCGATTTAGGGCTGTTCTGGGAAGTGGGGTGGTCCCCCAAACACTGAGCCTTGAAAATATATCAGCATCGTACTCTAATCTCAAATATCATTTGTTTGAACCCCATATTGCCATTGGCCTCCAAATTGTCCAATGTCTCCTAGACAGTTGGTCCCGAATTTTGACATATATTCGTGTTTTATTCCAAAAGACCTTTCATTTGAGGCCCATATTGCCTTGGTAGCAAATTTGTCCTCTTTGGGGGGTATTTTTGGGGAGGAGCGGCCACCCAAACACTTGGTTCCACATTTGGATATCGGATTCGTATTCTACACTCAAATACTTTTTAATTGAGCCCCATTTTGCCATGGTCAGTCAATAAGTCCTGTTTTGGGGTGGGGGAGGCCCCCCGAAACTTGGTCCCACATTTGATTATCAGATTCGTATTCCACTCGCAAATACCGGTCATTTGAGTCCCATATTGCCACGGTCAGTAAATATATCCGATTTAGGGCTGTTTTGAGGGTTGGGGTAGTACCCCAAACACTTGGTCCAACAATTGGATATCTAATCTTAAATACCTTTCATTTGAGTCCCATATTGTCGTGGTTGTGTTTATTTATATATTTGTAAGGTTTTGGGGGTGGGTGGCCCCCCAGGTACCCCAATTGGATATCAAATTTTAGTTTTTAGTTACTATAAAAGAGCACACAAAACTTCGCTTAAATAGAACCACCCATCTCCGAGATCTGACGTTTCTGAAAATTTGGATAAGGGGGTGGGTCCGGCCCCCTTCAAATATCAAACTATATAAGGCCTTGTTTGGCTTAGTTATGGAATCAATAAATTAAACTAAAAATGGAGTACCCTATTTTCTGCACCACGGGTTCATAAAGCACCATTTGTGAAAATTCCAAGAAAATCGGTTATACGTTTTGAGTTCATACGGAACACACAAACAAACAAACACAAGTTGATTTTTATATATAAGATGTACCTTGTTTATAAGAAATTGGAAATATGTTGAAAATATAATGTACGAGTACTAAAAGTACAACAACATATTTACTAATAAATATCAATCAATTGATCAATCATATTTTAATACTACATTCGTACTCTACACCAAATACCCCCACAATTGAGTGCCACCTTGCCATGACCGGGGGTTTTGATGTTGGGATGACCCCCAGGCACTTGACAAATGAAGCCATATTTCTATGTTAGATTCGCTTTACTTTCCATTCTCGGTATCATATTGTCATGATCACGCCTTTTGTTGCACTTTTTTTTTATCATAGAATCCCTAATCGTAATCAGTAATAATTTGAGACCAAGTGTGGAACTTCGCACATAAATAGCAAATTTCGGTGGTATGGTGCTGCAGCTATATATTGTATAGTGGAGGAAACCGGTGAGGTTACATAGTCCGACGATGATTCTTGTGGCCCACTGCTGACTACGTGCCACATTGCAACACGAAGTCAATACGCCTATACTCCTGCAACGTGCTTAAGCCAGAGCAGATCCGAAAATGCACCCACTCAATGCACTGGTTGTTTCTCACTGACACTGACCGATAATGGATTGGGGTAGCATTCTCATGGCACCCCTTTGTACGTATCCGATACGGAACGGGATTGAAAAGAACGTTTACTCGTCGATGTGGGCTCTACAGTTCAATCCGGTGGATAGAACCAGATGTAATGAGATCATCTCACGTCTTGTTGTCAATCTTTTTTAACGCAAAAAATTGCAATATATGAAAGTGGTCATGTTTGAACCATGGCAGTTCAATCTGCCTTGGTTTAAAAAAATTTTCTGATAAAAGAATACTTACGGTGCAATAATAGCCCTTGCTGGCCCATGAGATAGAGTTGCGGCTCCCAACCAATTGTCAAGTTGCCGTGACAACTCAGAAGCTGAAAAAAAAATTAAAAAGTGCAGACACTGCTTGGTTTCATTTCGCCTCTATAAGGACAGATGTAAGTAAAAAGCTGTTAATAAAAAAATAAGTAGTCCAAGACTCAGAGCAACTGAGGCAGAACCTGCAACCTAATTTAACTACGCGTGTCTTATGATCCTTCTTACGAAAGAGATGGAGTTTTCATGGACAAACATTAGCTTGTGGACCAATATTAAGCTAAGTTCTGATTGTGTCCTTAAAACCAAAAGCTCGATTTAATTTTGGGCCCATGTTTTTTTCGGCAATACCTATTAGAATTCGTCGTACGAATGTTTGGAGACCATACGCCAACCGTAGCACCTGAAGAAGCTAACCTCCTTCGGCAAACCAGACTTGTTCTGGCTCAACTACATTGCGGCAGATGCATTCGCCTCAATTCCTACCGGGTAAGGATGCGTGTTCCGTTTTTAACCCTATCCTGCTAGACTTACAACCTGATACGTGGAGGAACGCATCCCACTTAAGTTACAGAGTTTATGGATCCGAATATTTAGCAGAACCTAGCAAACATTTTGAGAATGAAGATATAACATACTGTTGCAACAACAACATGTGTGTATGTCAAATTTAATCAATCCCATGGCCGAATGGGATTGATAAATCAATCATTGAGCCGATGGGTCAATCATCGGCAAGGGCTGCCGATGAAGAACTCCATCAACAACAACAAAATTTAATCTGGGTATTAGCTTTGATTCTCTGTTTCGACATACATTACTACTTCAAGCACAAGTGGGAGAATTCGTTATCATCATCGATTCTAAGAGGCAGAAATTGATAAAAAGAAGCATTCCTCTGATTAGTTGTAAAGCAGATGGTAATGCAAAATAATTGAAAATCACAAAAATTAAGCAAATATAAACAATTAAACTTGACATGATGAACAACAAAAGCTAAACGTAGCACCAATGAAATTTGGTAATAATAATAATAAAAATAAAATGTATATAAGTAACCTCTAAGAAACTAAATATCAAAACATATTACTAAGGCCTTATTATTATGACCATGGCAACTAATGTTTGATGGTTATCAATAAAAATAAATTACAAGAAAAAGGTAAATCACTGTCAATTGAGCGAAACTTGTTTAATAAGTTAAACAGTTATGGATGAAGAAGATGATGCAAATGCCTTTTTTTTGAAATCAATAAGAAAAGAGCTAATAACAATCTTAGAAGGGTAATATTTTTTTAAATAAAAGCAAATATTTAAATAAAATAAAATTTTCTATCCTTATTTAAGAGTTGACGATAAGGATGAAGCGAAGTTTAGAGAAAGTGGGCTCGCAGCCAGCGAGTTTGTCCCCAACCGAATGGGACCAAGTAATTCAACTATCGACAACGATTTGGTAAACATGCATTTAAATCTTAAGAAAAGCTACGAGTTATTCCAAACGATTGGAGATCGATTAGAAAGCATAAATTTTTGCTGTCTAAAATCTCGAATTAAGGACTTGCATATAAATGACAAAAGCGACGAAAGCATAAAGGAAATCGTCGATGACTTCAAGAAATGCTATGACCAGAAACGTATGGAAGCCCGCCTTATTGACCTGACAAAGAAAGTAGGCACGAAATTTCGCAAACACCCAGGAGAATTTGGTGACATACCAGAATTAAGCGAATTTTTCATGGCTTGCACACAGCTGCAGCATGGTTTAGAGAAACTGAAGAAGCAACGCAATGAGATACAAGATATAACGAGACGCATGAATCACGTTGTGGAAATGTCGTACGATCGGGCCAACGAAATTCAGCAGAAGTTGGAAGCAGATCCAACATTTGCAAAAGTCAAAATTGCTAACGAAAAAGTAGAGGAATTGAATTTGGAGGGCACAAAATAATTGTTATGGCCGTCTATTCGATTCCTAGAGTGAAATTAAAATCAAAAATAAATTTTAGTCTATTTATCAAATTGTGCCAAGATTATTTGTTCCTCTCACACGTATTGGCTTTAGTTCGATTGTTCCCCCGAAATGGTATCTGATCTGAAAAGATTTATTGCCAGTATACCACTAAACTAATGCACTATCTGTCTGTAGGAAGGTATCGGGCATTATTGAAGTCCAATACCAAACAATAAAGCAATGAAAAATTGTAGTAAGGTTAATGATTTATCAATAGTACTTACTAACCTGAATCGGTATACCAACTCCCTGCATGAGATGCTTTCCTGCTTGACATTTTTTAAGAAAATGGTCAAGTACAAGTCTTCAAATTATTTTTTCTCTTCAATTATTTACTTCGCTTTTAAAGAAATTTTATTTCGTAAACAATGACACAAATCAAATTTGATTTTGCAAAATCGAGTACTGGTTACTGGTTGATTTGGTTACCAGTTAACGGTTGTATATTCTGTACGACGGGGTAACCATGGTTCAATTAAAGGATGTACTATGTTCACTTTTCGTAATTACTTTTTTCACAAAATAGATTTTGAAGCAAAAAAACTTGCTGATTTCACTCAGTAGGACATTCTCCCATAATGGCCACAGGTGGTCAATACTAAAGATGTGTTTTCCGACTCTTTCTAAATGCGCTAGCAAGGCGGATTTAAAAAGGTGGTCTCACACGAGCAGCTGTTAACAGCCGGCCAGGTTTGATAGTATTAAGAGGTCAGATTTTTGTTGGCCTCCTCTTTGTTGTTATCTTCTTTTTCGCATATTCTCTGCTTATGTACGCACACGTTTACACACACGCACACAAATTTGTTTGCGCGTGTTTGTAAAACGTCGATCAGATTGATGATAAGATGTCGGATTGCATTATGGTAGACGTACAAATGAGACCGCCCTTCGCCATGATGCGCTCGATGCAAAGACAGGAAATAAACGAAGAAAATTGAAAGAATAGAGAGTTTTGAGAGTACTAAATGACCAATGAAAGTGATTTAGCAATTTTCAATCGATTGTGTTCCCTTTTTTTTGTTTTAAAACATTAAATTATTTTTATTTCTTTTTGCTAATTTTATTGTGTTTTTATGTTCACTCATTTAATTTTGTATCTCTCTTGAGTTGACTCTTACAAAAGAAAATAAAGAAAACGTCAGATTTCTAATCGTTGCACCTAGAAGCCATTATTTTGCGAGAGAGTCGCGTGCGCCTTTTCGTATAATAAGCGCCCTCTATAGGTCAATAGAGGATATGGGTAAACCACGACCCCTGTCTGGGTAAACCACGACCCCTGTCTTTCTTTTGCATTTTGACTGTGTAGCAAGCCGGAGGTGAGCAGGTTTGAGTCGAACAAACCAACCTCATTCGCTTTTAGCGAAATTTGTTCACTATTACTTTTTTAAGATAATACATTTTGAAGCAAAAAAAAAATGCTGATTTCATTTAGTAGGACATTCTCTCATTAAGGCCGGTACTATATTCGGTTTTCGCGAAAAATTTGCGAAAATGTGTCCGTTTCGTCATAACTTGTTTTTCATCTAGGAAAAATTTACATTTCGGGACACCCATTGAGAGCTCAACAAGTCATTTTCTTAAGCAAAATAAACGTGATCGCCAAACTTCTAATTGTAACTGAGTATTTGTTAATGCTAGTGATGTTTCTTACATGTATTAACACTGGGTGGAAAAAATAAGTAAAGTGTTTGTAGAGGCATAAATAAGAAAGTATTTTTTAAATATAAATAAATATATTCGAAAGAAAAATTAATATATCTTTCACAACCAGAAACTCAATCAATCTGTACGAAATAAAAAGTTTTGTGAAAGAATGTGTTGTGCTTTTAGTCTGTAATTACAACAACAATATTTGGATAAAAGTGGAAGATGCTGACAAAGGCTTTTGGAAAGTTGCGCTTATATAACTTATAATAGTGAAAATACTACAAAATCTAACTATTTTTACAAATAAATGCTGAATTTTTCTCTTTTTAATTTGATTTGTGTTTTATTATTTTTTAATTAAGAAGGGGTGGGTTTTGGTTGTAAAATACAACAACATACACGAATTTCAGTACGAGGAGAAGTGCCTCAAGCGTCTTGGCCCCCAAACTCTGGTCCTTTCCAGGTTTCAGTTGCGGCATCGCTCTGCCCATTTTCCAGACTTCGGAAACTATAAACGTGTTCAAAGTCAGTCAAGATACTCAACTACAGGTATATCCATATTCTTCAGCATCAGCATCATCTTGTTTGTGTGTAATGACTCTTAACTATAATGCATACACACAACATTATAAAAACTCATTGACAGATTATGTACTCCGCGAGAAAAAAATTTCACTCAACTGTTTGCGGTACACTACTTGTAAATGAATTTATCTTGGAACATAGTAACAGCCAAAATAAGGTTAAAGCTCCTATTACACGATCAGACATGTCATATGTAATTTCAAAAATAGCTACACTGATAGTTGAACACATCGTGTGATACGTACGAAATATGTATTTAATATGACAAAAATCTCTCACTTTCAGTGATACAAAGTTAGTGAAAAGGCAATAAAGAATACAGAAAGTGGCAGCTCATGTGACATGTCCGATCGTGTAATTGCGGATTAAGTCATTGATAGAATTAAGCATGACATAATTACCAGGTAGTGCACCGTAAACAGCTGAGTACAATTTTTTCTTGCGATGTGTACTAGTAGTGTGCACTAGTGTATTATAGTTAAGACCCATAACACACACAAACAACAAAAAATGACGGGAACTTCTATCATACACAAAATCAGTGTTGCATTAATCAGTGATATTGACAGATACTGCACTCAATATTTTGTTGTTGGGCTACTGCCACTACCAGTAAATGAATATATTTGAAATTAAAAGTAAAGTCACAAGCCCAACAACAACGAAAGCAACTATACAACCCAGGATGTAGTTATGAGGGTGAAGTCATGCGAACAGCTGAGTGCAATCTTTTTATTTTTGTTTTGATTTCGCTGTAAATCTAAATGTCAACAGCTCGATAACACAGCTGTGATTTTATTTCTCAAATCTAGAAAAGATGTTCCATTTGATCCAATATCCGATACAACCAGTAGACATTTACAAAACTCTCTAAATATTTTTCGCTCTCACACTCTCTTTTACTAAAAAACGAACGACTTTCTGTAAACGTTTGTGCCTATTTTTGAGTACGCGAACACCCTAATTGATAAATTACTTAATTACATTAAAGGTGTACGAGAAAACCAAATTTGTTAACACAATAAATTAATGTTCCGATAACCTAATACGAACTTTTTTTCTACGAGAAACCCGCTCTAAAATTAATAAGGTTCTGACCAACTTTAACCAAGTAATAACCTCATTTATTGTAATTTTTAAATGCACTCGCAAAATAATAATTGCTGTGGTTTATTTTAGTGTTACATAGTTCAAATCACGATTTATCGTTTCTTACTATCTTTTACTGAATGTTATCGACAACTTACCAGTACAACTTTGCACTGATATTTTACCGAGAACATTTGACTTGAACAGGATAGAACTAAAATAATACACAGCATTTGATTTTCAACGCGAAAGCGAACCTAGTTCCAGCATTTACTTAAGAAAAAATAATTACGTTGTTATTGTTGTAACCACATTCTCATGTAGAGGTGGCGATCCTCGCCAATCTCCTGTAGGTGGGCAAAGGATCCAAAGGACCGATCACGACCGGAACAGTGTGGCCATTGGTTATATTAAGGCGCCAATAACTCGCCTTGTCATATCGAGCATCATGGGCACTCAGTATTTGTGCAACAGCAGGTGGCAGTGCTGCCCGGCCTCTCACTGAGACTCTCCGCTCGATACCGCTGATCGTCCGCGACTGCCGTTGCAGCTACTCTGTATGGAGCATTCAACTATCCGCAACCTGTGGACGCGCCCGGTAGCTCGCAGCTAAGCTTCTCAATACAGCAATGAACACCACACAGATCTGACCTCAAAGTTCCATCTTGTGTGGTGCACACAGCCATCCCGTTGTCATGTCAATTTGTAGCGTTCAAAAAAGTAATCGCTAAAGAAATGTGCTTCCAAATATCAAAAACGAACATAGCCTCAGCCTTTTGATTGGAAAACGGATAAGTGCGGCTCAACTGTAGTGGATTTATAATGTGCTAATAGCGACCTCTGCACCCATAAATTTCTTTATTGAATTGTATATCGATTGTTTCATAAAAAATCGATTAAAGGCGGCAATAACCGATTTTCGATTAATTGAAAGCGATTATGTATTCACTCACACCATTGCAGACATTTTTACTTCTTATTGACAACCGCACTAAATTTACGGATATAATACGAACATTCGAACGGAAAATTCAATATATTAATGGTAATTTTTTCGCAAATAATTTGGCTTGCGAGTGTGTATGTGTTCTGCATTAGTGTTTTCAATCGTATTATATGAAATAAATATGCCCAAAATTTAAAGAATTGGCAAATTGTATTGTGGAAGTAGCAGTATGAATCAAAAAGTCAGCGAGTAAAAAGTAAAGTGGCGAATTGGTTGCAATCGGCGTCATTAGTTGTTAGTTGTACTAAACAGAAAAGTTGCTGTCCGTGTTCGTTGATTTCTATAACATTTTCCGCCATTTTGAAAAATACGAGTGTAAAGTTGGAATTTTTATGGACGCGTTGCTCCAAAGAGAATATAAAACATTTAAATTTCCGTGTTCTTTCTAGCAAAACTTATCTCTAATTGCCATAAGATGTGGAAATAATCATAGGATGATGAAATACTAGTGATTTGGTGAAATTCGTTCGGAATATTTGTGTAAAATTAAAATAGCATTTTGCTACGTTTCGCTGCTTAAAGTAGCCGCCGCGCAACAAAGAAAAAACTCGAACGAAAAAGTCACACAACACGCATACACACACCAAAAGGACCAGAAGTGTAAAGCTTAAACAACCAAAAAAATTTTAAGTTCTTCAATTTTTTTATTTCGTGATTTATGTCCAATACTGTCTTATAATTTCTCACGGAAGGGAATATAAATTGTGAAAGTTTTCGTAGCTCGGTGCTAACTTTTCTTACGACAGTTCGGTTGCGAGTGCGGTGAGTCTCTGGATAAAAAGCAAAAAGTGATTGAGAAAAGTACAGTAATTAAACAAATACATTTATATGAAATTAGAAATGGGAGAGAGGCCAATAAGCGATAATCTAAGTTTGTAAGCGCTTCACCCCTATGACGGCGGAAGCGACGTGGAAAGTGATTTTAAACCTAAAGCCTATATTAAAGTGTACACTTTATACATAATTTTTGTGCATTCTCATATTTTCCTTTAATATGTATTTTTTGCGTTTGTCAGCCAATTCGCCGTGTAAACGGTTGGTTGTATCTTCACTCGTTGGGTTTCGAGAAATTCGCACACAGGCAGTTAGACACACACACACATATATTTGCTTTGAATCTCGAATACACACAGTCGCTCTAACAGCAACGAGTACAAGCGCACCACTATTTTTTTTTAATTCGCTTACTCTGTTTTCTTTGACATTCGTCTAGTATCGCTTCTGCTGCTTATGTAGATTGTTGGTGTTGACACATTGCAGTGCGCGGTATTTTTTTTTTTTTTGGTTCTGTGCCTCGTTTCTCTTGCTGCTGCTGTTTGCGTGTAGTAGATTTTTGATTGAGACCCATTTCGTAATTGTATGTAGATATGTTGTTTATGACGGTGCAACCAGGCGGGCAGGCAGGTTGAACGTATTGGAAAGCACATGTTTTTTTTGTCGGCGAATTTATTGTGGTTCGCAAATACAGTCAGTCGTTGCTACCTTGACTCGTTTCTGCTGTGGGAAATGTATGCTTTCTTTTATAGCAAATACAACAAAAAGGCATATTTTGTATTTGTTTGTGCGACAGCGTTTCGTTGTATTTATAGTCTTGTGTTTAGTTTGGGAAATGTTATTTATAGATTTCAGATTGCTCTGTTTAATTTTTTCCAATTGTATGCAAAGAGATAAACTAGCAGATATTGTTTTTTTTCCTTTAAATTTATGAATACCATTTGTGCACAGTGTATAGTTGGTGCTCACATTAATGTTTTTTTTTTTTTTTGTTCTTCCTGTGTATACTTATGTTGCCATAAGTTAGTTATGTTGCAATAATAAACATCAAAACTATTAAAATTTTACGTTTGCTTCAAAGTATGCTGCAAGCTTTTACACGTTAACTTGATTCCGAGGTTGAAGCATATAAACCCCCGTATGACCAGTTAATATAATTCGGCTGTCTAAATGTAATGCTTACAATTGGGATGTTGGTGTTTTTGTAACAGCGTGTAGTGTTCTATCTTTCGTCTGCCTGCAACTCTTCGACTAAGGCGGGGGTGCCTGAGTCGAGTAAGTTTGGCTGGGCAGTTGAACAGGTGACCTGCATAGTCGCAGATCTCTCAACGAGATGGCTGAACTGTTTTGGGTGGAGGGACACAGAGTTATCCCAGGGAATTAGGAAATGGTGAGCTTTCTAATATGAGAAGTGATAGTGGAGTCCCCCAAGGCTCTGTCTTGGGTCCCCTTCTATTTATTCTTTATATTAATGATATTGTTTCTTGCTCTGACAATGACGCATGTGTCATAGTTCTTTATGCTGATGATGTTCACATGTTTTTTAAAAGTAGTTCCATCTATAGTCTTGAGTCTAATATCAATATGGTGTTTGAAAGAATACGAGTTTGGCTTAGTGAAAATGGGCTATGTGTGAATACAGCTAAGACTAAGGCTTTGCTTTTTAAACCCAATACTTGGTTGAGTCGTGTACTCATTTGCCGATGACAGTAGTCTTTGTCATTCATATTCATTCGACCATAGGTCCAGTCTTCAAGAAATTGTGGACAGGAGGCGCATTATGGATGAGACTCTCTCCCAGGATTTGTTGGCCATTTCCGAGTGGGGTAGAATGAACAGAGTAGACTTTAACGCACAGAAGACGCAGTGCTGTTTCTTGTCTCACAAGCCATTCACTGACCCACTTCAATCGTCGATATCTATCGACAATATAGATATTGAACAATCAGATGCTCTTGCTTTTCTGGGCATGAAGATGCAATGTGATGTCCGTTGGTCAAAACACGTATTCGAAGTGTCGAAAGAAGCATAAGCGGTGCAAGAAATACTTCACCTCTTCTGATCTGCTCAATATCTATGCTACCTACATCAGGCCGAGGATGGCATATAACTCTCATATATGGGCAGGAGCTCCAAAACCATCCTAGGAGCTACTTGACTGTGTTCAACGGAGAGTGATGGTGTTGATTTCGGACAGTAGGGTATCTAACTCTATTGCTTCTCTTGAACATCGGGATATTCGTCTTCTTATCCCTGATGTTAGGATGTTCACCAGGAATACAAGACTTACCGGGAACTCACACCCGTAATTGAACTATGCATTAACGAGAAAATTCATTTTTTGCCCGAACCATTCGTATGTGGAATCGACTTCCGGCTAATGTCTTTCTGTTAAAAGACGTGTTTTATATTCAAAAACAAGCAAACGAATGAAAAATTTTATTTTTCAATATACATACAAAGGGTAGTTTTCATAACTAATATTTCATAGCATACTACCATACATTATAACAAAGTTTATTTATTTAAAGTACAATCTTCATTTCCAACACCCCCATTAGATTGGTCTTTAAAGCCAAGTAAATTGCAACAATGGATATGTTTGGGAGCCGGCAATCCTTTCGTCAGTATGTCTGCCACCATATCTCTAGTTTGAATGTAAGCAATCTTAATTTGGTCTTCTTCAATTAATTCTCTAACAAAGTGATGACGAATGTCGATGTGCTTTGAGCGAGCATGAAATGTATTATTATGTGATAAACAAATAGCACTCTTATTATCGCATTTGATTTCAATGGAGTGAATTTCATCAAGTTCTGTGAGCAAGGATTTAAGCCACATTGCTTCTTGTGCTGAAGTCGATAATGCCATGTATTCAGCTTCGGTGGTAGAAAGAGCTGTAGTCTGTTGCTTCTTTGAATTCCACGATATTGGCCCATTTTGAAATTTAAAAACATAACCAGTGGTTGACTTTCTGTCATCCACATCACCAGCCCAATCAGCATCAGCAAATCCATCTATTTGACTAGATCCATCTTTACTGAATTGCAGTGCATAATGACTTGTCGCCTTAAGGTATCGGAAAATTCTTTTTACAGCTTGCCAGTGTGCTTTACCATAATTTTTATTAAATCGTGAAAGCACCCCCACTGCATATCCAATATCTGGCCTTGTCATCTGCGCTGCATACATTATGCTTCCGACTGCTTCTTGATACGGTATGGTTTTCATTTCGTTTATTTCATCTTCTGTGGTAGGACACATATTCTTGGTAATTTTCTGGTTGATGTCAATTGGAGTCGAAATTGGGTTGCATTGATCCATGTTGAACTTTTTCAGCATATCTTCAATGTATGAATTCTGATTCAACCATAGCTTTCCATTCTCACGATCCCGTGTTAATTTCATTCCTAAAATATAGTGGGCTGGACCTAAGTCCTTCATCTTAAAACATTTTGAGAGTCTTTCTTTTATGTACTCTTTACTTCTTTGATTATTTGAAAATATCAAAATGTCATCGACGTAAATTGCCACGTACGTTTTCTCTCCGTTTTGAGTTTTGAAATAGATGCATGGCTCTGTTTTGGATTGTGTGAGACCAATTTTCTTCAGAGTTTCATCTAACTTTCTATTCCAAACTCTACTCGCCTGTTTTAAACCATATATGGATTTCTTTAAGTGACATACCTTACGTGTGTCCGATTTGCAACCTTCTGGGATTTTCATGTAAATTTCTTCTTTTAGTTCACTCTGAAGAAACGCTGTCACAACATCCATTTGATCTATGTCCAAGTCATGACGAACGGCCAGGCTGAGAAGAAGTCGAATGGATGAATATCTCACAACTGGTGAGAATGTTTCGCTATAATCAATTCCTTCCTTTTGTGAATATCCTTTTGCCACAAGTCTGGCTTTGTAACGCTCGATTTCACCGTTAGAATTTCGTTTTATTTTGAACGTCCATTTGCTATCAATTGCATTCCTTCCTGGTGGTAAATCAACAATTTCCCAGGTTCCATTTTCAACAAGTGCATTTAGTTCGTCTGATATAGCCTTTTTCCAATGTTCTCTATCAACACATTTTAAAGCTTCTCTCATATTTTTGGGTTCCTCAGAACATTCTATGAGACTTACTTGCGCATACTTTGGATTAGGCTTCATAGTCCTAGACGATCTTCTTAATTTCGGAGATGCGGTTCTACTGTCATCAGATGAACGGTTATCCACACATTCCTTAAACTCATCTTCAGAAATTTGATCAGAAATGTCCTCATTCTCTTGACCATCCGCTTCGCGAATGTTAGGATCTTCTTCCCCCACTGAATCGCATCCGAAATCTATTTTGTAAAATATAATATCACTTTCCCTCTTTGGGTCATCTAAGAATTCAGATTCCAGAAATTTCACATCCCTGCTCAATGAAACATTTCCAGTTTTAGGATCAAAAAACCTATACGAATTCGGATGTTGTGAATAGCCAACGAAAATCACTTCTTTGCCTTTTGGATCCAACTTTTTGCGTTTCTGCTTTGGGACTTGAACAACGGCCTTGCATCCAAACACTTTTAAATTCTTCAAATTTGGTTTTCTCCCATACCATGTTTCATAAGGACTAAGGAAATTTTGGCGCTTACATGGAGTTCGGTTTATTAAATAAACTGCAGTATTTGCAGCCTCAGCCCAGAAAGTTTTTGGTAGTTTTGAATCAATAAGAAGGCATCTGGTTTTCTCAATGATGGAACGATTCATTCTCTCTGACTTACCATTTTGTTGCGGTGTGAACGGCACCGTGGTCTGATGTTGAATTCCATTTTGCACCATGATGCTTTTCATTTTAGCATTGCAGAACTCGGATCCATTGTCACTTCTAAATGCTTTAATTCTTTTACCAGTCTCATTTTCAACTTGATTTTTGAACTCCAAAAACTTCTCAGAGACTTCACTTTTCTTCTTTAAAAAATAAACAAAAATTTTCGATGAAAAGTCGTCAACAAAAATTAGCATGTATTGTGAGCCCGCAAAGGATGGACATTCCATTGGACCACAAACGTCACTGTGAATCAACTCCAGGAGGTCAGTTGTACGATTGGTTGTTTCATAAAAAGGATATCTTGCAAATTTCCCTTTATAGCATGTAACACACTCGAAGTTACAAGGTTCAAAGCAAATTCCATCAACAGCTCCAGAAGCCATTTTCTTCAAAATGTCATTATTCACATGCCCAAAACGCTTGTGCCACATCTGAACTTGATTTTCTTGAGCCTTTCCTGCTAAAGCCTTATGATTCGAAGTCTTTAATTGAAACATACCATTCACATGATTTCCAGTAGCAATAATTTCCTTGTCATTGGTGATAACCTTACAGCCATTATTAGTGAAACGAACTTCGTGTCCCTTTTGTACTATTTTCGATACTGACAAAAGGTTTAGACATAATTCTGGAACAAACAGTACATCATTGAGCTCAACAGACTCCCTGTTCGCAATTGTAGGCAAATCTATATTTCCAACTCCTTTTACCATCATCTTGGAATTATTTGCAACTGTCACCTCAGCTACTTTTGGTTCAATATTACCATTAAACAATGCCTCATTGAACGACATATGAGCCGATGCTCCAGAATCAAAATACCAGTTCTCTTTTCCGGCACTACTTACCGAAAAGGAACCAATCATTGCATTTGACTTTTTCTTTGTGGTATTTTTGTTTGGGCACTTAGCAGCAATATGTCCAAATTTTTGGCAATTAAAACATTTTGGACCCTTTGGTTTTTGCTTCTGACGACTATTGAGTGCTAAATTTTCATCATTTTGGATGCGCACGTCCTGTAAAAGTTTTAGCTTAATAGAATCTCCTGTGATTTTCATTCCAGAACTTTGAATGCCCATTATCATTGGTTTATATTCCTCAGGAAGACCAGCCAGCATCATTGAACCAACCCATTCTTCATCCAATTTCAAGCCAGCACTTCTAAGCTTATGTGCACTCGTCAATATATCATTTACATACCCATCCACGGACGCAAAATTATTGAGTTTTGCAGAACAGAACCTCTGGATAAGACTGACTCTTCGTACCAAACCAGAATCGGCAAAGACTTGATTCAAAGTATCCCATATTTCTTTGGCATTCTTGCACTCTCGAATATGTGGATACACACATTTGTCCACCAGCATAATTAGCTCTGCTCGGGCTTGAATATTTTTCTCCTCTTTGCTCTCGGTTCCCTCTATAGACTTCCATAGATTCTTCATTTGAAAATATGCCATTACGGCAAACTTCCAATCTTCGAAATTTTCATTTCCACGCAGCTTTTCTATAGCAGTATTATTCGTTGCCATTGCTAGTAAGTAATAACGTATCTTACAAATCACACTTCAATTATTTTACGCGTTCAGGCCCATAACCTGTTAAAAGACGTGTTTTATATTCAAAAACAAGCAAACGAATGAAAAATTTTATTTTTCAATATACATACAAAGGGTAGTTTTCATAACTAATATTTCATAGCATACTACCATACATTATAACAAAGTTTATTTATTTAAAGTACAATCTTCATTTCCAACACTTTCCCACCGACATTGCCGTTCAGACATTTAAGATGAATATCAATAAACCCTTAACTTTTCTAATTGCCGACGCAATGCACTGCATATATAGGGAACATATCCTGCGTATTGGTTACGTGAAAAAAAATGTGGTTAAAAATGTCCAAATTTCACTTCGTCGGTTATATGGTGTAAATATGTATCTTCCAATCAATGTGAAAAGAAGAATTGCTTTTGCATTACTCATGTCAGATCTTTGTTATGGTATTGAGGTCTAAGCGTCAACGTTCCAAAGTAATTTTGCAAGGATAACAAGGACATATAATATGATTCTTCGTCTTTTTTTTTGTATAATCTCAGTAGATATGATCATATGTCAGATTACGGGAAACTATTTTTGGGAGTACTGTTTTCTGATTTAGTAAATATTAAAGTGTTATATATTTTTTATAAAACTATTATAACTGGGATTCCACCACTCTTACGTAGTGGGTTCTTATTTTCTAAGTCAAATAGAAATCCAAGAATATTACCACGGATATCTTCAAGTGTTGCAGAACGTTGTTTTGTAGTTCGGGTTGCTAGCATTTGGAATACATTGTCTATTGAATTACGACATTTTTCACTTGCACCATATGTTTTTAAGAGCATATATCGGAGATAAGACAAGAATAATTCAACGTTTAAATATTTCATGCTGGCAAGGGATTTCTTATGCTATTACTTTTACTGAGTTACCTGGCTGGGGAGCATTTTTCGTTTACAACTAGTTTTTAATTCTATTACGTTGAGTAGTTTATAAATAGTAAATTAAAATAATTGTTATTTCATTTGCCGTTACAAAATTTTATATTATGTTTGTAATACATAATAACGTGCCTTGTTGGGTTCTATATTACATTAATTAAACGAAATGAGAATAAAAGTAAATGAATTTAAGAGCAGACGAACTGGCTATACTAGGATGTACCTTACACATTCCAGGGTAACTGGAATCTGTGGGTATGCCACTAGCGACTTGTAAGCTATGTGAGGATCAGGCCAGAAGGGTTTTCAGCATTCCAAAATTATGTGGCCTTATCTACACTTGAAGAAGTCTATCGTTTTCCTGTCGCTGGCAAGAACAGACGTCTCAGTTATTGTGTCCGTTATGACAGGTCACTGTCTGATCGGGAAAACATGCTGACAGACCGAAGATTACAAGTAACGACTTTCGCAGAAGCTCTGAGGAAGTGGAGGAAGAAGAGACATTAGAACCTCCGCTGTGTGTGCGTCCCGTCCTGTCCGTGGCAGTCACAAGGAGTTTCGCTTTAGGTTTTCATTTCTTTGAGAACCTAACGGATGGAAACGACTGAGTCTGACTGCAACTATCACACAAAATTGACAACTTTTAAAAATATATTTCTTTATTTATTATACTATCATTGAGCTTAAACTTGAATCGGACTGCACTCATTGATATGTGAGTAGTTTGGCCCTTTTCCTTAGTGGAATGTTCATGGGCAAAATTTGCATATTTGCATTTGCATTATTATACTATATTTTACAAATTAATTCATAAAATATAAAAATAAAAATCGCAGGGTTTCAAGACCGGACACGGGATAACTGTGAGCATTACACAGACTGGAACATTGGGGTCAGATCTGTGTGGTGTTCATTGCTGTCACGAGAAGCTCAGCTGCGAGCTACTGGCCGCGTCCACAGGTTGTGGATAGTGGAATGCTCCATAAGGAGTAGCTGCAACAGCTGTCGCGGACAATCAGCGGTATCGAGCGGAGAGTCGCAGTGAGAGGCCGGGCGGCACCGGCTCTTTTGCAAATACTGAGTGCCTATGATGCTCGATATGACAAGGCGGTTTTTTTTACATAACCAATGGCCACCCTGTTCTAGAGCTGGCAAAATATCTATGGCACTATCGATATTTAATTTTTTGACTGAATATCGATTTATATTTTTATATTAATTTTTTTGCTAAAATAAGCAATAGGACTCTGAAAGTATCCTTTAAGAGAGCGCAGTTTTCATTCGATTAGGCTAACATTTTGTGCAATGATTTTTCTGATGACTTCCAGCTGATTTTATTAACCTTGGTTTTATTTGGTCTGTGCATTGATATTGCTGCTATATAAATCGATCTCCAAATTTGTACTTCTCATTTTTGTTTGAAATAAAGGTGATGGGAAATTAACGATAGTATCGATATTTATTATTACAACTATATAGAATATCGAATGGCGCGATTATCTATAGTTTGCCAGCCCTATCCTGTTCCCGCGGCGATCGGTCCTTTAGACCCGAAAGAGCTTGCTCACCTACAGGAGCTTGACGAAGATCGCCTCCTTTGTATAGCTGAGTCCGAACGGCGTGGCCAGTGCGACCCCTCTTTGGGCACAAGTTTTTACATGGAATTGTGCCTCAAAATCAATTTAACGGTCGAACGAAGGTAGGTCGATGGGGATTGCAAATGGTGTTTATCGTATCAGATTTGAATGAAGCTCCCATTTAAAGTGATTCTTTGACTTGACTTAACGAAGTGTTCTGGTACGACTTGCAGCAATCTGTAGAGTACTGTCCAAATTGGTTTATAACCTGATAAAAAGTGGTGGTCTAAACATATGCAACTAAATAAATTTGTTTCTACCAAATGCTGGATAATTTTAGGTTAAATCTAGTTAAGGTTGGAAGGAGGGTGGGGATATTAATGCGCACAATGCCACTATGGCTTGTTGTGCTCTTTAAAAACTAAAAAGTAACCTCGAAATAGAAACTTTAAGTTAGGTATTCCATGCTACTTACAAAATCCATAATTGTTGTGGGTGATGTCTGGTATTGTGTCGCCACCTAAGTATCGGTTGTT
Organism: Stomoxys calcitrans; assembly: GCF_963082655.1. Taxonomy (NCBI): domain Eukaryota; kingdom Metazoa; phylum Arthropoda; class Insecta; order Diptera; family Muscidae; genus Stomoxys; species Stomoxys calcitrans. The sequence goes on from NC_081553.1 coordinate 139,353,956, forward strand.
GTTGTTGTAGCATTTTGTTGTGTTCTATTTTTCGTCTGCTTGATTCTGTTGAGTGTAAAGGTCCAAAGGGATCTGGGTCTGAGTCGAGTGGGTCTGGCCGGGAAGTTAAATAGGTGATCTGATTTGAATGGTCTCTGCGATATCAGCCCAAAATATATTGCTTAGACAACATGTAGTTTTGTCTTCGATGAATATCTTAATGTAGCCCACATATAGACCGATTTTCGATTAAGGGTCTTAGGCTCATAAAAGCTGCATTTATTACCGATTTGGCTGAAATTTTGCACAAGGATATCTATTAAGATCTTGGACAATCGTGGTGAATGTGGTTCTATCTTAATTTAGCCCCCATATAAACCCATCTCCCGATTTAAGTCCCAGGCCAAAAAAACCGAATTTATTGCACGATTTCGCTGAAATTTTAAAACAGTGAGCTGAGTTCGGCTCTTCGATGTCAATGTCGAGAATGTTTTCGATTGATTCATTATTGGGTATAGCCCTTATATAGACTGATCTAACAATTGAACGTCATTCACCCGGTTTTGCTGAAAATAAATACGTAAGAAAGTAGAAAGTAGCAGAGGTTAAACAGTGCCGGAGATATCATCCCGTTTCACTCTACGGTGTTTCGATTTCTTATCCCTAAATTCCACAAATGTCTGCCGACCACACTGATAATTTGCGACCCAACGTGTCGGGCTGGAGGGACGTGTTGGCGATGTACTCAATAGTTTGGCGTGGCCACAAGGACCGTCCTATCACATGGGTTGGGCTGACTGAAGCCTCGGTGATGTGCGGTGATGGCATGCAAAGCAGTTGTGCCATGCAGTTTTCGAAATCCATGTTGATGCTCGGCGAATGGCAATTCTCCTACGAGACTCGGGAGGAGTAATGCCTCAATCGTGTTTGCTACTTGTGAGTGAAGGGAGATCGGTCTGTACGACTCCCCCAAATTCGGGTCCCTTCCAGGTTTCAGTAGCGGTATCACTCTGTCCATTTTCCATTTTCAGCATCAGTGTAGAGATTCCGTCGGGGCCCAAAGCCTTGGATGATTTGGCATCACGCATGACATCGGTTTGGAAACCACGGATACGGCAAACGGCTCCCTTCTTTGCCCTGTCACTCTCGGGATGCACAATAAATTGACGGTTGAACAACCTGGCGCATCTCTTCGGATCAGCCAAAAGTGACTGAGGTCCTGTCATCCCGTGTACCGGGGTTCGAGAGTGACTTAGCAGTAGACCACAGGTTGAATAAACCGGTGCCTAAGTTACATTGCTTCAAGTGCTCCAGCCACAAATTCCGCCTATGTTCGTTGATTACCCTGTTTATTTCCAGATTCAGCTTGCTTAGTTGGGTCCGCACAATAAATCCCATCACGCTCGTCTGCGAGTAACACTGCCTGCCCCGGGAAATTGGGCCGCACTTGGGGTATTCGACCGGCTGGTATAAAACGAGCGGCTGCTGTGTTAATGATGTCTCGGAATTTCCTCTCTAACACTAGCACATCCGAGGGGGGTGGCAGTTCACTGATGCGGCGATTGGAAATGTCTGGCAAGCTTCTACACCTCCCCGTAATCCTAGTGGGATCAACCTCATTCACCATGCAAAACGTGGAGCCTTCAATCTGCTCTGCCAAAGGTATGCCCCGCTGGTCGTTACCTAGGAGAGAATGCCATGAAACATGATTCGCGTTGAAGTCCCCTTGAACCAGATAATTAACCCACTTATGTCGAGTTTGTAAGCCTAGCGGTTAATTTGTACATAGTGAGCATAAGTGAGCTCGTAGACCTATGTGTAACGTTATAATACCAAAAGCTGTGCCGACCTTCTTCTTACTTCCTTTCAGTAATAGCCTCGTTCTCTCACGATTTAGATCACCCACAGGATTTTCGCCGTCGTACCTATTGATTCGCTGTTCCACAGTGTAACTTGCTCGTTCGTCGCCCACGCCCTTAACTCGAGCTGCGTCGACCCGAAAGGCTTCGTGTTAACCAAGTTTATTGACGGCAGTCCTCTGGCCTTCTCTTTCAAATCGTCTGCCCTTTCATTCCCCCTTACACCGTTATGGCCCTGCCTTCAAACTATGCAGATTGTGTCAACCTCAGAGAAGGCGTTTGTTTAAAAATGTCGTTGTATGCTATATTTCCAGCTTCCCGTGTAATAAAAGTATTCCTTTATCGAATCATCATTTCGTAGTGATTGGTATAGCTGGTATAGTTAGTGCAAAGGCCATAAAACTAAGCGTAACGAGCGTAACCGTTACAATCGGAGAAATTTGCAGGCATTTCGCCAATCACCTGATTGTTTAAAAATTACTTATTTGAAACGAAAAAGGGGACATATCTCCCAGGGGAAAAAATCGAATCTATTTAAAACGGAGGATGAGACCATAAAATTTGGGAAAAATTCACCCAAACTATTGGATAAAAAATTATGAATTAATTTTTTTTTTAGTATAAAAAATTTTACCACTTCTTAAATAGTAAGAACACGAACAATTTATTATGCATAGAAATTATTTTTCATGTCCCTTAATGCAATGTTTGTGGCAAACTTGCAACACTGCACTTCTGATCATCAATTATTCAAAAATGCTGCATGCAACCTGGGACAACACGACGCAATCTACAATATATATCTGTCCTCCAGACCGCTCTGGAAGCATGGACGGAAAGTTGTTATCACAACACAGAAATATCTTGACAAACTGTAGGCCATAGTTATGCACTACAAAAGGAACACTCAATCCCATGGCAGCCGGTTGTACGTACCGGATTGACCCGATGGAATCCTCCTTCAGCAAGGGCTGCCGCCTCGACACTAATCATGTTTGTAAACTTTTTAACATAACTTCTTTTTGCTCATAACTTCCCTTTGCTTATTTTTCCATTTAAGTTTTTTTTCCAAAAAATTGTAGTAAAATTTTTAGCCAAAACTGCTGTTTTCGAAAAGTCGAAATTCGCTCCCAAACTTTTTTTTCAGAAAATGAGGATTTTATTTGAGGGAGAAATTAATTACCTGAAAGTTTATTACCAGGGATTTTTCAGAATTGAGCTGTTCATAATTTCCTATCATATGAAGCATAAAGTTACAGTGGTGAAAATAATAATGAGGACAATAGTCACTAAGAATAATATTCAACAACAAAATTAATAAAATACGCATACATCAATGAAAGGCTGAACCATATTATTCGTAGAACTATTGATTTCTGAATGGCTTAATATGGTGAAATCGCCGGTAAATTCAATTGGAAAAAATAATATTGTTATTGCTAAAGAATTCTAGTTTATTTGTATATCAAATTTTGAAAGGAGAAAAACACCAACGGGCAATTATGATTTAAATGGTTTTTTGCAATATTCGCGATATTGATAGGTTGCAAAGTCACACAACTGAAGACGGTTAAGGTTAACTAAGTCATTAAAGTAGTAAGAAATGGGGCACATTACATTAAAGAAACAGCATATATAATGACTTGCTGGAGAAGCAGTCTTTTTTTATACAATGCAATTTCTGTGGAAAATAGAGGAAGGAAGCGAAACACTTCACATCTTTTGATAAATATTTGCTGAATTCATGTGGAAAATAATCCATTTGTAACATTAAACTTACTACAACATTTCTTAGATGCGCCAATTACAATCTCAACAGTTCGAAATAGGCAAATGTCTGCAGGATTTATAGGTAAAAGTGCAAAAAATGTTTTGACCGATCAAACAAATTTAAAATTTTTTTTATATTTTTTATACTACTGGTACTAATATAGGGTTTTACCTTTTTTGTTGTTCAAGCATCAATATTTTAATAAAGAAAAAAAAAAAATAAATGATATAATAGACATGTCCCCATTATTTTTTCAACACTGTATATTGTCCTATCTCTTGAAAACATTAAGGCCTATTATTTACCTTTTTTCGCTTTATTTTAACATATTTTTGTCGTTCAAACATCCTTGCTCATGCCATCCTTGTTCATATTTCGCAAAATGGCATTTTTCATAGTTAGTATAAAGATATTCAAAAGGATACACCATAATCGGAGACCTTTAAGATATCTTCTTATTTCCTGAAATTTGCCAAAAAAAAATTAAAGTAATTCGTTTGAAGAAAACCTTTTTGAACAATAAATTACATTTTATAACTTATTTTTCGTTTAAAATGTTTCCTTCTGTTTTAAAGATGGTGCGTTAGGTTTTTAGTTCACGGGTACATATATCTCAATTGTTTCAAATGTGATTTCATTATTCTATCAACGTGGTTAATTAATAAAATAAACATCATTGTATTTAAATTATCGGTACGAGCATTGATAGGATTCCACAATTTTAAAGGAACAATGATGTCAGTTCGACCTCTTATAAGGTACAATACATGCAAAGAGAATTGAAATATTATGGTACTTATTCAGCCGTTATTAGTAAAATGCTTAAGAGAGCAGTTTTTGCAAGTGTGGAATATATAAAATAAAAATTTGTGGTCTCTCAAGCTGTTGTTCAATATAAACTAATTACGAAAATCTTATTATTCGCGTAATATTGTCCCAAGGAAGTTACTTTACCCGAGTAAAAATATTGATATGGACAGATCCAATTACATTTGCCATCAAATATAATTGAATCGAATTATATTTGAAAGTTCAATAAAAACCAAAGTACTTCAGTTATTGGCAGGATTCACTGAATAAGGTTAAGCCAAGCGATCAGCCGATATACTTTTTTTTTTAATATTTGGCAGTACTTGGCATTGAGGATGTCAACTTGTTCTCTTTTTACATTCATTCTTTGTTTACGTTTTCTCCTATATGATGACATTTTCAATCGTCAGATTTGACATCCTTAATGATGTTTATGGGGCCTATCCACTTTGTGTTTTGCATGTGACCTAACCTTCTATTAGTGAATCCTGAGTTATTGGTTTAATTCTTTTTTTCTTTGAAAAAACAATATCCCAATTTGTTTCATACAGTTTTGAAAATGACATCGGATTAATGCCATCTTTTATGGCATTTAATCGTACGGACTCAAACTAACACTGTAAAAATCTACCGCGTCTTCAGGCAGGTTGTGAATCAGCATATCATATACAAGCAACAAAAGCTTTCAGTTAATTCTTGCACAACAGCCAAGTTATAGGGATAAAATTGAAGGTCTTGGTGGTGTCGAACCGTGGTGTCAGAAATTCCCAGCTGTGTGTTTCCAAGCAGAACGCCGGGGAGAACGCGCAACTGACTGCCTCATTCATTCGGTATTTTCCGAAGTTCAGATGTTCCGTTGAAGTGTTTTTCTAAGTTAAGCAACACTTCCACTCATCCGAAATGAGTTATCCCACGACAGAATCTAATTACGACCGGGAACGAGTCTGTGAGAAGGAATTTCATAGCAAACGCGGTAGGCACGTTGGGTAGTAACAAGTCAGCGTCCATTAGAAAAGAAGCCCTAGAAAAGAAGCCTTATCCTGCGAAACATACTTCTAAACTCAATTAAGAATTCGTTCTAAGCAAACGTTTACAAGTATACAAGTAGGTAAAACCACTATTTCAACTTTAGGTCCCTTAAGGTTCAGAAGTTCTTTAACAGGATTTTTTCTCAGAAGAGCTAAATCCAAAAATTGCTTATAGTCTATATATGTAGTATTAAAAATGGAAATATTGTCATCAATATGAAAAGGTTTTATTTTTGTTTTGCACAACACTGTATGCCGAAGACGTTTGAATTTGTTCAAGAGTAAACATTTGATAAAATTAATCTTCGAGGTAATAAAATTGTAAATAAGTAGGTTTTTTCTATTTGGCATACAAGTGGATTTTATTTTGTGTGAAAAATAATAAAATCATGTCTAAGAAGATAAATGTATAACAATTATTCAATGATCAAACCTTCTAAAGTGCAAAATTTAGTAGAGACTTATATTAATTCGTAAAATATGTCCGTGTAGATAAAATTGACTTTAACTAGCGGCGCGTTGCTACTGACTGTAAAATTGCCCTTTATGCGGCATTCTTGGCTTCAGTAACTTTTTTTGACACTCCTGATCTACCATGGGTTACTTGGGGAAGACATTCGGTACCAAAGTACGGATGTGATTGCTATTCCTTAGCGTGTTCAATGCGCTTTGTCATTGCGCTGTTATACTACGGGAACAGATATTGTTTTCTTCAAGCAATTGCTTCAGCCAAGTTGAGTATGCCGTTGCCAATTGTTGTGTTTGCAGCTTTCCGACGTCCAGCTACCGCGCAGTGTCAGATCGTACGTTTCTCCCCTAAGACGGATGCGAACCTTTGCTGCAACAAGGTAATGATTCGATTCTATGTTCGCCCCCCTGATCGATCGTACATCTAACATGTGATCAATTTGGTTCCTTACTTCTTGATCTGGCGACAACCTCGTGCTTTGTGATTTTTTTTACGTTAAAGTCTGGTGCTGCTAACTACCGTGTTTTTTTTTAGCGCGGTGGAGTTTATTAGCCTCATTCCATTATCGGACGTTATCTCGGGGAGGCTAAATTTTCCGTCTGTTAGACCAAAGATATTATCCTTTTCTTTCTTCGCATTAAAGTTTCCAAGAAAGATATTAATATCATGGGCGGTTCAACAGTCGTATTTTCTCTCTCGTAGAAAATAATCTTGGTCTGCTCGTCCTTCTCTTCCGTCGGGTCATGGGCACAATTAAGGCTGAAGTTTGAAGATTTTTGCCTTTATTTGGATTTTATTAAGTTAAAATTGCTTGGTTTCCAACATCCCCAAGTAACCCCTCTTGTATTCAGTAACGAAAAATATTTCTATGAAGAGGTGTCGTTAAGCCGCACTATATTCGGACTCTGTAAAAAAGTGGTCCCAGACTATTGAGCTAAAACGTGAATGTACTCATGGATATGAGAGCAGTATTTCCTGTTTGTAGGAAATTTTATAAAATATATGAATATATATTTTTCGTTACCTAAAAATTTATATTCTAGTGCGAAAAGTGCTAAGTTGGCAACCCCGTGCAGCATTTGTTCACACTGACAAACATTTTTGTTTGTTTGTTTCTCTTGAGAAAGTGAGACGTCAACAATAATTCGCATTCACAAACAAACACATGACAAGTAGTTTCAGAGCCCATTGAAGAACAACAGAGTTTATGAAATGAAACTTTCAAACAAACAAGTTCTTATATTTGAATGCCGTCCACCCATTCCACTGTTCAATTATTTCCGCTTGCATGCCTGACGATATACTTATTTGTGTATATAGGTATTTATGTCTGTTTGGTGTAAACTTGTACTTAAATATACAAGGCAAAGCCGATTTGCAATTCTAGCATACAAGAAATACTACGAAAAGAGTTTTTGTGATATGGAGGAAAAATCGGTTCCGTACTTTCTTTACCCTTTTTCCATTTTTTTCAGTAAACTATAGAAACGCGGATATAGCAATGCTGGTAATCTATAATAATACGGACGGGTTTGTTTCTGAAAATAACAGCGAATTCGTTACTTTGTTCTAAAGGCCAGTAGGCAGCTCTACCGCGTTTCTCGTTGTCATCTAATTTGCTTTTAAAAACGTTTTTCCCATAAAAATAAGAGTTTTTTTTTATAAAATTTGTTATTTATTTTGGAATGGATTTTAAAAACAAGCAATAATTAATTAGAAAGTACAACATCCAACTTTATCGTGTTATTGTAAATCTGTCGCCATATTATTTCATATATTGCTTGGGTCTACGCTATTTTTTATTTGAAAACGTGTTTAGTGATTATTGAGATTCCATTGCAGAATAGTATCCGACCATTTGGTTTAATGCCTTTCTATTCAAAGGATAGAACATCTAACGGACTATCCGTATCGCGATTTCTGTTTCGCCATGAGCCTTCTTCGGCGGACTTTGTCATAATGGAGCAATGGTGCTCTACATACCAACTAAAGGCGCTATTACACGGCATGTAGATGTCTTATGACAGTGTCACTTTTTGTATGCACATGTAATTGAAAATGTTTGTCAAAATTGTCAATTTAAATACAATTCATTATTTTTGCTATTACACCTGTATGTTATCTTCGTATGACATAACCTAAAAATTTGAGCAAAAGCTGAGCGTAAAAATGGTTAAAGTTGTGAGAAAACAAACTGGTTAAATCATAAATTTAATTTGGGGTTGCTTTCATTCAACTGACAACAACAACAACTTATTTACTTATGTTTTTGTCTGAAGGAATAGAGCAAGCTCTAATGGAAAAAAAGTTACATGTGCTATTTTCAAAAGTGATTTTCATACGTTTGTATCACACGACATGTACAGCTCAACATGTCATAAGACAATTACATGCCGTTTAATAGAGCCTTAAAATAGCGTAGATTGCAAAGCACAAATCTGAGTTTGAAAACAGCTCGAAAAGGCTACTTGTTCCACAAGCGCAATAGGAGCCAAGTAAAAACTAATTCAAGACCGAAAAAAAGAAAGCGCAAACAGACAAGTTGTTAATGATTATTAGAAATATTTTTGGTCAAAGATTTAAGCAAGATTTATTCAAAACTTTTTCGATGCATGTATGTATGTATTGTTGAACTTATTTAGGAATGAATAGACAAAAATGTGCCCATAAACATTCCATAAAGGAGTAGGTGAAAACTTCGTACATTTTACTGAGTTCTGTCCGATTTAATGATAAGCAGAGTTCGAACGGCTTGCCGCAGTGCGACACCTTTTTGGAGAGAAGTTTTTACATGATATGGTACGTCACAAATGTCGTTAGCATTAGGAGGGCGATAACCACCCCTGAAAGTTTTTTTTTTGATGTTCTCGCCAGGATTCCAAACCAGGCTTTCAGCGTCAAGCGGACATGCTAACCTCTGCGCTTCGGTGACTTTCAAAAGTAAATACCAAAATCCGTCTAGATAGACGAATCTGGATTGGAAAGACTGTCTTCAAATCGACAGACGAAGATCATACTATAAAAAAAAAACACAGATACTATCCGTGTTTTTATATGGTTCCGAGGCATTGGTACTTGAGAAAGCATACGACTCAGTGCTAAGAGTGTTTGAGAGAAAGATTTCTCTTAAAATTTATGGACCAGTTTGCAGTGATGGAGAGTATCGTTGTCGTATAAACTACTAACTGTATGATGACGTTAAAATAGTTAAATGTATCACAATACAACGGTTGCGTTTGCTAGGTCATGTTGTCAGAATGAATAAAGAAGAAGTCTTTTGAAGGCTATCACGATGGCACGCAATGTGGGACGGCCAAAAGCCCGATGGAAAGATCAAGTGTTGAGGGACACCATTTGACCTCTCCATCGTGTTCAGAGATTATAGAAGGCTAATGGGACAAATGTTCTGTCATAGTCCATTGAAGTAAAGTATTCAAATCAACTGGATTTCTTTTTCGACAAACAGGCTAAAAATAATGTTATCATAAATTAGACCTTCACCTTAGATTGATCTTTACACATTGTATGGAATAATCCAAATAGTGCGTACAAATCTGTAAAGCTTTCGGTATTGTTTCCAGTTTGACCTTAATGATTATGACGAATAGTATAGAGGCATTGCAACTTTTCATGAGCCCATCCAATGTATACACATAATTCTATTTCTACACTTTAGATGCGTTTCAGAAAAAAAGATAAAACCGAACAAAAAAGTTTTAACTAATTGCTGAAGTAGGTCTAAAATAAATAGGATTATAATTTTTTTTTATTTCGATATAATGATAAATATATCACAATTTCGAACTGAGCTAACCTCCTCTACAGGAGAAAAATGTGGTTACAACAACAAAAACAAACAAACAAGAACAACAACAGGATAAAAATTAATACGAATCTATATTAATTAGTAAGTATAAACGACAATTCAAGCCAATCCATCATTTTGACAAAAAAGAAAAATTCTGAAATAAAATATGTCAATTGTGTTATTTACAGAGTTCCGTTAAGAAATGAAAATAGTTTTGAAGCTGTAGAAAGGCTAGTTTCCTATTTTTATTGTTGTAGCAGTGTGTTATATGTCAATTGAACCCATATACGTTATCAGTAAACGAATGTAGTGACAGTTCGCAGAAGGAAGTTTTCTATCGAGTTTTAAAGCTTGCTACATATTGAACATTCAAAATTATATTTATTACCATTAAGTTATGAAGTGCATTTGTGGTCGAGTGCTTTGCGTTACTGGACGTCACTTATCCTGGGGCTGAGGAACAAAGATCTCGAATTGCTGATGGGGTTTCTGATTGGTTTATGCAATGTCAGCTCTTGGACGTCGCTCTAAATTCAGGGAAGGGTGACTTCTTCAGGTTCTATGGTAGCGCAGAGAAGTTAAAGACGGTCGAGTGTCTTTTCTGTCCTTGTCCCTCAAATGCCGAGAGAAGACGCAGTATTATGAGTGAACACTTCTTTCTGTGCCTGGATTCCCTCCAGTCGAAGCCTGAAGTTGTGGCTAACTGGATAAAGTTCTCATATGCGAGCATTTTTGTCTTGTGCGTTGCTTTCCCCTTCTCCTCTTCCGGTTTCTTATGTGCAGTTGTTCTCCATGAGACCCCGATACCATAATTTGTCTACCCAAAATTGGAGAGAAAAATTACCAGAAATTAAAGAAGGAAATTGTTTAATACGTATTGACTGCCATACAAATTACTGGTGGAAAGCGACTAGTAAAAGTTGGTCATTGCGATAAACCATTACTTCAAATCTAAGCGGGCGTTGTCTCCTTACACTTAATATTTAAGCTACACAGGAAAAGGTAAAATTGGGTTTCAATCACGAAATTAATTGATCCAATTCCTTTTTTTTTTATTAAAACTGCTTCAATCCTGATGTTTGGAAAGGAGATTAAAAATAATGTCAATTAAAAACAAGTAAAAGCGTGCTAAGTTCGGCCGGGCCGAATCTTGCATACCCTCCACCATGGATCGCATTTGCCGAGTTCTTCTCCCGGCATCTCTTCTTAGGCAAAAAAGGATATAAGAAAAGATTTGCTCTGCTATTATTATATTATTACATGTTGGAGAAATGTGTAAAATGTCAGCCAATTCGAATAAGAATTGCGCCCTTTGGGGGCTCAAGAAGTAAAATAGAGAGATCGATTTATATGGGAGCTGTATCGGGCTATAGACCGATTCAGATCATAATAAACACGTATGTTGATGGTCATGAGAGGATCTGTAGTACATAATTTCATTCCAATCGGATAAGAATTGCGCACTCTAGAGGCTCAAGAAGTCAAGACCCAAGATCGGTTGATATGGCAGCTATACCAGGTTATGCACCGATTTGAACTATACTTGGCACAGTTTTGGGATATCATAAAAAAACACGTCGTGCAATATTTCATTCCAATCGGATAAGAATTGCGCACTCTAGAGGCTCAAGAAGTCAAGACCCAAGATCGGTTTATATGGCAGCTATATCAAAACATGGACCGATATGGCCCATTTACAATACCAACCGACCTACACTAATAAGAAGTATTTGTACAAAATTTCAATCGGCTAGCTTTACTCCTTCGGAAGTTAGCGTGCTTTCGACAGACAGACGGACGGACAAACGGACGGACGGACGGACATGGCTAGATCGACATAAAATGTCGCGACGATCAAGAATATATATACTTTATGGGGTCTCCGACGAATATTTCGAGTATTTACAAACAGAATGACAAAATTAGTATACCCCCCATCTTATGGTGGAGGGTATAAAAATTACATATTCAATTACAAAAATGATTGAAAACTTTTGAAGTTTCCAATTAATATTTTAATAGATCCAATTAGCAAAATTTAGAACTCTCTGCCATCAAATCTTCAATCTAGTGGCAACGCAAAACTATTTAAAAAAGCTATATTGGAAAACCCCCGAAATCGCTGGTAGTCATATTATTGTTAATGTCACTAGAATTATAATTGTAACATTATATGTTACTTAGATTAATCCATATTTCTTGATACATTGATATCTCACATACTGGAATTATAAGATCATTGTTATCTTGTTGTATGTGAAAACAAAACAAATAAATAAATCTACATCTAAATTGTGTCGAAGGATGAGCGAGTGGAATAAAGGGTTAAATTCAAAATGTTTATTTATTCAAATAATTGTACGGTGTGTTTATAATAAAGAAAAAATAGTGTGGCAGACCTCGGTTGAAATGCTTCTCCGTTAACTACCAGAATTACTCCCTGCTGCACTCGTTTTCACTGGATTTGGCAGATGTCCAGGGTTGCCGTCATCCATAATTCATAAGGCTAGCCATAATTAAAAAAAAAGAAACAAAACGGATGACAACTCGGCCAACCTGACAATAATGCCACAGTGCCTAATTCGAGATTTTCAATGACATATCTATCGAATCGCAAAACTTTCTTGGCGATTATTGGGCCTCTGTTTCCTACATTCCCCAGTGACTTTGCACTCTCAGTCAAAATCAGATCGCCTTCGTTGTACTGGAACGGTGGTTTATATTTCGTGTCAAATCTGGCTTTCCATGACTCTCTCGCTGCTTAGAAGTTATTTATATGGCATCCTCTCGGCATTCGCTTGGAGTCGTCATTTTCTTGTCTTCGGCAACCGCAGACAAAAGTTTGTTACCAATGATGTCTCGTAGTTGAAAATCGAAAATAAGGTCAATAGGTGAATGCTTAGTCGTAGCATTGACCGACGTATTGATCTTCCATTGGACATGTTCGATTTCATTGTCCCAGTCCTTGGAATTCGTTGAACTCCTGTATTTTCGCTCGGTGTGTCCGTCCGGTCAACTCTATAGCCACTGTAATTAATAATTTTTATTTCTTGTCGTTAAAGTAAACACCAAATAATTGTCCGTCGTTTAGTTGGCGATTTTCTATTCGTTGATTTTAATTATGTCGGTTATCGTTAAAAGTGGCTGATGAATACCAAATTCGTAAACATTTCTGTTATCTAAACGAATTTCGTTAAAATACTTTACAGAATTCCACTACAGGTGGGCTTTGGGATGTTCTCTGAAGAACTAGGACTTGTCATATCGAGAATGTTACCCCACCACTGTAGTGTGCATCAAGCGGAGATCTTTGCAATTAAAGAAATGGTGGAATCTAAGATATAATGTCATAACGACGATTGACATTATTCACAATTTAAAAACAAAATTCCTTCATACAGTTAACATTTTTTCTAAGTACATTTCCTCTAACGTCCTTTTGTTTCTAAATCCGACCCTTAATACTTTCGCCTTGTGATTCGGATTATAATTGTATCTAGTGTACAGGTTTATAGGTATATGGTGGGCATATTTTTTTCCACGTTATTGTTTTTGTTGTGCGTAAATATGAAACCAACCATACCATTCCGTTTGCATTCGTATCTGTATATGGTATGTATACAGACATACATAAGTGGAAGGCAGCCAGCAAAAAAATGTACAAGACTGGTTTTCGATTTTTTTTTTGTTGTTGTACGTACATGTTTGGTGGTTGTGTCATGCTACTAAGCGGCACTCCGTCGGTATTATTGACTTGTCTGCCAGACTTTTGCCGGTTTTTTGTATGCGTGTTGTTGTTGTTTTTCTTGGTGGTTGGTGCTTTAATAGGTTTTTATTGTAATTTTTATTACTATTTCGTTGTCGGTTGTTTAAATGTTACCTTTTTTTGTGTTAGCCGTCGGTGTTGTCTTTTTGGCCGTCCGTCTGGTAGTTGCTTATTTTGTTGTCATTTCACTTAAAAAGTTGTATTTGCTGTTGTTGTTGTTCTTTAGGTATCTTTTCTCTTTATGTGAGATATATTTCTGGTGGTATTCTTGGTGTTGTTGTCGTTGTCGTTTCGTGTACAGTGCACAATTTAAAGCTTTTGAATTTAAGCTGTGTCGCGTGGTGTAGTGTTTTCATTTAGCATTTTATTTCCTTACAGTTACTGGACACATTTGACCACAAAATGCTGCTTGCCGTGTTGTATTCTCCTCGGCTGGGATTTTCTTTTTGCCGTTTGCATGATAAAAATCATTTGGTGTTTGTTTGTGTTAGTGTATTTATGTATATTAATTTTAAATGCTGGCTAGGCAGGCGCCACTTTAAAAAATTTAGTTTTTTAAAGTGCTCTTTTTGGCAATAATTTACCGTCATACAAGTGATTAATTATGACAATTTTCGTAAGGATAGTACAAAAGAGAAATAAATACATGGGATACCAATAATGTATACATATATGTATGTATGTATGTATTAAATGAAAAATTATTGGAATTGAATTTTATTTTTTCAAACAGTTTCTCATGTCGGAGTGCTACTCCTCGATTTATGTAGCAATGACTTTTTCTTGGTCTAGTCCGAACTACTTGCGCCGCGATTTTTGACTCCAAAAGTACTATTTAGTTCAAGGGCAGTTCCATTCCGACATCGATTCAGATGTATGTGTATACCCTGCAAACATTTTCTATCTTGCGAGTCACTAAATCTGCACTTAAGGAAGTTGAAAACAATCTCAGGCGGTATAATTTTTTACTCTAATTGGTGACTTGGTGAGTGACCAAATAGGGACTAAAAAAAGTTTAAAATTCGATTATCAACGTCATTAATAAAAATATTTTTTTTTGCCTATTTTTTTTACCTTTTAGAATGAGGCTTATTTTTATTTTTTCTTTCCAATTTATTTATTATCCAAATCAAGATTAAAAATCGAAGATTTTATTTGCAATGATTTTCCCTGACTGGGATTTGAACAGCCAACCTTACGATTGTGAGGCGTATGCTATCCCACTGTGCTACCGGCCTTTATTCATTACAGAAGGCTATGTAAACATACATTCTCTTGTGTGGGGTTTTTTGAGTTAGCGTCCAAAACAACAACAATAAACCTATTTTTAAATTTGTGGCAATAATAGTTGATTATGAGAAACTAATTAGCGAAACATGAATGATAGGATTCCGATGGTAATGTATTTTACTGTTTTAAATCAAGAAATCTCTACAAACTATCACACAAAAGGATCTAAAAAGTGACAATTCTGGGAGGGAGTGAGAAATTCACTTCCAAATGTTTGGAGAGTAGTGTAGGCATTTCCAGTATGTGTATAGATACATACATAGTATGATGGATACATTAATATCGTTGTTAAACAGGTGACGTGTATCGTGTGGTCCCTGGATACAATCGGGACATACATCTTGCACGTCGGTATCAATCCTTGCTTTGTAGAAGTTGAGGCTACTACTGGTTTGCCGGGGGAGATCAATTTCTTCAGGTGCAATGGGAGGCGGTCGTTCTCCAAGGACTACATTCACCCGGTAGCCATTTACCGCATCTGCTACCATGTCTGCATGAATGTTGTCTAGACCTGCTTGATATGCCGCTTGATCTAGAGGTTTGCTCTTGTAGCGCTGAACCACACGCTCTAGATCATGTAGAATACCTTAAGGCTTCTGGGCGGTGGATATCTATCCACAATATGATGGTTTGGATGGTCTCTGCGATAACAGCCCAAAAGGTTTTGCTTAGACAGCATGTAGTTATGTCTTCGCACTGGTAGTATCTTTGTCTCCTGATGGAGGTGGTCCACATGAGAACTAAAGAGAGGGCGCAGTTTGGAGGGCGTCATTCTTCCAGATCTGAATATTATTACGCTGCGTGTCACAAAGTTGACGAGACTACACTGGCGCTGCATAATTTACCACAAATCGGCCAATTGCTTTGTACGTGGTCATCAAAGTTTGTTTGTCTGCTCCCCAAGTGCTGCCATCAAGTGACTTGAGGACCTGTTTCTACTTTTGACTTTATCGCAAATTGCTGCGGCATGTGGGGAGAATGTGTAAGAGCTGTCAAATGTGACGCAAAGTATTTTGGGGCACTTGATGGTCGGAATCATTTCTCCATCGACCATCACACTCAGCTCAGTAGTCATCTCACGTGTATTTGTAGTGATCAATGTGGCTGAAGATTTGGTGGCAGATATTTTCAGGTTTATTGCAGCGAAATATGGGGCAAGTTCGTTAAGGTAGATGTTCAATCTATCGCAGATGTCAACAATGGGTGGGGGGCCTGATGCCATGATCGTACAATCGTCCGCATATGATACGATCTCTATGCCGTCTGGAGGGGGTAGGTAGAGGTTGAACAGTGCCGGAGATAACACACCACCTTGGAGAACTACCTGTTTCACTCTACGATGCTTCGACTTCTTATCCCTAAATTCCACAAATGACTACACAGATAATTCGCGACCCAGCGTTTCAAGCCTGGCTGGAGGGACGTGTTGGCGATGTCCGATAAAAATATATAAACATGCATTGTATCTTCATCGTTTTGAAAGCCCAAGACCATTAAGTGATATCCGTGTGTTCTTACAACAGCAATAAAAACTTGCTGTATTGTACTATGAAGCGCGTTATAACATTACAAAATGAAAAAAAGGTTTAATACACGATTTAATCCGCTGTTCTCGTGCGGGTTAGTGACTTTTCTAACTTACATTTCGGTATTTTAAACACGGAATATTTTTTTATTTTTTAAGAATAGAAAAATGAATCCCTTCTAAACCAAATTTTCTCACTCATTTTCCAAAATTTTAAACTTTTCCGCTTTATTGTTTGTGCATGTTTATTGTCCATCGAATGTGTGATTGATTTTTGAATCCAATTACTGAATTAATAATTTGTCAAGTTTTCGATGCAGCCACTCTATAAACGGATCTTCCGATATGCAATTTTGAGGGTACACAACGATTTTTTTTATCAGTTGCAATGAGAGTAGTGTGTCATGCCTATTAGCATCTGCATCTCGTTTAATCTTTTTCAGCAGGATATTAAAGAGATTACACGATAAACTGTCTCCCTGTGTGCAACCTTGTTTGTTATTCAACGTTTCGGAGAGTTTATTTTCTATTTTAATTTCTAAATTTGTATTAGCGAGCGTCATTCTGCAGAGTCTAATCAATTTTGCAGCGACATGGCTTGAAAACCTTTGAACGTCGAGGGCTGTCGAAGGCGCCAGCCCTGATGAGTTGTCCTTCTGGGACTTTTCCAGTATTTGGCGCAATGTGAATATTTGGTCTATGGTGGTTTTACCAGGTGTAAAGCCGAATTGATATTGCCCAATATTTCCTCTGTCTTGTCCCCGTTCTTGTGTATGGGACATAGTATACTAAGGATCCAATCATCGGTTATGCGTTCTTTTAGCTGGACCGGTGTGTCGCTTCTGCTTTTAAATAATTCAGCTGACCACCCATCGGCTCCTGCTGCCTTGTTGTTTTTCAGCCGGTTTATTGCTACGTGGATCTCTTTCCGACCAGATGGTCCACATCATATACCATCGTCAGGGACTAGTTTTGGGTTGTCCTCATCGCCGCCATTGTCAAATACCATCAGCTGGGAAAAGTATTCTTTCAATATCTTTAGCACACTATATATGTTACCAGATTTCTTTCTTTGTCTCTGCAGACCGATGGGCTGGATTAAAGATCATTATTATAACATAGGACTTTCGCAGGAAAAATGCTAATGTTTTCTTCAGTGATTTCATGAATTAAATTCTCCTTTTATTAAACAAATGTTGAAGAAAGGAGAGTATAATTCACTAAATTTTCACTAATAAATATACAAGTAAAAGCGTGCTAAGTTCGGCCGGGCCAAATCTTGTATTCCCTCCATTATCGATCGCATTTGTCAAGTTCTGAATGACTTTTAGTATATTTATATATATGAGCTACATCAAGTTATTGACCGATATGGACCGTACTTGCCGTGGCTGTTAGAAGTCATAGAAAAATACCAACTACAACATTTCAGGCAAATCGAGTAAAACTTTCGCCCTCCAGTGGCTGAGGGTGGTAATTTGGGAGATCGGTTTATATGGCAGCTATATCAGGTTATAAGCCGATCTAGATCATATTTGGCACAGTTGTTGGAAGTCATACCAAAACGACATATGCAAAATTTCAACCAAATAGGATAGAATTGCGCACTCTAGAAGCTCAAGAAGTCTTATCGGGTGATTGATTTCTTGAGCTTCTATTTATATCATGTTATGGACTGATTTAGATCATACTTGGGTATAAAAATACCCTATTGTCATCATCAAGTCTACACTATCCGGAGTATGTTAACAATACAAGCAATTGAACTCCACTGAGGTCAAACTAATTTATCAAATCGTATGCTACAAAATCACGGACGCCGAGCGCAAGGGTTCAAATAGCCGTGCGAACATCAGAAAAATGTTCAGCGGTGTTTATCCTCTTATTAATGTTGACTACATTTGTGAGGTATCCTGCAATGCTAAAATTTCTCTATCGAGTGGTATGACTATGCGGCACGCCGTTCCAACTCGGCATAAAAAAGGAGGCCACTTATCGTTAATCTTAAACATTCATCGGACTGCAGTCATTGATATAAGAGAAGTATCCCCTGTTCCTAAATGGCATGTTCATGGAAAATTTAGTAATAGTATGCCACAATTTCAAGTACAAATAAAACTAGTTAAGAAATGTTCTTGTCATTTAAGGTCATACTTTGGAAGAAAATTGGCTGGTCAAAAGTCGTGATTTTTTAAAGGTCAAAAAATAAAACAAAAAAATGTTCTTAAAATTCTTCCGTTTTTAGTGTCTTGTTGCATTTGGTGGTTTCTATATTAAAATAATAAATTTATTACGTCAAGCCTTCTACTTTTAACAACAGGAGCCAATTTATGTCAAAGTCATTGAAATCAACTGGTCATAAAATATTAAGATTTTGTTATTTTTTTTTGTTGTAGAAACCTAGTGGCTAGGGAAATAAAAAGAAATATTTTTATATATTTTTTTTTTTTTTCAAAAAAGTTTAAATTTTCTTTTAATTTAAATTTTTTTTTGCATTCAGAAAATTATAACCTAAACATATTTGCTCTAAACGATAAAAACATAAATTTTCATCAAAATTGTACAAGGGAAACGAGGGTCAGGCGTAACAGTTCGAGCAAAATATCAATATATTCAAAACGGGAAACGAGATTAACCCATTGCAAATTGATTTTCTAGAAATGAACTAAATGACCTATGTATACCGAACTCATTATATTCAAAAATTTGAGCAAAATTGCATAAATTTTTACTGAAAGTCGTTCGCGTAATTTATTTGGCAGCTGTAGAGAGCAGGAGAGTGCGTGAGAGCGATAATTTAAATCTTGTATTTTTTTTGCTGTCTATTGAAGAAACATTTTCCAAATGGAATTTGTTTCATACTTACGATGATCAACGTTAAGTTATGTTACTTTTTTTAAACATGTGTTAACAAAGCTCAAAGAAAAATGTAAACAAAGTTTTTCCGTCTACTATATAATAATTAAAATTGCACTTTCATGCAACCTACCACAGTGCCAGTTGGCAAACTTGGTACAAACCAATACTCATACAAATAAATACATGTCCACAACAAACGAACGAACACAGATCTATATTAAATTCATTGTTGTTTAATTTAAACAACGTGCGAGGGCGGACAGAAAAGTATTAATTTTGAAAAAAAATTTGATTTTTTCCGTTAGATTAGGGTCCGAACCAAACAAATAAATATTAACAAAAAAAAGTTGTTTGATTAAAGTCAGTGTTTTTTAACGCTTCGTAGGGAGGCGTTATTACTTTAAAATTGTGACAACCAAGAATTTCAGCGTAGCTTTAATTGAAATGCTTTACCGAATGTAAACATAAAACGGGGAAATGGAGCAATCCTTTTATATAAAGGAAATACCAATCAATTACCAACTTTTTGTGATAATTACATACATATACCCCGACAAATATGTGCATTGTGTAAAATTGCGTTAAAAATTCAATTATTTTTAATTTTGTTTATTTATTTAGAATTATCGCATGAAATTTCAAAGCAGTTGGAATTTTTTTGATAGGAAAAAATATTTCATAGAAAATATTTGTGCATTGTACAATATATTCCATAATATATTGTTATGTTTCTTTGTTTTAAATTTAATATTTATTACGATATTGGTTTGTCCTTTTGTATAACGACATTTTGGAGTATCCATGGTACAGAACCCACCTAATTTTTAGTGTTGCCATATGAGTTTTGTATTATTTCGTCATTGGATTTTGCAGGATCATTAGCGTCATGTAATGCTTGTATTTTCAAAAATCTTTGTAGATATTATGTCCCAGATATATTCAATGGGATTCAAATCCGTATTCATGGCTGGTCGCTTTAGTAATAGTACGTTTCGTGGTCTAAAAAAACCCTTTTCGGCCGTTTAACATGGAGGCAGCATTGTTTTATGGAAAATCCAAACAATTCGTCAACAAAGTCACTTTTGTTTTTGTTTATGTGGTCTTTATATAATACTGCATTCATTTTAGTTTGAACAAAGAGTATTTGTTAACTTTCCAAGTGTTCCAAATATAGCAAATACCCTACATGCACTCTTCTTAACACGGCTATAGTTGGAAGATTGTTAACAAAAAGCTACAATATTGCGGAGTGGATTGACTCCAGCTGTAATATACAATGTTTTTCAGTAGCTTATCTCATTTCAACAATCATTCTGCCCCCTTTCCTGAAAGTTTGTCTCCACGTGAATTTTTTGTTCAAAAATAAAAAAAATTATATAAATCTTTTTTTGCTGAATATTTCAAAAAAAAATTGGAACTTATTGGTTCTTTAGCTCTTCAAACTTTAATTTTTACTTAAACACATATATATATTTTCTATGAAAATTTTTAAAATTTCACAGATATCAAGAATAACGCGCCTTTGGATAAAGTTGAAAAGGATAATTGTTTATGGAATGGAAAAATGCCAAGGTTGCGAACATTTTGTTCTATAATTTTTATTCAATTACTGGCCTCATTTAGATGGAAAACAACACAATTTTTTGTCACATATAATTATTGTCTGCGTTATAAAATGTGCTGCATTCGATAGATTTTTTTTTAGTTTTCGACTGTCAAAAATTTGTAAACATCGAAAACGTCATTTACACATGTCTCATGGTGATCTCGTTCTGATAAAAAATATATACACTTATAAACATTTACCTATGCGTAATATAAAACGTATTCGTGTACTTCCAAATATTTTCATTTGAAATATTTCCATATGTTTTTGTCCATTGGAACTCGTCTTCCATTATTATATACATATAATAATATTAAATTAATTAATTAATTAAATGTTTTTTTTTTCTATACACTTAAAATTCCTATTCTCTTATCGGAACAGTCACCAAATACAATTTTTAAGGTCCTCATTCCAGGAAAGGGTTTTGGTTACATTAATTATTCATTTTCTATCTAACAAAAATTCTAGTCTCGTCGAACGTTGATACCAGGGTTTGATTTGCCGACTTCAAAATTATAACATCATAAAAAAATTAACAGTGCTTGATATTTTTTTTGACTATGAAAAATAAACAAGCAACAGCATAAGCCAAAAAGAAAAAAAAAAACAGAATAACTAAACTTGACATCTTTAGCAAACAGTTAAAGCCTTTAAAACAAACAAAGCTACATGAATCGGTTTGAATTGCTTAACTGCAAGCATTTAGGTTTTGTTTTAAACGCATCGAAATTCTGGCCCCAATGAAATTCTAAAATGATTTAACGATGTTTGGGTATTTGTCCGTAGGTATTAATTATGCCACAGCCTTTAAAAATCATAATGTTGGGCTGATATTTTGCACAGACCCGTATTTTTGTTGTACGAATACCATAATTTAGAATTTTCAAGAATCAAAGAATTCAAAACGAATGTTAAAAAGTGTTTTGTAAAAAATAAGTTAAAAGCAAAAGCGTACACAATCGATTGAAAGCAAGCCAAATCAGATTCATTGGCCATTCACAGTTCTCTTTTAAATTTTCTCTTCTCTTAAATTTCTTCGGTCTTTAATAATCTTTGTAGTTGGTGCTTCTTTAAAGTGTCGCATAATACACCTATCTCTGTAAGTAAGATAACGTATGCGGTAATCGATAAAAAAATTCTGTTTCTAGCAATATCGAAATCAATTGTCAAATTTCATTTTTCACTATAAATGTATCCTTCCATGGCATATGCATTCTCCACCGAATTGTTGGTCGGACATTGTTGGCGCATCACATATCGGTTTTGTAAATATGCAGTTTCAAGTAACAATGTGTCAAGGTTCTCAGGATTTGGAAGGGGCAGTTTCCATTTGGTTTTTCTCAGCAACACAACTATTGTAAATATGAAAATATTTTCTCCACCCTCGTACAATACATTTGTTTGGGAATTTCGCAACGTTTTCATTTGATTTCACTGCTGATAGAGCACATGCTGATTAAGCAGATTAAATATCAAATACAAATTGTGTTTAATTGGACTTATGTATGTATGTCTATAGATATGTATGTCGATATATAAGTTAGTTTTTCTGTGCACAAACAAATTGACTTATAAATATTCAATACCACATGTTCACATCAGAGATGATAATTTTGATACTTTGGTACTTTTTTTTTTGATACTTTGCCAACATCGAAAGTACCATGATATCCCCGCGAGTAATTAAGTACTTTTGCGACAATAACCAATTTTAATATGTGTATACGAAAACTTAAGAAAGGAGAGTTTTAATTCTATGATTGACATTGGCATTACCTATCGCAAAATACCTCCGGGGATACCTCCTCATATCATTGAGTGCTGTCCCATACAAGATTAAGCTCAACGAGAGGGAGCTCTATTTTATTACCGAGTTCGAATGGCTTTCTGCAGAGCGACACCACTTTATTAGTGTACACAGCTGATAACCTACGCATGTACACAGCTGATATAAATCTAGGAATTACATCAGAGGATAGTTGATTTAACTCCAGAGATGAAGATCCAGAAACACGAATCAAAATACCTTTTTTTGGGGCAAGCATCCGTGAACCCCCTAGGAGCGAAAAACTCCACCTCAATGGAAAGTGCTCCAACCTAGCCAATATGCATATCAAACGAAAGGTATTAAAAAATAGATTTTATTTTAATTTGTTATCTATTCAACCATATAAGTAAACTACGCATCACATCAGCCTCGGTGTACAACACACTGCTACAACAACAACAATTCCCTAGGTTAGAGCACTTCTTGTTGAGGGGCAATTTTTCGCCCCAAGGGGTTTCATAAGTCTTTGCGCCTTAAAAGGACATATATATACCACACTCAACATATTCATCGAAATCGAATGAATGCGATTTTCGTCAGCACAAAAAGCTAAATTAAGAAATTGATCTATATGGCGGCCATATCGAAATGTAAAAAATATTTAGAACACGCATAGGAGAGGCTGATGGAGGCCACCGTAGCGCAGAGGTTAGCATGTCCGCCTATGACGCTGTACGCCTGGGTTTGATTCCTGGCGAGACCATCAGAAAAAATTTTCAGCGGTGGTTTTCCCCTCCTAATGCTGGCAACAATTGTGAGGTACTATGCCATGTAAAACTTCTCTGCAAAGAGGTATCGCACTGCGGCACGCCGTTCGGACTCGAATATAAAAAGGAGGCCCCTTATCATTGAGCTTGAACGTGAATCGAACTGCACTCATTGATATGTGAAAAGTTTGCCCCTGTTCCTTAGTGAAATGTTCATGGGCACAATTTGCAATAGGAGGGGCTGATATAACTCATCATTATATCAAAATCCTGATGAAAATTACGTCCCCGAAAAGAAACATCTAGGGTTAGGTGTATATGGAGGCTATGTCAAAATATGGATGTATAAGGACCATGTTTGGAAAAAAAATAGAAGGGGCTAAAAGCAAGAAAAAATGGTACCTTTTGGCTTCAAAAAGTACTTTTTTAACTGGTTTTAATACCATTTCACCAATCCCATTTATCATCCCTGGTTCACATGGCGAGAGAGTAGACAAATAACTCAGCATTTTGCTCTTATCTCTCTACCAGCAGCAGCAGTAACAGTTGTTCCTGTGTCGTTAGCAAGTGAAATGTTATAAAAAATGTTTATTTTGTTTTATTAGCTTTGTCTGATAGGTTGGTATAAAATTTTGCACAAAAATTAATGTAACTTTGAAATTGGTTTATTTGACAGATTTACTTTACAGGACTGTTGAATGACCTATCTTAAGGATTCATTAAGTTTTGTGAATACGACCGTTTGTCTATTAGAATAGTAGATTTGTAGGTGAAATTGAGTAGATTTTAATGTATTTGAAGGAAAAATTTTGTAAATATACTGTGCCGCACAAAAGTACTGGCTCAGTAAGAACATTTGACGAAACCAACAAATATAATTCAAAACAAAGAAAGACAAATTCAAAAGTAAAATTATAAATTTAATTTAATTTGCTCGTTTATTAGTCAAGTCGTTAGACCATATGTGACTAAAACACTAGAAAATTAACAATTCATAAAAGTTTTCTTAAAAATAGGCCGCGTGCTGACCAATTTTTTTGTTTTACAACATACAACACTGTGCCAATACTTTTGTGCAGCACTGTATATACAGTGTCGTGCCAAACAATGAAAATTACTAGGGCACTTCTGCACCAATGGGCGATTGCATCTCTATAAAATTATTCCCGCTTTGTAGCTGTCAGAAAATGAGGGTGCAAAACAAAAGCAACGCTTTTTGCTTGTTGTATAGGTGAAGCAAAATTTAAGGGCTTTAATGCAATTTTTATGGAAAATTTTGTTCTGGGGATTGTTGAGCAAAGAGTTTACACAAAATGTATCAGTTTTTCTTTTGGTAAAAAATGATGACCTGCGATAAAAAGGTTGAGTTTCGTCAAATTTAATTTAATATATTTAATTTAAATAGCATTTCATTTCATTTATTAACCAAATATGTAATATAAAGCCAAAAAGGCCCATAAAATAATTACATACAAACATTTCAGTAACCTGAGTATAACAGATAATTAAATTCATTTCTTAACATAATGAGGTACTTTATTATATTTACCTAATATTTGGCTCCCCAGCCATTAAAAATAAAGAATATAAAAGAAATCCAAATGGAAGAGAGCGATAAATAGAAATAAATAATAGAAATAATAGAAATAAATAGATGTTCGGTTTTTAGACGAGTGCCCGCCAAAATCTTAACTACTGTTAGATAATTTTCAAGCAAGTAAATCCCGATACAATGGTTTTTGCTTGTGTTTGCAGGTTTTGCCAAACTTAAAAAATAGTGGATAACTTTTAAAGAAAAATATTTTAAAGGACGCAATGACTTGCAGATGCTAACTGATCTTTGACATTTTTATTTAAACATTACATCACTTAACATCTCGTACAAAGCAAGTAATTACAAGTTTGCCACTAGCCAATTCTACCTCTGGATCAATCCCAAGGCAGCCGGTTGTGCGTACCGGATTGACCCGATGAGTTTTTCATCGGCAAGGGCTGCCGCCTCAGTGTAAAACACACTGCTACAACAACAACAACAACAACCTCTGGATACTAATCCCTATTTGAACTTTTCAATAAAAACAATAAAGGATACAAAGCTCTCTTACTAAAACCAAAGGATAAGATTTATCTGTGTCAGTTATTATTTGCTAAATATAATTTATGCCTTTATCAGTTGCCCGGCACGAGATAATAATGAGCGGATAGTCTCAGTGAGAGGACGCGCGGCACCGGCTCTTGCGTAAATACTGAGTGCCTACGATGCTCAATATGACAAAGCGAGTTATTGGCGTCTTTAAATATCCAATGGCCATAATGTTCCCGCGGCGATCGGTCCTTTGTATCGGAACGAGCTTGCTCACCTATAGGAGCTAGACAATGATCACAACAACAATAATCAATTAGTTGCTTTTGTAGCATTGTTGAAAAAACAGGTTTTATATATGACTTTTAAAGCTTATAGTCAAGTAAAGTGGTTATAGAACTTTGTCTGCACATAATGCAATAGTCGAACTTTAGGAATATTTTCATCGATATGAAAAAACTTTAATTTTTTTTTTCGCCCAAAAGTACTTACCTACATAGGTGGATCTACCAAATTTGCGTGAACCATACTAGAGTGGTGATGTTGTTGTTGTAGCAGTGTGTTGTACGCTGAGGCATACAAGGGTGTCGAATCAAATGCCTTTCTGGTTTGAGCTTTCTTCATCTGATAATATGCGTATCAATGTCAACGTACGACACTTTAGATTGGAACTAGCTCCGATCTGTGTGGTGTTGTTCGTTGCTATCATGAGAAACTCTGGTGAAGGCTACCGGGCAAACGTCCACAGTTTGCGAATAATGGAATGCTCTATACGGAATCTCGGGACCGGAAGGGGCTTGCGAGGATTGCTACCTCCACCTGCAAATATGTGGATACAAAAACAAATACACCTTCATAACTCCATCTTGGTCTATATTATACGAAGAATTTCTTTGCATAAGTCCCAAACGTTTACAAGAGCGAGGTTCCAGAATACCATATTTTCGCCTGGTTGTACATAAAAAGCTTCTACCTCAGCTTGTCGCGATTTGTTAGCACACTTGTTTTTTGATTTTTATATACTTTGTAATCAATAGATTGTCTTCTGGTAACTAAGTATGAAACTCCATACAGTGGAAGGGTAGTGCATACAGCGGGACCCCCAGATGTTATTTATGTCCTTTTAGAAAAGTACGCGAACGACTTATAGTTGTTGTTGTTGTAGCAGCGTATAGTACATTGAGGCGGCAGCCCTTGCCGATGAAGGAATTCATTGGGTCAGTCCGGTACGTACAAACCCGCTGTCATGGGATTGAACGACTTTAGTAAGGTCTTTGGGATGACATTGATCGGTTGAGAGCAAGCAAAAAAATCATCGAGAAAAATAATGGGGTCAAATGTCACATGATGGTCAATTTAATGATGAATATGAGGCAATTCTGTGCACTTCGTTTTTTGCAGCATAAATAAAGCAAAACATCATCAGATGTGAAATGGGATATGTATTTAGATTTATATTTGTTCACAACATTGTCTTTACATATGCACAATTATAAATTTATACAAGTTTTTTTTTGTTTTGTTTTTTTTTAGCTTTTAACAGATAGTCATCATAGTTACTCCGACCGTGATGATGATCTGATACCATTCCTAATAATGGAGGACACAACATGAACAAGTTGTTCAAGCGCCAAAAACGATAACTGTGTGTTAAGCAAATGCAATTGGAAGAAGACGCCAAAAACGCCAATAACCAGAAAAAAGAAAAGTGAACGCCTCATCAAAACAAGAACAAAATTCCACAAAATTACAAAGACTAGGGCGGTGATAGGCTTCATTTTACGTTAAAATAGCAAGCACTTGCAAGAAAACAAAAACGGCAACAAACAACAAATAGAGCCAAACAACCACATAAGCCATAAAATTGCGAAACAACAAACAACAAAAAATATATTTTGATTTGAACTTGAATTCGAATTCCAAATCACCACAAGAAGAGCAGAATAGCAAAAAGGGGAAACTAAAAAATAATTGCTACATCATCACATTTGTTTGTTTTAAGATAGCCGTGTACATTATTCCTTTTTTTTTAAATTTTTCTACTACCACTAAATGAATTTAATTTTTAAGTGTTTGAAAACACATTAAAATATACACGCATACAAACTAAAAGGACAAGATATATACATACCTACCTACAGGCACCTAGGTTTTTTTTTTACAACTGGACAACAGCAAAGTGATAAGCGGGAAAGTATTTTGTCGGAGGTAAACAAACAAAACAAAAACGCTTAACAGCCAGCTACATATATTTAAGTTACGAACGGACAAAGTAAGAGAGGAGAAATAGTCGTGTGTCCAGACTTTTTTAATTCGCCTTTGTTGTCGTCCGTGCCTCCGACGTCGTCGACATCACCGTTATGGATAAGAATATGATGTTGCCCAAACGTTCTCGTTTGGATGTAAAAGGTCCATTTGCAAATGGACCTATGCAAGCACGGCCGTTGGTAGCATTGCTAGATGGACGAGACTGTTCGATTGAAATGCCAATATTAAAAGATGTTGCAACTGTGGCGTTTTGTGATGCTCAGAGCACTTCAGAAATTCACGAAAAGGTTCGTCATCAATAAATTCATATGTTCATTCCCTAATCGTATTTAATCTCCTATGACCTAGGTCTTAAATGAAGCTGTTGGCGCCCTCATGTGGCACACAATCATATTGACAAAGGAAGATTTGGAAAAATTCAAAGCGCTACGCATTATTGTCCGAATTGGCAGTGGTACTGACAATATTGATGTCAAGGCAGCTGGCGAACTAGGAATTGCAGTTTGCAATGTACCAGGTTATGGTGTGGAAGAAGTGGCCGATACGACAATGTGTTTGATATTAAATTTATACCGAAGAACCTACTGGTTAGCGAATATGGTGCGTGAAGGCAAAAAGTTTACCGGCCCCGAACAAGTACGAGAAGCTGCACATGTAAGTAGTGTATACCCTTTTTTTGTACGTAGAGATTGTGGACAGAAAACTCACTTCCAGTGGATGGGTTGGGTTGGTACAAAACATCACAAAAACTCCTATACTACATAAGGTCAAAGAAACCCTTTAAATCTTTTCTCTTATATATTGGAAGATTAATGTATTCCCAAACCCATCTTCTGAACAAATCTGTTTAGCCAGTTTTCAGAAATTGAAGAGATTTTACTCAACTTTCTTTTTTGCAACTAGTCGTATAAAAAATGTTGGAAACCCAACATTTTTTATACGACTATATTGTACTTTGAATATGAGGTACAACATAATATAATTTTTTTTTTTTTTGTAAAATTAAACAAAAATAAGCACCTATAGAGGGCGCAATTTCCACCCGATTAGGCTAACATATTGTACAATAATTTCTCTCATGACTTCCAACTGACTTTGTTTATCTTGGTTTTATTTGGTCTGTGAATTGATATTGCTTCTGTATAAATCGATCTCCTGATTTTTATACCTTCCACAATAGGATGGGGGTATACTAAATAATTTCGTCATTCCGTTTGCAACAATTCGAAATATGCGTCTAAGACCCCATAACGTGTATATATTCTTGATCGTCATGACATTTTAAGTCGATCTGTCCATGTCCGCCCGTCCGACCGTCTATCGAAAGCACGCTTACTTTCGAAGGAGAAAAGCCAGCCGCTTGTAATTTTGCACACATACATACTTCTTATTATTATTAGTATAGGTTGGTTGGGATTGGAAGTGGGCCAAATGGGTTCATGTTTTGATATAGTTACAATATAAACTGATCTTGGGTCTTGACTTCATGAACCTCTAGATGATGTTTTGGTATCATTTGGTTTAAGTCTCTAAGTATGGTTTATATCGATTCATAACCTGACATAGCTTCCGGTAAACTGATCTCCCGACTAGGCTTCTTGAGCCTTAACAGGGGAATGACTTCCAACAAGGAATGATTTCTAACAACTGTGCTAAGCATGGTCTATTCAGTTCATACTCTGATATAGCCGCCATGTAAAACGATCTCCCGATTAGAGTTCTTGAGCTCCTATAGGGCGCAAATCTTATCGATTAGGCTGAAATTCTGCACATGTTTTGGTATCGGTTCATAACCTGATATAGCTACCATATAAACCGATCTCCCAATTTGACACTCTGAGCCACTGGAGGGCGCAATTTTTACTCGATTTGCCTAACATTTTGGAGATGGTATTTTTCTATGACTTCTGACAGCCATGACAAATACGGTCCATATCGGTCAATAACCTTGATGTTGCTCATATATATATTGAAAACTTCATTCCAAGAAATTGGCAAATGCGATCCATGATGGAGGGTATATAAGATTCGGACCGGTCGAACTTAGCACGCTTTGTGCTTTGGGAAAATAACGATAGTATCGATATTTATTATTAAATCTATCGAATGTGGCGATTATCGATAGTTTACCAGCTCTAACACTGAGGCGGCAGCCCTTGCCGATGAAAGAATTCCTCGGGTCAATCCGGTACGTACAACCGGCTGTCATGGGATTGGTTCAATCGGCCTACTGTATAATTCCTATGTTGAGTTTGCGAGTTTTAATCAATACAGCATTCATTAATTTATTTCCATTCCATTGATTTTACTTTAGATTTTATACCAAAGAGTAGTTATACTACATGTGTAATCGTATTGTATAGTTCTTGAATTGCGATAGTTTTTTCCAACAATTTAAGGTAGTTTAATTTTACTTTTTCATATTGTTCGTTCCATAGGCAGTTTCTTCAAAAAATTCACATCAAATTCTTGGAAAAAACCGGCCGTTAAAACGAAAATATTTTTGTTTTCGAGGTTACTTTTTAGTAATTAGAGCGCACAGCGAGCCGATTACTGGCTTACTCGTATGTCCATAGTGGCATGCAAATTTTGCCCATGAACATTCCACTAAGGAACAGGGGCAAACCCAACAGGGGACACAATGGCAAGCTGACCTAACCGAGTGTTCACTCTTTCCTAGGTTAGGGGTTTAAGTGGCAGTCTGCCATCAGACTCACTTAGACGTTTTCGTCCATTGTGATACCACATAAACAGAAGAAGGAAGATGCCTTCCAGTTCCTACCGTTGAACCATCCAGACCGCTTTAAAAAGCCCAAGTTGCGAAAGATATGAGAACCTAAAGTGGAACAGAGGGTGTTTTATTGTCTCTTCTTCTGACCTGTCATGGCGGACACAATGACTGAGACGTTTGTTGTAGCCAGTGACAGCAAAGCAGTAGACCTCTTCAAGTCTAGATTAGGCCACAAAGTTTTACAATGCTTCAGGCCTGGTCCTGAAAACTTAGCTTACATATCGCTAGAGGCATACCCACAGATTCCAG
This sequence comes from Stomoxys calcitrans, assembly GCF_963082655.1. Taxonomy (NCBI): domain Eukaryota; kingdom Metazoa; phylum Arthropoda; class Insecta; order Diptera; family Muscidae; genus Stomoxys; species Stomoxys calcitrans. Next base: position 139,384,655 of record NC_081553.1, read on the forward strand.
TCTCCCTGGAATGCGTAGGGTAGTTCATTCGCTCTACAACTCCCTTGGATATCTCTGTGGCCCGGCACACAGAACAGGTGAATTTTGAACTGTTCAGCCATCTCGTTGAGAGATCTGCGACAGTCGAGGGCGGTTTTTGTGTTCAGAAATACGTTCTCCAGGGATTTAATGGCTGTCTGAGAAGATGTTAATGCCAATATTTGTTGTGACACCACTGCTTTAATTGCAAGGATCTCCGCTTGATACACTCTGCAGTGATCGGATAACCTTTTCGATATGACCAGTTCTAGACTTTTAGAGTACACCCCAAAGGCCATCTAGATCGTCTAGTTTGGAACTACTCGTATACTTCTATACGCCAAATTCTATCAGCCCAATTTTCAAAACTCCCTGGGAATAAACTCCTAGCGAATAAATTTCTCCCTAGAATAAAATGCTCCTATTCTGAACAGCTGTTTTATTTTGGCTCAACGTTTGACTATTATTTTTTTGGAAAAATGAACATAAGATGGTAAAATGAGCAAAACGAATTTATAAATGTTGCTAAAAAATTTAAAAACATGTTTAGTGTTACTTTTGATAATAGTACACAATTATGGCCTCACCATATTTCTGTGTTGTGATAACAACTTTCCGTCTTCATCCAACAATTATATGCTTCAGATTGGTCTGGTGGACAGATAATAGATTAATTGTGTCGTGTTGTTATTGTTGAAGCCACATTTTCATGTGGATGTGGCGATCCACGTCAAGCTTCTGTATGTGAGCAAGCTCCTTCCGGTCCAAAGGATAGGTCGCCGCGGAAACAGGTTGGCCGTTGGTTATTTAAAGGCGCCATTAACTCGCCTTGTCATAACGAGCATCATAGGCACTCAGCATTTGTGCAAGAGCCGGTGCCGCCCAACCTCTCACGTTGCAGCTTCTCCGTATGAAGCATTCCACAATCCGCAACCTGTGCACTCACCCGGTAGCTCGCAACTAAGCTTCTCGCGACAGCAATGAACACTACACAAATGGGAGCTCAATGTTCCGGCCTGGGAATTGGGCACACATCCTGCATGTAGGCGTTTTCCCTTGGCAAAAGGATTTAAGCAGGCTAAATCTACCGGAACGTTCTTGGGCAGAATACTTTAGTGTATAGTATAAAGGTTTGCTTCTCCTTCATCGTCATAAATGCTGTAGTGGTCTGCATCATACGCGGCTTTGTATAAAATCCTGCTTTTATGGAGCTAAAACTTGAAGATCTATCGACATTTCTGGGCGGCGAAAGCTTTTTTTGGTGGTTGGGACGGCTGATGGACATAGTGCGGCTGAAAAGCGACTTATGGATTTATTCCTACTCCTGTGGAGTACATGCTGCCAAATGTGGCGCCAAGTATTTTTGAAAAATTGCCCACGAATATTCCATTAAGGAACAGGCAGAAGACTTCTTGCATATCATTGCGTGCCGCCCGATTCTACTTTAAGCTAAATGACAAGGGATTCCCTTTTAGTATCCGACTCCGTACGGAGTGCCATTTAACGAAATCTCTCTACGCATATGGGTCTAAGAATATTAAAATATGAACCACATATTTTGAAACCTATGTAAATTCATATACCAATTCTAGAATGCTCGTATTTTGTCAAGTAAACCGAAAAACGTATGCAAATTTTCTATAGTGGGTACATGACATATTTAACCTGGAGAACCTAACAAAATTTCTACTTGATTTTGATGAAAAAGTGAGAAATGATTTCCGTACATTTCAAATTGTTTGTAAATAGTAAAAACTGGTACGATTTTTTTGTAAAACAATTAAATTCATAATTTTTTATCCTAATTCCTTTTTATTGGTTTTTTCATCATCTCATTTCGATTCAGAAATAGCTAATTTTTCCCTAGGAGATATTTCCCTTTTTCGAAGTTTGTTTAGAATAAGAGAGAAAGGAGTAGGGAACAAACTGTCAGTAGATTGTTATTCAGAATTGGGAAAAGGGAGTAGGGGAATTGCTATTCCGAATAGGACTGTATTTTACATCCATTACCAGGGCAGTAGTAGTTCCAATCGCTTCTATCAGGAATGGTGGTACAGTACTTTTTATCAAAAAGCTGCTCAGACAGCGTGTAATCCACATTGCCTGGAAAATAGTACATTGTATCAAGGATAACACAGTGTTCGTAGCCGCCACATGACCAAAGAGAAAGCTCCCTTAACGCTGCAATTTTTATAGCCACAATGTCCAGAGGCATTGGATGTAGCACTAAATTCAATGCATCAGGTGGTGTCGTCCTCAGTGCAGTGGATCCGGTTGACTATTGAACAGTAGGTGGACTTTTGAAGCGCCGTCCATCAGACCACAACGCCATATAGAATTATATGTCTGAAAACTGCAGTATATATTCAGTACATGACGAGCGGTCGAAACACCCCAACGTGTGACAATGACCCTCTTGCAGGTGTTTAGGGCAAGAGTGTCCTTTCTTGCTCTTTCCAAAACGTTGGATTGAATTTCAATTTCCTGTCCAGCAAAACACTCAGGTATTTTGCGCCTTCTGTGCGGAACATGGAACATTCTCTCCTCCCAAAGATACAGGTGCCATTGTATGTAAATTGTATCTACTGCTGAAAAGAGCTACTTCTTCCTTGTACTAATTTACGCCTAGACCACTTCGCTGTTGCACGTAGATTTGGGAAACTTCCCCACTGGCGGTTAAACTTTTCCCTAACCACTATTGCCATCTACTCAGCATACGCGACCATCTACTCAGCATACGCGACCAATGTATATCAACGAGTGGTTCTATTGTTTCCTCACTAGATATTGTCCTTACATTATCTGACTTCTGCATATACCCCACCGTAATATATCTCGAGAAACGAATCTTATTTAGCCTAGAGCTCTCAGATGTTCTAAATCTTGCTCAACTCCCCCTTATATTTTCTTAGCTAAGCCTTATAGATGTCCCAATCATGTGGTGCTCTTACGGCTTTCGCCCTGTTAAAGAGTTATCTGTAGTCCTTCCTTAGACCAACCAGCTCTGGGGTCCACCATGGCGGTCGCTGTTTGCGCCTTGGTTTGGCACTAGAACATGCTGACACAAGCGACTCATTCAGGGCCTTCGTTATCCACTTGACCATTATGTCTATGTCCTCCGCAGTTGCCACTTCCTTTTCTGGTCTGGAAGGGATAGACGTGCAGAATTTGTGCCGAAATTTATCGCAATCCGCCTTTCTTCTGTTTAGCCGAAGGACCACTTCTGCAGTATTTTCTCCAAGGCTAAAACTAATATACCGATGATCAGAGAAGTTGTGGTCATCCAAACTTCCCAATCGCATATTCTTGCGCTTATATCTTCCGATACAAAGGCAATATCTAGTACCTCCTGCCTGTTCCTGATAATAAAGGTCGGTTTATTCCCTTGATTACAAATTGCCAGATTTCAATTTCATAATATATTCGACAAGCAGCTCACCCCTTTCGTTGCCATCTGAACTTCTCCATATCTGGTTGTTGTTGTAGTTGTAGCCACATTTTCATGTGGAAGTCCAAAAATCGATCGCCGCGGGAACAGTGTGGCCATTGGTTATTTAAACGCGACAATAACTCGCATTGTCATATCGAGCATCATAGGCACTAAGTATTTGTGTAAGATCCGGTGCCGCATGGCCTTTCACTAAGACTCACCGCTCGATACCGCTGATTGTCCCCGACTGCTATAGCAGCTACTCCTTTTGGAGCATTCCACTATCCGCAACCTGTGAACGCGCCAGGTAGCTCGCAGTTAAGCTTCTCGTGACAGCAATGAACACCGCACAGATTTGACCTCAATATTCCAGTCTGTGTGGAGCTAACATCTATCCCGTGCCGGGCTCATATCTAGTGATGTGCATTTGTAGCGGCTTAAAACAGCAACTCAAGGCTTGAAGATGGCATCTCTGAATCGTGTGCCATATATATGGAACCCAGTCAGTAATGAGACCTATTCACTCTTTCCTAACTGCACTCTATATTGCCAGTAATCGGCTTGCGCCCTTTAGATACTAGAAGTAACCTCGAAAAACAAAATCGAAGTCAGAAATTCCGTGCCACTTACAAAATCCCCAATTGTTTTCCATACCACGCCCCTACGTTTGTTCATGTCCGATAAGTGCCGGTGTCTGTTTGAAGCGAAAGCCAGGCAATGACATAGGAAATGTTCTAACGTCTCATCATCTTCCCCACATGCTAACACTTGCAGCACCGATTTTACATAAGTGAGCTCGCAGCCCTATATGTCCTGTTATGATACCGAAAGCTATCTGACCTCCTTTTTACTTTCTTTCCATTAATAGCCTCGTCTTCTCACGATCCGGATCTCCCCATAGGATTTTTGTCGTCCTACAGACCGTTTCGCTGTTCTACAGTGTTACATGCGCATTCGTTGCCCATGCCCTGCCTCCCATTCCCCCGCTATGGCCCGTCACTCAAGTGATGTGGATCGCGACATCCTTATCAGGAGGGTAATGAAACTCCACGACTGTTTGTGACCTTACCATCCTGGTTGTTATTGCCCTGATAGCCAGTTTACTGTCCGTAACGACACACCGCGATGGTGTGATGTGATGGAGACCTGCCCCAATCCTCTGTCCCTTTTTCCATCACCTTAAGTCTTTAAGTAAATTTCTGAATAAGGTGAATACGCGTTACAATAACTTTTCAACTCTATCCCAACTGCATTCGGAATTTATACAAGCGATAGAAATAGTGGACAAGTGGATAGGTTGTTGTTGTACAATACACTGCTACAACAGCCCTTGCCGATGAAATACTTCCATCGGGTCAATCCGTTACGCACAACCGGCTGCTGTAAGAAAGTAGAGTCTCAGTGAGAGCCTAGCACTGAGAGGCCGGCCGGAACCCGCTCTTGCTTAAATACTGAGTGCCTATGATACTCGATATGACAAGGCGAGTTATTGGCGCCTTTAAGTGACCAATGGCAGGCCATCGTAGCGTAGAGGCTAGCATGTCCGTCTATCAGACAAAACTTTTCAACGGTTGTTTGTCCCCTCCAAATGCTGGCAACATTTATGAGGTGCCATGAAAAAACTTCTCTCCAAAGAAGTTTCGGACTGCGGAACGCTGTTCGGACTCGGCTATAAAAAGAAGGCCCCTCATCATTGAGCTTAAATGTTAATCGGACTGCACTCATTGATATGTGAGAAGTTTGTCCCTGTTCCTTAGTGAAATGTTCATGGGCAATATTTGCAAATGACCAATGGTCATAACGTTCGTAAGAAGCTTGTTCACCTATGGAGCTTGACGAGGATCGCCACCTCCACATACACCACCTCCAACAGAACAACTTGAGAAGGAAAGTAGCATACTCACAACAACCAAACTCAAGTAAGACTCACTCAGCCATCGAAACAGCAAATGAATGAAAAGAAGGTAAACAAAATGCAAATAAAAGAATAAATTCAGAACAAATACAAGAACAAAAGAGATCGAACAATACCTCAAACGAGACAATTTCTATAGATGTATCTGAAGCTCCACTCACCGAAGAGATAAATATAAATAGATATACGCCTGTAGATGATAAGGTGCAGGATGTGTGCCACGCATACAACCAGGGACAACAATTAATCTATTTATCTGTCCGCCAGACCACTCTGGAAGCATCTCATTTTAGACAACGGTTGTTGTATAAAGACGGAAAGTTATTTTCACAACACAGAAATGTCGTGACAAGCTGTAGGCCATAATTGTGCACTATTTAAATACAAAAAGTATTTTTTTTAAGTAAATAAGTGTGAGACCGGGCGCCACCGGCTCATGCATAAATACTGAGTGTCAATCGTAGGCTCTGTATGACAAGGCGAGTTATTGGCGCGTTTAAATAACCAATGGCCATCCTGTTCCCGCGCCGGTCGGCCCTTAAGACCGGAATGAGCTTGCTCACCTATAGGAGCTATAAGAGGATCGCCACTTTAACATATAGACATGTGGCTTCAACAACAAAAAGGAAAACAAACATTACAAAAGCAACACTAAACATATTTGTAAACATTTTAGCAACCTCTATAACTTCTTGTTAATTTTTCTATTTAATGTTCTTTTTTCCAAAAAAAAAAAAAAATGTGAAAAATAATATATAGTAAAACAGCTGTTTTGGAAAATTCGAAATTCCTCTTCCAAATTTGTTCTCTTCCATTCAATCGGAATGGGAGAAATTTATTGAAGGGGGAAATTAATTCCCTGGGAGTTTATTCCCAGAGAGTTTTCAGAAATGGGCTGAAAGCTTTAATGCCAGCTTTTTTTTAACCAACATCAATAAGCGCAAAATCCGAGTGTTTTACAGGCATAGATTGTGACACGAATACATACTTGCACAAGATGTCGAGACTCCTTCATATCGCCAAAAACATTTTAGAAGATTATGGATAACTTAACCACACTAGGGCATTATTTGGAAACAGCACAATGAGGGAAACTCAGTCAACTCAGTTATGAGAAAATTGATAAGGTCATAGCTGTAATAAAACTTAAATTTATATTTATCTGTTTGTTTTCAAATACAACAAGATAACAATGATCTTTTAATTACATTATCTGAGATATCAATTAAAATTAACACAATTCAACAAAGTTTAGTATACAAAGTAACGTATGTAATATATATAATAATATAATAAATTAACAAACAGTTTTTACCATTATAAAGATTGTCTGTTTGCGCTTTCTTTTTCGGTCTTAAAATCTTTTTGAGATTCCATGGCAGGATACTGTCCGGCTTTAGAACATTGTTTAATGCTTTCTATTCAAAGAATAGTATAGCAAAAAGACATTTAAAAGTCAGCAAAAGTGTGTTATTGCCCGTATCGCGATTTCATTTTCGACCAAGAAAAATCATCAGCGGGAGATGTCAAATGGATCATGGTGCTTTACATCCATTTCAACTAGAGTAAGTTGTAAAGCACACATCTGAATTTGAACAGGTCTCTTTAAGACAATTTGATCCATAAGCGCAATAGAAAACATATCAAATCTTACTTCCCTTATTCAAATCCAACTTATCCAACGAAGCCAATAGCAACAAACACAAACACTTTCTGCAAAACTTTTTTATTCTTCGCACGGCGGTTGATACTGGACTTAAAATCTTATTGAAAGCATTAAACAATGGTCTAATGCCAGACAATATCCTGCAATGGAATCTCAATTATGAAGATTATTAACGACTTTATCAACATGAAGAGTTTTATGATAGCTTTTTTAATTGAATTCACGTTGCCAATGACGATGGTAAAGGGCTCCATAATCGGATTGAAATCAGCATGCGATGTCGAGGCATCATTACTAATATCCTGTGAGTTGTTCTCCCGAATTGTAGCTTTTGGAACATATATTCCGGACATTTTCATATACTATTTTATGCATAAGTAACAAATTCTTTAAACCAAGAAAATCGCTAAATTTCATATTGTATATTGCAAATTGCAAATTTTGCTAAGAATATTCCACTAAGGAACATGAGCTTGAGCAATTCTATCACATATCAATGAGTGTAGGCCGATTGTTGTTGTAGCAGTGTGTTGTACACTGAGGCGGCAGCCCTTGCCGATGAAGGACTTCATCGGGTCAATCCGGTACGTACAACGGGCTGCCATGGGATTGAGGCCGATTCTAGTTTAAGCTCTATGATAAGGGATATCCTTTTTATAGCCGAGTCCGAACGGCGAGCCGCAGTGCGATTCCTTTTTAGAGAGAAGTTTTTACATGGCATAGTACCTCATAAATGTTGGCAGCATTAGGAGGGGAAAACCACCACTGAAAATTTTTTCTGATGGTCTCTCCAGAATTCGAACCCAAGCGTTCAGCGTCATGGGCGGACATGCTATCCTCTACGCTACGGTGGCCTCCTTTATACAGCATAGGCTTTTCTTAAATGGCGAAGAGCTTTCAAATCGACTTAAACCATGAAGGTATCTTACAATAGCATTGTGAGCTTCTCCAGTCGTCTAGTCACATTTGCTAAACAGTTCACTTTCATAGCCGAGCACAGGCAGTAGGTAAGTTTTAGCCAGACGAAGACGTATGTGTTTTGGCGTAAACGATTGTGTCTGGTACAGACACAATTGCAATTATGTGATCGGTGCCTGTAAGTTTGAAATTAAGAGACAGTTTGGATGATTTTTTAGGGTTAATATGAAGGTAATTGGCATGAGCCCAGTTAGAAATAATGTCCAGATGTTCATTGATTTTTAAAAACCCTTGATGTATTTCAGATTTGGGAAAACTCAGAGCTGAACATCATTAACATATATATGCTAGAGGAGTATGTGGGCCGAGGCGGTAGGTTGTGTATGTACATAGAGACAGTGGTCCCAAAATCGAAGCCTGTGGTACACCATTATTTAGTTTAAGAGAATTGGACATTAGATGCTTAATGACAACAGACTGAGTTTTTTGGCGGTTTAAACAAGCTAAAAACCACTCTACGATTTTATACAAAAACAAGTAAAAGCGTGCTAAGTTCGGCCGGGCCGAATCTTATATACCCTCCACCGTGGATCGCATGTGTTGAGTTCTTTCCCGGCATCTCTTCTTAGGCAAAAAAATGATATAAGAAAAGATTTGCTCTGCTATTAGAGCGATATCAAGATATGGTCCGGTTTGAACCACAATTAAATTATATATATGCGCCCTTTGGGGACCAAGAAGTAAAATAGAGAGATTGATTTATATGGGAGCTGTATCGGGCTATAGACCGATTCAGACCATAATAAACACGTATGTTGATGGTCATGAGAGAATACGTCGTACAAAATTTCAGGCAAATCGGATGAGAATTGCGCACTCTAGAGGCTCAAGAAGTCAAGATCCCAGATCGGTTTATATGGCAGCTATATTGAATCATACTTGGCACAGTTGTTGGATATCATAACAAAACATGTCGTGCAAAATTTCATTCCAATCGGATAAGAATTGCGCTCTCTAGAGGCTCTGACTTCTTCAAGACCCAAGATCGGTTTATATGACAGCTATATTAGGTTATGAACCGATTTGAACCTTATTTGAAACAGTTGTTGAAAGTAAGAATAAAATACGTCATGCAAAATTTCAGCCAAATCAGATAGGAATTGTGACCTCTAGAAGCTCAAGAAGTCAAGATCCTAGATCGGTTTATATGACAGCTATATCAGGTTATGAACCGATTTGAACCTTATTTGACACAGTTGTTGAAAGTAAGAATAAAATACGTCATGCAAAATTTCAGCCAAATCAGATAGGAATTGTGACCTCTAGAAGCTCAAGAAGTCAAGACCCAAGTTCGGTTTATATGGCAGCTATATCAGGTTATGGACCGATTTGAACCATACTTGGCACAGTTGTTGGATATCATAACAAAAAACTGCGTGCCAAAATTCATTAAAATCGGATAAGAATTGCGCCCTCTAGATGCTCAAGAAGGCAAGACCCAAGATCGGTTTATATGGCAGCTATATCAGGTTATGGACCGATTTGAACCATACTTGGCACAGTTGTTGGGTATCATAACAAAACACGTCGTGCAAAATTTCATTCCAATCGGATAAGAATTGCCCACTCTAGAGGCTCAAGAAGTCAAGACCCAAGATCGGTTTATATGGCAGCTATATCAAAACATGGACCGATATGGCCCATTTACAATACCAACCGACCTACACTAATAAGAAGTATTTGTGCAAAATTTCAAGCGGCTAGCTTTACTCCTTCGGAAGTTAGCGTGCTTTCGACAGACAGACGGACGGACGGACGGACAGACGGACGGACATGGCTAGATCGACATAAAATTTCACGACGATCAAAAATATATATACTTTATGGGGTCTCAGACGAATATTTCGAGTAGTTACAATCAGAATGACGAAATTAGTATACCCCCCATCTTATGGTGGAGGGTATAAAAATATATTATATATATTATTTATATTTACATATGCATTTTTTCTTTTGCTTTGTTTTTTTTTAGGGCTGTGCAAGAATTCGTGGAGATACATTAGGATTAGTTGGTCTGGGACGCATTGGCAGTGCAGTTGCATTGAGGGCAAAAGCATTTGGCTTCAACGTAATATTCTACGATCCATACCTACCAGATGGTATTGATAAATCGTTGGGTCTAACACGCGTTTACACTCTGCAAGATTTACTATTCCAATCAGATTGTGTCTCGCTGCATTGTACACTCAATGAACATAATCATCATTTAATAAATGAGTTCACAATTAAACAGGTCGGTGGTAGACAACAATGGCCAATGGTTTTTTTTTTTAAATTAATGTTTTTTTTTCGTTTCCAGATGAGGCCCGGTGCATTTTTAGTAAACACAGCACGAGGCGGTCTGGTAGATGACGAAACTTTAGCACTTGCTCTTAAACAAGGTAGAATAAGAGCCGCAGCACTGGATGTACATGAGAATGAACCCTTCAATGTATTCCAAGTAAGATGAAACACAATGTAAAACGGATTAACAGAATTTCCTCAACATGTGAAAAAGTCAATACTATTAATTTTTTTGTTTGACAAAACCTTTGTTTGCCTTTTAAAAGTTGATCATTAACATTGTTTTGTTTCCTCGCTTTTGTTTTTTGTTTCTGTTTTCTTTTTCGAACATAGGGCGCCCTTAAAGACGCTCCCAACCTAATATGTACACCACATGCCGCCTTCTTCAGTGATGCATCCGCTACAGAGTTGCGCGAAATGGCTGCTACGGAAATACGACGAGCCATTGTCGGTAATATACCAGATGTTTTACGGAATTGTGTAAACAAAGAATACTTCATGAGAACACCAGCTTCAGCCGTTGCTGCAGCGGCTGCGTCAGTTTATTCAGAAGGTAAAATACCACCCATATTATCAAATCAAGAAAAGTGAAAACAAAAATATATATACTTCAAATTTACAATTATTACGTTTACCATTACACACAACCACTACTACTATTTAGTACTACTGCAGAAGAAATAACAAAAATTCAAAATAAACCACAAGATATAAGATACTTTCAATTTCAACTTATATTAAGGAAACATTAAATGCATATGTCTAAAATACACAACTCCCCCCCACCCCCCCAACCTCCACCACCAACACCACAACCAATCCCGTTACTTTATTTTCAACTCTGATAACCATAAGCAAACAAAAATGTAAAAAGTAGCGTTAACCCCAAGACTACCCCCCTATATGATGAAAACAAACAAAAAAAAAAAAAAAAAAAAAAAACAAAAAAAAAATGTGAACATTTTGACCGATCAGATAGAGAAAGGTACATACGCGTAAAACCGGGATCAAGTCGTCTATCTCTGTAGAAATGCATTCAATTGTTTATTGATGAGTGAACACACACAAATTCACTATGACTTCTCCAAGACGAGACCAGAAGAAAGTTTATGATTTTTTTCTCCCCTTTTCTTTTGCGATAACTAATAATCTAAAATATTTCTTCTTGTTTATTATATAAATAAAGATGGTTGGTACCAGACAGTGTGTGTTGACATTTACAAAATGTCTGGTGTATACTTAAATTCAGAACTAAGATTGTACAGTTCCCTTTTTGTTAAAAAAAAAAAAAAATCACCTGCTCTCTGGCAGATAGACCTATATGTCGGAGATTGTATTGTTTTTGAGACGCCTTTGCCAAATTTGCAACACAACTCTCTTTACAATTTGACTCGTTGTTGTGCCAATCACAAAGTAAACTTCGTTCGTTTAGTACTTTTCATATTTTACCTTTGTATCCCTAAGAATGTATAATACATACAATGTAATATTGTGTAATAGAGTTTTCGTACAAGTCAATTTCAATTTCGTATGAGCGAGTTTTTCCCATTTACTGAAATATATACATTATATAAAATCTTCTCTTGTTTGCAATATTTTGACACATAAACAATTTTGTTGAAAACATTGATAGTTAAACAAGAGCCGACTCTATTTTCTCGGGAACAAAAATTTGCGCTATAAGAAATGTCAATGTTTTGGAAGCTGGGAAAGAGTTATTACGCAAAATAAACTTGAACCAAAATACTTGTCGCACTTCAAATTGTGCTGCCTGTACTAAACGAGCCCTATATTCCCATCAAAAATTAAATTCGAAATTAAATTATATTCTCCTCTTTTATGTACTCAGTTTTCCGTATATGTACACTGGAAACAGAATTATTGCAACTTGAGATAGGCATTGTTTGGGGTTTAGGTTGAACTGAAAACGATGTTGTAATTTCTCTTGGCGGTGTGTTATTGAATTGTCGTTGCTTTTTTCAACACACAATCACTTTTCAAACCCTAAAATATATTATTTTCATTTTAAAATGTAGGCTAATAATTGTTTATTAATACCAGAACGGAACATTTTGTATATATTCAATACAAAGCGCCCATTTTATTCTTTATAAATGCGCTAATTAAGTTGTCGGGAAATGCCAAACTAAGTCTTTGGGAATGTAGGGCAATTAAATCAATTTGACAAAGGTGTTGATGAAGATACATGACGTATCAGAAATCATGATCCACCAACCAGTCAAAGTGTTTTGAATAAAAACACACACTTGCTCAACCTTTATAAATTCTTTGCTATGCTATTGAATACGATCTCGAGCTGGAAAAATCACGAAAAGATTTTAAAGATCAAAATAAAAGAACGGACTAACAAATCTCTTTAAGAGTCCCAAAGTATGCCCGGGCCTCGACAGGTTTTCAATAATTCAATGATATTGAAATAAATGCAATAAATTAAAATTTCCATGTAGTGCAGTGGATATATAATGAAAACTCGGTGGAAAAAACATCTCTTTTATATGAACAAATATTTTCCTCCTAACACCTCAAAGACAGAACCAATAAAAAAAAAATTAACAACAAAAATTTTCGGGAAAACTATACATACAATTGTGATTTATTATCGATGGTGATGATGATGATGATGAAGATGAATTGATACATTTTCAAAGTTTTGTACATCATTATCCCATCTTATTCCTTGTGCCCAGCCCATAAGTAGTGCCCAGGTTTTGCGGAAAAGAATGAATCAAGTCAATTTCTAATACCCTGTTCTAAACCGAAGCGTTATCCTGTACGGGCACTGGGCATCCATCGAAACAAATGGTATTCGGAAGAGTCAAGGTTTGGGTTATAAAACGTATGAGCCAAAACTTCTCATTCACTGTTTTCCAAATAGTTCTTGGGCAATCTTGAACCATGCGTCCGGCTGTTGTCATAAGAAGAGATAATGGTTTATAATGGTGTTCTGGTCGCTTTTTATTGATTGTTTGTTTGAAACAATTTCAACGGCTTATAACACAAAATACCTTTCCGTTCTCACCAAATACAGATAATCACCTTGGCGTTATGGACTTTCGTCTTCGGAGTTAACTTGGGTGTTTGGCCAAAATTAACATAAAATTTTTTGTGCTTTGGGTTAGGTTGAAAAGAGGGTGCGGATATTAATCCGCCCCATGCCACTATGGACATACACCTAGGCCAGTAATCGGCTTGTTGTGCGCTCAAATACTAAAAAAGTAACCTCGAAAAACAAAATCTAAGTTAGAAATTCCGCGCCACTTACAAAATCTTTAATTTTTGGGCATGTCATGCCCCGAAGTTGGTTCATGTCTGGTATTGTGTCCACACCTAAGTGTCCGTATCTGTTAGACGCGAAAGCCCAACAATGACCAGTCATTGCGCCTTGAGTTAATATATCCATTTTTTTAAGGATTGGGCCCATTCTATTTACCAGGTTAGCATTGAGTTTGGGTATTATCTCCGTTTATGAATCCTGAGTTTTAAGTGTGGATTTCAATAGCGGTGATCGTTATGGACAATTCCGTTTCCGGCTTGCACAGGAAGGTTGGGTCGATTACACATTCGAACAGTTTAATATCGATTCTGCATCGAGCACCCCAAATATTGGCAGAAATTAGATGGTTAACACATAACATCACATACATATATGTCGGCTTAGTTTCAGGTCTGGGAACTGTAAGGGCATAGTCTGGTATCTGCATAGCAACCTTACGTCCACAATCGGGCATTTGTTGGAAGTTTATTCGGGAATAGACCGCTATATCCAAATATGATCTGATGTGCTTGGATCGGTTCTAGTTTAATTCACAATGCCTAATCTTAGTGAAATCGGGCAAAAAGCGGTAAATCGCTAGATCTGTCTACATGGGCTTTATCAAGATTTAGTTCAGTTCAAACTAAGTACATGGGTATAGTTGAATCTCATATGGTGGATACGAAAATATCGATGTGTTTCGAACGGTATGAGGTATTTGAAGTGTTTTTGCCTATGTGCGTAAAATGATTGTCGATGCATTTTAAGCACTACGCACGAGGTCTTGAAATGTGCGTTGAGATTAATGTGCCAGCTTTGTAATTGCTTGGGTAAAGAAAAAACGGAAGTAAGTCTTTCAGAGATATCTCTATGAAATTTAAAATGGAAAAAGATGGCGCTAAAACAAAAATAAATCATGCATAAATAAAAAGCAAGTGTAAGAAACAGCGTACTGTATCCAAGTGTTTTTGCCACTTAACATTATTTGTTGTGCCTATTGTCTGCTTTAGCTAGCAGAGGTGGTTTGCCAGCATAAGACAATCGGCTGAGTGGTGCTTGCTCGCCAACAACACATGCAGTCCGACATTCAAATCGTAAAACACAAAGACTGAACGATTAAAAAAGACGATCGGGCAACGCTCATTCTACAATATTCTATTGTTGTAGCCAGCAAGCTCCTGTAGTTGAGTAAGGTCATCCAGGCTAAAAGGATCGATCGCCGCGGGAACAAGGTGGCCATTGGTTATTTAAAGGCGTCAATAACCCGCCTTTTCATATCGAGCATCATAAGCACTCAGTATTTGTGCAAGAGCCGGTCCCGACCTGCCTCTCACTGAGACTTTCCGCTTGATACCGCTGATTGTCCGCAACTGCCGCTTCAGCTACTCCGTATGGAGCATTCCACTATCCGTAACCTTTGATCGCGCCCGATAGCTCGCAGCTAAGCTTCTCGTGACAGCAATGACAACACCACGCAGATCGGGCATCAATCTTCCAGCATGTGTGGTGCTCACAGCTTTTCCGTGCCGGAATATAAGCATGTGTTTTTTCCTTACTCCACACGATGTGTACAACTTTCAGAGTTGATATTTTTGAAATTACATGTGCGTGCTATTTCTACACATAATTTTCATATTAACCCTACTGTACACGATAGGTGTCTAGGAACCTTTTCCAGCTTTATTCAGCTTCAGCACACAAGTTTTTTGACATAGAAAGTTAAAACTTCATTTATTCCATAAATGTATAGTTCTGAATCGATTAATGCCGGCTTGGTCCGATTCATTGATTTGAAGCGATTTGACATAGCTTTTTCTATTGTAACTGCGTTGAAGCACGATGAGGTCAAAAAATGTTAGTTTTGTAATGAGATTTTGATGGATGAAACTAAAGTTATGTACTTTTCGATTTTTCGAATTTAAAAATGGCATAAAGAACACTCAGAGAGTAGTAAGTTCCCTTATATGTTATATCGGACTATTGCTTTCTATAGCACCCTTATAATATATATATATATATATATATATATATATATATATATATATATACCGATAAACCGTATTTAGCATTTTAAATGCAAAGTTTTTATCCGATTTCGCTGAAATTTACAACAATGAGTTGTATTAAGCCCCCGGACCACCGTGCTGAATACTGTCCAGATCATAACATATTTGGATATAGCTGCCTTATAGGCTGATCTTCCGATTTATGGTCATGACCCCAGCTCATCAGCTCATTTATTACACAATACTGATGAAATTTCGAACAGTTAAATGTATTAGACTCCTCATCATCAACGGGAATATATGTGTATACAAGTGCTATGGGTTGATAAAATATCCATTTTCAACCAATTTCAACGAAAACTGGGTAGGTAGTATATTTATAGTGTTAAGTGTCCAAAGTTCGGCTCGGATGAACTGAATTCCTTTTTTACTTATGTCACAAGATAATGTGAGTGGGATAAGGCTTCGCACAAATGATCAAACGTAAATTCCAATAATACTTGAAAACAGTGAATGTCGTTTATTTAAGATTAAAATAATAAAACTAAAATAAATGAATTTCACGATGACAAAGCAAACGTGTCCATCACTCGACTCTCTACGCAACACTCCCTTCCTCCTCTTCTAGGCAGTTGGTTTCAAATATGACAGCACAACGTTGCACAAACGCAGATCGTACTTGACACTTGTTTGATGAAGATGTTTTAACAATCTCCGGTATATAGTTCAAAAAGTTGTTGGGAAAACACTTTAAATAAAAGAGGGGCAAAATTATGAAAATTTGTTTTGTTCTATTTTGTTCGACCTTTCCAATTGAATACCTCAATTTAATAACAGTTTAACTGTATTTTGAAAACGGACGCAGGGCGAAGTTGAAGCAAGAACATTTTCTTTAGATCTTGTAAGGCTTTCTATTTTACATAGATCGATTCAGTAGTTTAAAAGTTATAGTCCTCAGATTGTTAGAGAGTTGAAAGTTTAATGTTTGAAAGATGTTCACACTCGACGTCCTCGCCTTAACACAACACCACCTCACGCATTCCGTGATCGCTCGCATCTCCGCCTGCAGGAACGCATTATGGTCAGGCAGTCGAAAACAGATATCAGTCGCTGGGTTCTCAATGAAGATCCCCAGGCTCTTTCTGTCTTCTAGCTTTGATCGATCTGTGTAGCATGAACTTCCAGATGACAATACCAGGGTTCCGTCAATCCAAGACTGTGCCGCTGGCAGCAGTGCATCCCACTCGACCTCAAGGGTCGTCGCAGGTATCCGTTCGGAAACCGCTTCCATTCCTACTAGGTTTACTATCGGCCCTGGTGTGACCTGTTCCTATTCCCTACCCATTCTCCTTTCGCCTTAAATCTCATAGCCCCAGTGGCTGCCTCACACTTAATCCGTATTACCTCCAGTGGCCTAGTGGGCGTGGTCCTCATCGTTCCGCCCATTGCAAGTCAACATGTTCTCTTCACGTTGTACTTTTTCTCCAACGCAGTCCATCAAACTACTGAGGCCTAAGTAAGTATTGGTCTAATAACGCTCCTGTAGAGCCAGTGGACTATCCTCGAATTGATTCCCCATATCGAGCCTATGGCCCGTCTACATAGTTATCGTTGTTCTAGCAGTGTGTTGTACACTGAGGCGGCAGCCCTTGCCGATGAAAAACTTCATCGAGCCAAGCCGATACGTACAACCGGCTGCCATGAGATTGCCGTTTACATAGTGCCCAAGATCTCTGATGATCTCAATGTGTCACGTACTCAAAAATTTCTGCAAATTTGTACAAATTGCTACTGGAAGTCGTTTGCGTACTTTGTTTCCAGCAGAAAAGTGCGTGAGAGCGAGCACAATTGAGAGCTTGCAAATTTCTACTGGAGGTTTTTTCCCAGCAGAAATTTGCAGCATCGAACAGCTCGAACAGCAGCTGTTTAATTCAAATAAATAGCAAAAGAGAGTAAATGCTGTTCTTACTCTCCCGTAAATTTTTACTGGAAAAGTACGCGAACAGACCTACTGAATATGACACATCCAATGCAGTTTCCTGTCCAGGTCCTAAGTATTTGACTTTATAACATCGTCGGCGTAGCAGTCGGGTTCAAACCCTCCCTCCTCAATCAGCATCCGTAATAGGTTAATTATGGTGGTCACCGATAGGAGTGCGATAAAATGGCCCCCTCCGTGTCATACCCTAATATGAAAATTATATGCGCAAATGCAAAAAATACTAAAACATTCAAAATAAAACTGATTTTCATTTTTTTGCCTTTTAGGATAAATATAATATATTTTATAAGATTTTATTTACTTCTCTTTCTTAGAGACGAACTTAATGATAGATGATTTTCTGCAATGAAAAAGGAAAGTCAGAGTTAACTGGGGTAGGGGGACTCCTCAGCCACATTAGGTGTGTAGGCTTTTCAAGGCTCGTGCATTGGTAGGTGTTTCTGTTAGGGCCTTCGACATTCTTCTTCAATTTGGCCCAGATCGATCCATATTTGAATACAGCTACCATATAGACCGATCTCTCGATTTAATGTCTTGGGCCCATAAAAGACGCATTTATAATCCGATTTCGCTGAAATTTGACACATTGACTTATGTTGGCTTTCCGACATCCATGTCGTATATGGTTAATATAGGTCTATATTTGGATATAGCTACCAAAAAAACCAATATATTGTTCTACAAAATTGAACAATGACTTGTACTTATTAGACCAATCAATGTCCGTGACGAATTTGGTCCATATCGGACCATACTTCGATATAGCTGCTATTGGGGCATACATTATGAGTTTTTCACCGGATTATGGCGAAAGGTGGTTTACATATATACCCGAGGTGGTGGGTATCCAAAGTCTGGCGCGGCCGAACTTAACACCTTTTTACTTGTTTTGCATTGAAAAAACTTGACAGGTACATTTTGATAATGAAACCGAAAAAAGCATTTCAACATATTTTGCTATTTTACTAACGAGAGGGTAAAATGCAGTTCAAGTAAGGTGAAAATTAAGGGATGTGACAAAAAAACTATCCTTATGCTTGACGACAAAAAAATTCCGCTTAGGATTTGTCAATGCATTTCTTATGGCAACGAAATTTCTTTTGAAGTGCATACCGCCCTATAGCATTGAAAATCGAAAACACGCTTAATAGTTTTCTTATATCTCTTTTTTTATGATATCAATACAGATACACATGATACTCTATGATTTCATAGAATAATACATACATACAATGCTACATATATATAGCTCCAAACATTTGGGAATTAATTTCTCACTCCCTCTCTGATTTAACATTTTTAAGTACTTTTTAAAGATAGCTTGTAGAGATTTCGTGATTTAAAATAACAAAATACATTATCATCGGCATTCTATCATTTTCGCTAAATAGTTTCATATCATTGACTGTTATTGGTACAAATCTAAAAATAGAGTTTTTGTTGTTAGTTGTGACGTTAACTTAAAAATTCCTACGCATAAGTGAATGTATGTTTACTTAGCCTTCTGTAATCAAGTAAGGCGTGTAGCACAGGGGGATAGCGCCTCGCAATCGAGAGTTTATCTTCGATCATTAAGATCGACAAGAAAAGAGAAATGAATAACGAAATAGAAATAAAAATAATCCTCGCCCTAACAGCCGAAAAAACTTGGAAAGAAGAAAATTTACTCTTTTTTTTAATGACGCACCTAATCGAATTTTAAACTTTTTGTTGTCCCTTTTTAGTCTCTCGTTGGGGTATATCGATAAGTGGCACGTTTTCTCCCATAACGAGAAACTAATTAGACTTAAAAGTGGTATCGCCTGAGAAAGTTTTTCACTTCCTTGAGTGCAGGTAGTTATAACAAGTATTTGTGTAAGTACAAGTACTTTGTCTGTCTGTCGAGAGGTCGCCGCATTGCTTGCTTAATACAAAGGTAGCATCTGTTTGCCAGTATTTTTCTTCGCTTTATTTCAAAACTGGTATCATTCGTTTCGCATTGCATTGATGCCAACAATTTACCAGCAAAAAGCGTAACAAAAATTGTAGGTTAGGTTGAAAAGAGGGGTCTAGCGGGTCTAGACAATATTTATGCAGACACGGTAGCAGATGCGGTAAACAGCTACCGGGTGAATGAAGTCCTTCGAGAACGACCGCCTCCCGTTGCACCTGCAGAAATTGACCTCCCGCGGCAAACCAGAGTAGTTCTGGCTCACGTCACCTGTTTAACTGCCCAGCCATACCCACTGGTTTCACAATCCAATGGCAGCCGGTTGAACGTACAGGATTGACCCGATGGAGTCGTTCAACGGCAATAGTTGCCGCCTCAGTGAACAACACACTGCCGAGATATACAACGTGTATAATTATAACAAAAATAATTGCAAAAAGTGGTCGATGATCATTAGGCTTAAACTTTAATCGGCCTGTCATCATTAATATGAGAATGGAAAGTTGTGGGATAATTTATGTTAAATGAAATGGCTAGCATTATGCTCCACGTGACAAAAAGCGACAGCAAAACACCCAAACTTATAACAAGGGTGGCTATGAGACTTAAGGCAATAGGAGAATGGATTGAGGATATGAGCAGCTCATACCATCGCGGTATAATCGAGGCGGCGATAGGAAACCTGGAAGGAAGGGAAGAGGTTTCCGATCGGATACCTTAGACGACACTTGAGGGCGAGTGCGAGGCACTGATGCCACCGGCACAGTCTTGGACTGACCAGCTGGCAATACTAGGTGCCAGCTGGAAGATCATGTTACACGGATGGATCAAAGCTAGAGGACAGAGTGGGCCTGGGGTTGCTCCACATTGGGAACCCAAGAACTAAGATTTGTTTTAGACTGCCTGACCATAATACGGTCAAGCAGGCGGAAAACCGGGCGATCACGGAATGCGCGAGGTGGTGTTAACGCGAGGACATCGAGTATGAACATCTAAAATGGCCATAAGGACAATAACAACCAGGACGGTAAGATCACGAAAAATCTCGGAATGTAAGAAGGAGATTAACGCCTTCTCTGATAATGGCACATCCGCATCGTTTGGGTGCCGGGCCATAACGAAGAAAGTGGGAATGAAAGGGCAGACGATTTGGCAGTGAAGGCTATTTGACTGCCGCCAATAAACTTGGTTAACCCGAAGCCTTTCGGGTCGACGCAGTCCGAGTTAAGGGCGTGGACTACGAATGCGCATGTAACACTGGAACAGTGTCCAGATCGTGAAAGGACAAGGCTATTGCTGAAAGGATGTAAGAACGAGGTCAGTATAGCTTTTCGGGACACATAGAACTACGAACACTTATGCGGCAAGTGATAGCATATGTATGGCATGTGGGGAAGATGATGAGACGTTTGAGCATTTCCTAACTAATTGTCTAACAGATACCGGCAC
Organism: Stomoxys calcitrans; assembly: GCF_963082655.1. NCBI lineage: Eukaryota > Metazoa > Arthropoda > Insecta > Diptera > Muscidae > Stomoxys > Stomoxys calcitrans. The sequence goes on from NC_081553.1 coordinate 139,405,606, forward strand.
TTAGGTGGGTACGCAATACCAGATTAGAACCAACTTAGGAGCGTGGCATGGAAAACAATTAGTGATTTTGTAAGTAGCACTGAATTCCCAACTTAGATTTTCTTTTTCTAGGTTACTTTTTTAGTATTTAGTGCGCACAACAAGCCGATTACTGACTTAGGTGTATGTCCATAGTGCCATGGGGCGGATTAATATCCACACCCTCTTTTCCACCTAACCTAACCTACAAAAAGGGTAAAAGCACTAACTAGAAATGCAAAAGCGCGAAAAGCACTATGTTGGCATTCCTGCTTACAAGAACATTAGGTTTTAACCATGACGGCGTTTGGAGAAATGAGCATTTTTAATAAAAATTTTTATTATAAAAAAGATATGATCAGATCCAAATATACCTGAGATAAGATATAATTGGATTTAAGTAGATCCAAATAAATCTGTCATATCCAATTAAATATAATTATATCTGATGCTATTTATAATTATATCTGATGGTAGATATAATTGGACATGGGACCAGATATAATTATAGAGAGATATGCTATATTATATTAGTAATCCAAAAGTATTAGACATTTTACTAACAATGTTTCCAATTCTAAAAAGGTGAGATATTTTGTTATTTATTAAAATTTGATTAATATGTGATTGTTGGTGCTAACAATTGGTAATATGTTATGTATGGGAGTTTTATTTTCTAAATGTTATATGGTTTCAGAATGTAAAATATTAAAAACATTTTTAATATTTCGAGATCCATTTGTATCTATTTGTATCAGATTGTATCCAATTAGATCCAATTATATATAACCATTTTTCGGATCCAATTATATCTGATCCCAGACATAAATCGATCTAACCATATCAATTTTTTTACTTGGGTGATTTTATTTTTTACGGTTTTCATATTATATGGATAATTAAACTCGTGAGACATTTTGTATTGTAAAAAAAATATAAATGGAGTGTAACCAAAAAGGGTATAAAAGCGTACAAAGGGATGCTCTGATCGTCTTTTACCCCATCATATGTGCTATCACATAATTGCAAAACTAGTTTCCACAATAAGAATTTTTGAAAGATTTCTGCTTCCTTAAAAATTGCTTTATTTTAGTTTTTCTCCTATAATATGCAAAATTTTTTACGGTTTTGGTAAAATTTTCGATTTTAAAGTTTTCTTTTCGGAAAGCAACTATCTTGCACATAGGTGGATATTTTCCAAATAAATTCGATTATAACTACTTGGCCACTAGCTATACATAGTTGTACTCAATTTTGTAGGGATTGACATTTGTCGATAAATTATTTTTGACAAATTAAATTGATAGTGCTACACGTTGAGCTTCAAGAAAGTGCTTATCAAATAAAAGTTTTAATACAGCTTAAGATAACACTTAATTGTCGCTAAAATTTAACCAATGCTTTTTAAATCGGATACCGAAAGAAAAATGAGAATGAGAGAACGAGTTTCGCATATTTTGGATGATGGCATCAGTTATCGATTAATTCGAATAGAAATATGCGAATTCTTGTCCGCAGTAAGTTACCCATCGTAAACAACCAATTGTCTATTTTTAGGTAGAAAAATAGGAAATTGAAATATGTATGTACATATATATTTTTTTTTTTTTTTGGTAAATGTGCTTAGAAAAAATTTGCAAAGCAAATTCTAAAATTGTCTACACACATTACCAAACCATAAAATTGTGTGAACAGCTTCTAACTTTATTCAATTGTACATTTATTTGGCTGTTGACCTCCTGCTGCCTGCCCAAAAAACTAACAGTGAATAAGTGCCGTTAGCTGTAATAGACGCGACTATTAAAACAACAGTGTAACAGTAATGTTTTACTTTTTACTTTTAGTTGCAAAACAACGGAATTTTGTTAAAACTTTTTTTAACAATCACTATATGCTTTGTTTACCTTTAAGATGGTGAAATATGCTCGGCTGATCGATTTTTTCTTCTCCGACCTCGATAACGTTAGCCATCATTCAATTAGTAGTTACTGCATGGAATTAATCTTAGAATATAAGCTCACTCGATAACGGATGCCCGACCGATCGCCGCGGGAACATGATAGCCATTCGTTATTTAAATGTGCCATTAACTCGCCTTGTCATATCGAGCATCATAGGCACTCAGGGACCTAATTCTCGCATCCGCTATCGAGCGAGTTTTTGTTCGAAGATTAATTCCGTTTCGTAAATAAAAATTGGATAATGGCTTACGATCGTAAGTTGTCAAAAAGTTATCGATTTCCGGGTAGAAAAAATCGATACGCCGAACATATTTTGCCATCTCAAAGCTAAACTAAGCAAATGGTGCTTGTTAAAAAAAAGTTATTACAATAAAAAATAAATTAAAGGATTTCTAAACAATATGCAATTGTTTTTTTTTAACGATATGTTACTGTTTTTACACTACTAATTGCTGCTTTATGTGAAAGAGGACAAAAATATATGTGGATTGCGTCGCCTCTGGCACAGCCAACGTGCTTGTATGATGTTTATTTCTTCGGACAGGCATAAGGAGAACAACAGCCAAAGTACAGTTGGATAAAGTCAGAACCTTTTCCTTGAAAAATATCCTGGTGTCTTAAATTTAGTGGTTAATTGATTGGTTTGGTCATGTTTGTAGATAATTTGATAATTTGCTTTGCCGAATTTGGCTTAAATTAAAAATAACTTTGCGCATAACATCTAGCTTTGGAAACATTTTCTATCGCGGGAGTTACTAAATTGGCACAGAAAAAAGTTGGGCAATCCCATGGCATCCGGTTGTATGTACCGGATTGACCCGATGGTCAATCCCCACAAAAGGCTAAATAGGAACTAACAATTTTAAAATTTGATTGTGAGCGTCATTTAAAAAACAAAAAAGGAAATATTCTATCTTTTTTATTGATTTGATTTATTTGTTTGTTTTGACATACAACAAGATAACAATAATGTTATTATTATGGTATGCGAAGTTACAGTGGCATACAGTGATTGTTCACAATAAGTAAAAAATTGGCATGTACTCGTCATAAAAATAGAATGAATACAAAATTAATATTTTAGATTTTATAACTCTAAGAATAGAATAAATCTAAAATTTATGTATTTCCTTGAAAATAGTTTTTTTTGCAATGATTCTCCCCGACTGAGATTTGAACACCAACTTCAAGATTGTTGACAAAAGACTTACTAAACATACATTGTCTTATGTGTGGGTTTTTTTAGTTTGCGTCACAAGCCACAACAAAAAATTTGTTTTTAAATTTGTTCAATGTTGAGAAATTAATTAGCAAAACATGGATGATAGAATTGGGATACTGGTGTATTTTGTTGCATTATATTATGAAATCTCTACAAATTATTACGTTACATTTATCATGTTACAATTCAGGGAGGGAGTGAGAAATTCAGCGACTAGACAGCGATGGGCAAGCGTATATGCGAATGTGAATGAAAGCACTTAAAGCTGCATACAGCAGATAGATTTAGGATGCTGGATGAAACAAACACAATAATTTGCAGACATTGGTTTGGGCAACATCATTCAAACCAAACTTGCTTGTTATTCTATTCAATTGTACCATTTTTGAATGTGGATCAATGATAAGACAACTTCTTTTTATAGAACGAAACGTAGAGAGAAAGGCCTCACAAATGTTTCCACCATTGGGGAGGTTATAGCATCCAATGTTCGCACCAGGGTGGCTTCCATAAACATGGCTTTTTACCACCCATCCCCCAATTGTATTAAAAAATTTCACAAATTTTATATTAGATAGTCGATATTGAATATACATGTAAACAAAGCTTTTCCATTTCTAATAATCTTAGAACTCTTGCAAATTGTTTCCTCAAAGTATCTTCCAACATATAGATATAGCATTTTAATAATGCTTTCGCGTTTATTTTCTGATCGCTGTTGAACATCCAATGTTCCATATAAAAACACAATAATTATGTTTGCTTTAGTACAAAGTATTTAAGAAACTTTTATCATTCCTTGCCAGTATTTTTCATCGTATTTAATAAAACGAGTGCATTTTAAAGAGCAAAATAAAAGAACTCTTTAAATATTTCTCATTTGTATGTGTATGTATGTTGTTTAAAGGAAATTTATTTTTTTTCTGGTGACTCTTTCAAAGGATAATTACACACAAACTTGGACTTTAAATGCTTTCATAGAAATTTTAATCATAAACAATGTTCGTCAAAATGTTAGTCTAACATAAGGAAACAATAGGCCTGCTTGATATTTTTCTGTTTTTTCGATCTTTCGTTTCTAGGTGATGAGTTATTTAAAGAAAAAAAAAGAAACAGGTTCTAAGGGAAAAAGCAAAATATTTACATTTCTGTCAAATGCAATGTGTGTTGGCGTTATTTGAAATACACATGATTAATTCAAATAATTAATTATTTAATAGAACGATGTTCAACCCCCATTAAACATGAACAAATAACAAAATAAGTTAACATGTATTAACTCACATTAACAAGCATTTCTGTAAAATAGCAAATAAAAGTATAAAAACATCAATTAGATTACTGACTTTCTTCTTTACAATAGTTCTTTTTGAGTTTACCCAGTCAATGATCGCACTTTGAAACCTTAAAGCTAAGAAGAAATATTAGAGACTTGCAATAAAACATTAAACATATGTATGTGTGCAGGAATATACAATGAAAACCATGTCTTCTGCAGCAAAAGAAATTTGTGTTTGCTCTATATGTAAATGATCTCATCATCCGTGATTATTTTCGACTTTTCAAAAAAAAGAAAAACGCTTTTAAATTGATTCGTTCTTTGAAGACAAATATGAAAATGAAATGTGTATGTTTACATATATGATATGTATGTATGTATATCCTCCTGCATATATAATAGGATCGTCGTAATATGCTTAAATAATAAAGCACACACACACACACACAATTATATATAAATAAATATATATTATACAGAAAAAATAGATTTAGGCAATAAAAGAATAAGAAAATGAAAATAATAATAATAATAATAATAAAAATAAAAAAATAAAAAAAATAAACAAAACAAAAACTAGTTTATAAATGTACATTCAAAAGAAGCATAAAATTAAAGTAGGTTTATGTCTAAAGAATCATAATGAAAGCATAAATATATATATATATATATATATACACACACATAGTAATATAAATACAAACAGAAAAAGAGGAAACAAAACTGTTAAAACAGCAAACAGCGCAACAGTCGAGATTATAATTAAACAAGAATGATCACACTTAGTTCTAGGAGAGAAGGAAAATCACAAGCTATTTCTTTTTCAACAATAAACAATAAAGACACTTAAATGCGCAGCTACAATTCTAAAACAAAAGTCGTTGAATTGCACAATTTTTTATACCTTGAATCAATATTCAGATCCTGTTTTTCTTAATGTCCCCCGTATTCAATGTTTTCGATTTGTTTTATACCAAAAATAAAATAAAAAAAAGAGAAAAGAAGACAAATTAACCAAGCTATTGACACACATAGTTTTTTCTTTCTTAGCACACACTCGGATAAAAGAAAAAATGATAAACGTCTATATGCACACATGCACACATACACACACACTACACATTTAACATTATCAATTTTTTCTAAGTTCGAAACAAAATATAAAATCTATACTACCGCACATCTATATACATACATATATAGGTATATGGCGAAGTAAAGGAAAAATTGAATTGAACAAAACACCCTCCCTCCCCCCCCCATATTAATTGAAGACGATGATGATAAAAACTGTTATTTTGTAATGTATAAAAAAATATTTTTAATAACTGTGAAAGCTATAAAAATAAATTGAAAACTTTTCCCACAAAAATGAACAAGAAGAAATAAACAAGAAAGTTATTAAAAACCACAAACAAACCGCGTAAATTATTTCAAATAAAGTAGCTACCACCTTTTAACCTTTGGTAAGAACACGCAGTCAATAGTCACTCCTAAAAAAAAACATTGATATAGAAAATCCTTTTCTTTCATTTTACCACCCCAAAAACTTTGAATTACTTGGGATGATGGAATCACTTAATCGAGAGCAAATTACCAAAGATTCAAAAAATAGAATATTTGAAATTAATATACTTATATCTATAGAATTAAATTAAATGATGCTTACTTATCACCTTAAGAATGAAAGTCAGTAATTTAAAAATGTTGTGTTTTTGTGTATGACATACAGATTAGATGTACATAATAACGTCAAAACTATTTTACATTCATAATATAACTACATACGTTGTCTTTGTCTTCTAAACAAACAATTCATAATTGCTTAAGTATAATTGTCCAAAGTCGTGGCTGGCTGACTGACTGGCTGCTGGAAAAAGAAAGTTTATGTTAGACTCGTACTCCATATATTTAATCGTTTCCATCATTCCATTTATTTCAAATTGCCATTAGATTAATTAGGCCATCTCATTGGAACTCGCTACTTTTTTTTTATTGTGTATAATATCATTTAAAAGAACGAACAAAGTCTTTAGCTGGAGACGTGGTGCATAGGATTTCGTGTCCGCCTAAAACGCAGAACGTCTGGGTTCGAATTCTATCTAAGGCCACTAGAAAATATATTCAGCGGTGGTGCTCTCCTCTCAAATACTGGCGATATTTATGAGGTATTCAGCAAGCAATAACTGGTGTCCACCGTAGCGCAGAGGTTAGCATGTCCACCTATGACGCTGAACGCCTGGGTTCGAATCCTGGCGAGATCATCAGAAAAAAAATTTCAACGGTGGTTTTCCGCTCCTAATGCTGGCAACATTTGTGAGGTACTATGCCATGTAAAACTTCTCTCCAAAGAGGTGTCGCACTCGGCTATAAAAAGGAGGCCCATTATCATTGAGCTTAAAACTTGAATCGGACTGCACTCATTGATATGTGCGAAGTTTGTCCCTGTCCGTTTGCATATTTGCATAACTGTTCCTCAAAGAAGTGTCGCCCTGCAGCAAGACGTTCGTTGTCGGTATGCAATTGGCATTTGCATTTGCATACCTACCAACAAGTGGAGTTTTACGGTAACAATTTTCTAGTCACCAGCAATAAATTTCTGTTTTTAGTTTTGTCTTCAAGGCGTGAATTTAAAACAATAGGGAATATAAGTTATGATCAGGTAATCAGTTGACCACTTAATTGATTCGGCATTCCGAAATACAGATGTAGCAATAGAAACTTCTCTTTTCGATGGCAAGTTCCGCCGACTTTTTTTAGTGTATTATTGGTCAAGTTCTTGATTTGATTATGGCAATAAATTATATATAGTTAAAAATCAAATAATAATTACTATTTTAGTTAATATAAAAAGACAAGGAGGCCACCGTAGCGCAGAGGTGCGTGTGTCCGCCTATGACGCTGAACGCCTGGGGCCTAATTCTCGCATCCGCAATCGACTTTTTACGACAGAGTTTCCCTTTTTTGGATTATGGCATCCGTTATCGGTTAATTCTATTCGAAACTTGAAATGCGAGTTTTTGCCCGCATTTACCTATCGTAAATAATAACAAATGTTCGTGCATTTTCCAGAAACTAAGCTAAAAGTAGAACATCGAAGTATATATTTCATAAAATAAAACAATAATTACAATATATTCACATTTTTGTGCCCCTGAATTTGACAAAAATTAACTTTGGGCTTAAGCCAAATTCGGCAAAGCAGGTTATCAAATTATCTACAGACATGAACAAACCAAAAGTTGAATAATTTACTCACTAACTTTAAGGCAGCAGGATATTTTTCTGACTTTATCCAATTGTACTTTGGCTGTTGTTCACCTTGTGGCTGCCTGAAAAAGCCAACATCAAACAAGCACCGCTTGCTGTGCTGGAGACGATGTAATCCACATATTTGTTGTCCTCTTTCACATAAAACAATTATTTATAGTGGAAAAACAGTAACATATGCTTTACAAAACAAATGCATAATGTTTAAAACGTTTTATTTTTTTAATTGTAATGCCTTTTTTAACAACCACCATTTGCTTTGTTTATCTTTGAGATGGCAAAATATGCTCCGCATATCGATTTTTTCTTCCCCGAAATTGATAAATCGATTTTGAAAAATTACGATCATAAGCCATAATCCAGATTGTACTTACGAAACGGAATTAATCTTCGAACAAAAACTCGCTCGATATCGGATGCGAGAATTAGGCCCCTGGGTTTGAATCCTGGAGAGAAGATCAGAAAAAAATGTTAGCTGTCGTTTTCCCCTCCTAATGCTGGCGTAATTTGTGAGGTGCCATGTAAAAACTATAGACTATAAAAAGGAGGCCCCTAACCATTGAGTTTAAACTTAAAGCGGAAAGCACTCATTCATATGTGTGAAGTTTGCCCCTGTTCCTTATTGGAATGTTCATGGGCAAAGGCAATATCGATCACGGTTAACATCGTTAGGTTAGGTAAGAGTGGCAGTCCTTTACAGACTCACTTAGACAATTTTAAGTCCAGAGTAGCGACAGACCAAGACCTTCTGGCGGGAATCGAACCCACGACCCCTGCACTGGTAATCCAAGCACGTTACCAACTCGGCTACCGGTGCGCCCCAAAGTTAACATCGTTAATGCACACAATTTTTGGCGACAAATTATTGTTGAGAGTTGCATAATGCCACTATTGGTAGGTATGGTCCCTATAAAATCTTTGAGCGTAGATAAAAAGTTGAGATAAACAGACATCTATTCAAGCGTAAACATTTTTGGAAATCGTAGTAGATTTATGAGTCGATTATGAATAGCAACCAACGTTGAGTTGAGTGGTTGTCTGACAACGCAACCAAAATACGAATTTATATTATGTATGGCAACTTTTGTCAATTGATGTCGGTAAGAGTGTTGTGGCAGTCCGGCAGCAAGAACATGTGTTAACGAATAATTAAATCTCCACAAAAAGGGCCAGAAGTTGTGAAATACCATGAATTAATATTTTATATTTAATTTAAAGCGCCGTTGAACTATTTTTTTTTGTATTTATTAAAGTTTAAAAGATCATTTCACAACCTGTGCTGCATTTGGGTTTGCCTGCATTTTTTCTAATATCAAGAATTATTGATTTGTGGTGATTTTAAACATAGTGAAGCCTACAGACACCAGCACATTTGTAATAAACAAACAAATGAACAATTTGAACACAAAAAAAATATAAATTTCCTTTTAATTTCGCTGCTTATTTGCAAAAAAAAAATCAACAGAGCAACAAAAAGGTGGTTGCCGAAAAATACCATTTTTAGCAACTGGCATTGGCAACTTCAGTTGAAAGTTGCCATCCGTAATGCAAATTTGTCAACTGACAACGCAATTGAACTAAGATTGCCATCCATAATCGACCCATTAAACATATTTAACACTTTTGAATGGACTCAATGCCCTCTTTGCAATGCCAATATTTTAAGCATCCGACATGCAATTCTTGAGTGTCATAATTTAATTGAAGCCCAGATTACAATTTATGGTAAACAATGCTTCGCTGAGCTTCTATGCAAAACCCACTCCAATAATATTGATGCTGTCATAAAATTACTGAGACATTGTAATATATACTATTTAATCTAAATTTAAACTAAACATTGTAATATATACTGTAATTGGGCCGCTGACCTACAAACGATATTCAAGGCACTAGTTTTCCAGAAATTTCATTTTCTTAATACACATTCTTTGGCTTGGGGTAAATAACCCGACTTTGAAGGGGACAAGATAGTTATTGATGAGTAAATAAAGAACAGTTATTTTTAAAAATTAAAAAAACGGTTATTTTTTGATCAGAGCTCGTATCAAAACAAAAAATCAAAAAAAAAAAAAAAAAAAAAAAATAGCCGACTTTATCCATTTTCACTGAAATTCACAATATATGTATACATATCTAATATTAGAGTCTTATCATTTAACCCTTTCACTACCGCATAAAAAGTAGCAATATTAGTTGAATCGCCAAGAAGCACAAAAAAGCCATTTTTCGAGAATATACGTATGTTATTTGGCTTGTCTGTTGCAAAATGTCCTCCAAAGAGGACATTCGTAGTCATTGAATTAAATCCAACGAAAAATTATCAATGCTTACATTTTAAGATACTTCCTTTGATGTAGGTCATTGTGGATTGAAATGGGGCATAGCGGTTCATATTTTGATATACCGATCAACTGATATATCATCTTAAGCCCTAGTACGCCCTCTAGGGGCTGATTTCTTTAAAAATTTAATTTTAATAATCAACCTCGAGCAAATGTTATGATATTGAACTTACATGCAAAGTTTAGTACAATTCTTTTTATATTCCGATATAGCCCATCTAAGGCGCAATTGTTATCCGAAATTGTGAAATTTTGCACCATGATTTCTGTTATTACTTTCAACATAGAGGCCAAATTTGGTCCAAAATCGGCATGTAACAAAAACCTTGTATATAGCAATATCAGCGATTTTACAACCGTTGACTACCGAGGTCCATTTCAAAGGACATGGTTCTTTCGGAATACACTGCACTCACATTAGGCTTGATCTCTAATTTTTTTGTATGCATTTTATCATACAACACTTCTTCTTTCCGGAAAAAAATCATCGTTTATATATCAGCAATAGATCCAGAAGGCAATTTTCAGAACTTATTAAAAAAAAACGACAGCGTCACGCAAAATCAAAATTAAACTGACTAAATACGTGTTGTGCAGTTCACCATTGATATGGGCAATTTCATTGTAACGGGTGTTACATTTTTTACTGAAATATACGAATATATCTTCTGAACAAATATATTTAAATGCTTCACTTTATTGGGTCGATTATGGATTGCAACTCGACTACAGTTGCCTTATCAGTAGTGGAATTCAGTAAAGTGTTATCGTTTAGTTAAAAAGTGATAACAGAAAAGTTAACGAACTTGGTATTCAGTAGCCACTTTTAACGATAATCGGCATCGTTAAAATCAGCTGTTTCGCTAACGAATAGAAATTCGTTAACTAAACGACGAACAGTTATTTGATGTACACTTAACGAAATAAATAAAGAAAATATTTCCGATGGCTTAAGAGTATTTTTTACTTGTTTTTCTTAAAGCATGTCGGATATGAATAAGCGTGGTAGCGTGTTTTTCTTAATATGAAAAAACTGTCCGCAAAAGTTTTATACGAACAAATTGGTATTGATAGTACTTTTCCTAAATAATTGTGTACATTTTATTTAGATTTGTGATGTTGTTAAATTGATAAAAAAAAAAGATTATTATTTTTATCGATTCCTCTTTGTGTTTTTCGTGTTTTTGGGTAGAGTTGCCAAAGAGAAAAAATAGATAACGATTTCTGTTAACGAGGAATTAGGGAATAACACAATCGTTAGTGTAAACGATTTTTTTTGTTGACATATTTAACTAAACGGTGTTCGTTATAAAGGCTGGTACTATATTCGCTTTTCAGAGGTGAAAACACATGTTTTTCACGATTACTTTTTTGAAACACTACAAAAATCTCAATGATAGCATAGTACTTTTATGAACATTTTTTTCATAAGTGATGAGGGAATGTCCTACTGAATGAAATCAAGTTTTTTTGCTTCAAAATCTATTATCTAAAACAAGTAAAAGCGTGCTAAGTTCGGCCGGGTCAAATCTTGGGAACCCACCACCGTGGATTCTGCTAAAGCTTTTATACAAAATATATTTAGTTGAAGGGCTAAAGCTGCTAAAGCTTTTATACAAAATATATTTAGTTGAAGGGCATAATTTTACTCTGCATACCAAACTTCTGTCAAACCAGCAAAAATTAAGGCTTCTAGGAAGCGAACAAGGATGATCGAGAGGCCGGTTCACTATATCAGATTTGGACCGTATTTGGCACAGTTGTTGAAAGTCTTAACAAAAAACAACATGCAAAATTTCAGGCAAATCGGACAAATTATTACGACTTCTTGGGCTTGAGAAGTCAAATCGGGAGATCGGTTTATATGGGAGCTATATAAGGTTATGAGCCCATTTGTACCGTACTTGACACACTTGTTGGAAGTCATAACAAAACACCACATGCAAATTTCATCCAAATTGAACAAAAATTGCGGCTTCCGGAGGCTTAAGAAATCAAATCGGGAGATCGGTTTATATGGGAGCTAAATCTGAACCGATATGGCCCATTTGTAATCCCCAACGACCTACATCAATATTTAGTACTGGTGGGAAATTTCAAGCGGCTAGCTTTACGCGTTCGACCGCTAACTTGATTTCGACAGACGAAACAACGGACGGATATGTCCAGATCGACTCAGAACGTCGAGATGATCAAGAATATATATACTTTATGGGGTCTTAGACGAATATATCGAGGTGTTACAAACCGAATGACTAAACAAGTATACCCCCATCCAATGGCGGTGGGTATAAAAGGTAATCATGAAAAATTTTCGCTAAAAGCGAATATAGTACCACCCTTAAGTTACAGAATTGCAGTACAGGAGACAAAACCACCAAGCAAAAATTAGCATAAAGTTGGACATTTTTGTCAATTTCATTCAATATTAGTATATTTAAAGTTCAGCTGTTACGAAATTTGTAAAAAAGTACGTAATTCAATACGAAAATGAAATTTTTTTCTATTGAATTCATTTAATATCTTTTTTATTTTATTTCACCTTAGTTTATTTATTTTAAGATATTTTTGCCACTTAAATTTTTTCATTAGCCTAGAATGTATTTTTTTCAGAGACTTATGTCGTCTTTTGAATAAATGTATGCAATTTATTTTGCACTCCATGTTCATATTTTGCTAAATGTAACGGGCGTTACATGCTAAAAAGAGAAGTTTTTCATAGTTAATATAAAGTTATTCAAAACGATAGATCATAATTGGATATCTTACTGTTTCCTGAAGTTTGTCAATAGCTGTGAGCACCGCAGAGGCAAATGAGAGCATGCCAAAGAAACTTGGCGCCACCGCGAATATTGAGAAATCAATTCTTTCAGAATGCCGCTACGATGATAGCGATTTTAACCTTACAAGGGCCCCCTTCGAGTGGCTTTGTCACTAATTAGTGAGCAGTGCAAAGGTATAAGCATGCCTTTCGAATGCAACGTTGGGTCTTGCTGGTTAACTTTTTAATATAGCGCATTGAAAAAAAAAATAGAATCCAACAACCAACATCTCTTCAAAAGGCCATCTAGCATCAGCAACACACACAGAGCCAAGACTTGTTATCCAGACAATCTTTGAGCTTAAACTTGAATCAGACAGCAATCATTGATATATGAAAATTTTGCATTTGGCATAAGTCACCATTAAGTCCCAAATATAGGGTCTTCGGTATGCAGATGTATGTGCGGGAGAAAAACGTGTTCAGAAGGTGAAAGACTTGCAGTATATTCATATGTGCTGTCATATTGCTTATAGCGCAGTACACAATCATGACTTAATGAGTATGCAACAGAATTTTCCAAAGACTTATAGTTTGTTAGCCCTATTTTGACTGATGTCAGACGACAAAGTCCTGGAGATTCTGCAGTCATGTACTCATGAGGTCTGCGAGATAAAGTTGAATAAATTGCGCGTTTGCAAAATTGGTCAGTTATTTACGTGCCCATGTACCCCAGTCTGTGATAGGTAATCACCCTCATTCCCGGTGTCGAAAGCGAAAATCGTCAGCAGTCGTTGTCGAAGACGAATTTCCAATTTCGTGGTATTCTGTAACTTATTCGCCTCCGACAGTTTGATAATAGAAAAAATATTGTTGTAAATAAAAAAAAAATATATAAAAGTAGGTTTCATACTCATTCGACAAACATGCCCGATGTAGTTTGGAATGCAATTAACTAATATATCGATGGTCAAATTTGACAGTCGAATTCGAATGTAAAATGTAAACGACAATTTGTCGTCTTCGACAATCACAATACCGTAAAAATGTCGACTACGCCATCGCCAACCGGAATAAGGGGGAATGAAAGTACTTGTAGTTTATTCGGTCCTAAAAGACCGCGCTTATATCCGGCATTCTCTAAGATATGCCAATGTGTCAAAGTGGACCCAGTCAAATCAATCAAGAAATTTATAGAAAATCCATAATCCATTTTAAACGGTCATCTCTAAATAATTGTGTGGAAGTGCATATGTTGCGTTATATTCTGTACGTATGACGAGTTATTGGGTCAATTGTGGATATAAAATAAAATAAAAACTTATATGACAAATATTGACAATTGATGTCGATAATAGTGTGTTGTCAGTCCGGCAGCAACAAAAAGTGCCAATAAATACATTAATCAACGCAAATAAGGCCGACCGTTATGCAATTTCATCTATAGCATGTTATTTTTAATTAAAAGCACTGTCGAACTATTTTTTTTATTTCTTAATAATCACCACTGAGCTTGGCTCTTGCATTTATATCCAAGTTAATTAGCGATATGTCTGCTGCGGTCTGGTCCAATAGATATAGACACTTTTGGCAATGTCCCACAAACTGTGTAATAAAGCTAGGCGCTTGAAATTTTGCAAGAATACTTCATATAAGTGTAGGTCGTAGGTTAGGATTTTAAATACCTTATAAACTAATGCTGGGTCTTGACTTCCTAAGCCTCCAGAGGGCGCAGTTCTTATCCGATTTGTGTAAATTTTGTATGAGGCGTTTTTTTATGACTTCCAACAACTGTGTCAAGTATGATCGAAATCAGTTCATAACCTGATATAGTTCCTATATAAATCAAGGACGCAATTATTATCCGTTTTTCTGAAATTTTGCATGGTGGCCTATGTGGACTGAATCGGTCCATAACCTAATACACATTGCTCCCATGTAAACCAATCTCCCGATTTTACTTCATGAGCATAGGCCGTAATTCTTATCCGATTTGGCTGAAATATTGCACAATGACTTCTGCTTCAGTTCATAACCTGATATAGTTCCCATATAAATCAAGGGCGCAATTATTATCCGATTTTTTGAAATTTTGCATGAAGTGGACTGCATAGGTGCATAATCTAATATACATTGCTCCCATATTAACCGATCTCCGGATTTTACTTCATGAGGAACATGAGCAAAACACCCTTTTTAGCAACCGACATTGGCAACTTTGGTTTAAAGTTGCCATCCGTAAATTTGTCAACTGACAACGCAATTGAACTAAGATTGCCAGCCCTACGAATTTATTGTTGACTTAAGAAGCGCCATGGGATGGCGTCGATAATATCTATGCGTCGCCTATAAATAAAAAAAATTGTGAAATGTACTGCTAATGAAATATCTTAGTTCTTTCTTAAATTAAAGAGAAATAAAATGGAGAAATCTATTCAGAAAATTTTATGTACAATCCGCACCATCAATGTTGGCTGGAAGTTGGGGCGGTGGTGAGATAGACATGAAAGTAATTTAAACAAATTCTAGATTTTTTCCAGAAATTGTTCCGTTAATTTTGAAGTCATAAAGCTATTTTATTTTGAATATAAAATAGTTTTTGTTTTTTGCAAAACAATCTCTTTAGAATATATAACCCAAAGTTTGAAAGTTTAAATTGTGCTTGAAAACAAATTGGCTATTGCATACAAATTTTTTAAACACTACATTCTGCTACTATAAACACAGAGATAGAAATGGAAAGCATATTATTTTAAGTATGCATTCACAAGTAGACAAAAAACAAAAACATTCTACATCCGTATTTTTGCTATACATTCAAAAATGAATATCAATATAAAACAGGATTAAATGGCGGATATTATACAGGCGCACTTCAACAGGCTCACAGTACCACAACACCTCATGATGCCCCACATAGTGTAGGAGGCGCTCTAGCACCGCCAACAACTGCTTCAAATGTCAATCCATCGCCAGTACCAACGGTACCGCCGATACATGTATTGCCACAGGTGGGATTGCAGCTAGGACTTGTGAGTAGTAAATCGGTAGGTATAGTTCTTAAAAAAACAAAAAAAAAAAAAAAAGAATCATTCTTTTTCTTTAATCACCCTCCATACACTATACACCCATTCACACATACACACACACACACACATACATACATGCCTATGTAGATGCATATTTGTAAGTTTTATTTTTGATATACAATACATACATATTTGTGACGAAACAGTTGTTATTGTTGAAACAACTTAACCTACATACATAATTACCATTAAAAAGAAAATTGGCGCAATTTGTTGTTTGTTTGTTTGATTGATTTTTTTTCCTTTCTTTAACTTATGTTTTAGTTTTACTACACTATCGTTTGCTACTTTTGTGATTAAGATTTTGTTGAAACTTATCTACTTGCTACCTCTGATACGTACAAACAAAAACGGACATACATAGATTTAATCTGTCACTCATGTAATGCAGTTGAGTTGCTACGTTTGACATTTGCTCTCTATTAATCTTTGGAACAGTGACAGGCAAACGCCATTTTACCATCTAGAGATGGAATTTGCTGTATTTAGTGCCACATTGCTCGTCACTGCTATATTTATATTTGTGAAATTGTTATTGTTGTTGTGTTCTTCTAGTATTGCTATAATGTCGTTGTTGTTGTTGTTGTTGGTTGTTCAATCAGTTGCAAAAATTCAAGTTGGCCAAGTAAAGAAAAAACAAAAATAAGAAATCGTAAAAGGAACGAAAATGATTGAAGAAAAAAATTAACATCCTCCATCCCACCAATCAATCCACTTTGAAACTGTATCTCTCTGTCTCTCTCTCTCTCTCTCTCTCTCAGTAATTGTCTTATAAACTTGTATTGGCGTTGTGTTTGTTTATGGTTTATATGTGATTTGTTCAACTGCTGGAAGGCCAATCTTCAAGAGTTTGCTGCTTCTTCTAGTACTAAAGAACATAGGGGTATATATTTTGTTTTATTTCAATTTAATTTCACTTTTCATGTTTGACATTTATTAATATTTTTCCTTTTCCTAAATCAAAGTAGTAATTTCAAGGCGTTGAATGTAGATATTAAAGCATTTCTTGTTTAAAATTTCATATTCTTGCAGCCCCAGACGGCGCCCGACCCTAATAATCATCATCCATCCACATCTAAGCCAGAGTCATCGGAGGTTCAATAGTTCAAAGGCGCCAACGACCCCAGCAAAACCACCACCACCAACACTAACACTACTACAGCAGCCAATACCTCTTCATTTCTTTCAATAACATTCGATGGAAAGACACTTTAGAAGTGCCATTGGAAGATTAGACGGCCACCAATGATCCAGCTAGACAGCCAGCCAGCCAGCCAGCCAGTCAGCCCCCCTTAAGCAGCACAGTGACTTTGTAAACACCAATTCGGTAACACTCCCAAGCAAACTACTCTTCTACCACCCCTTACATAGTATATGAACAATAAAATGCTCATCCTTTCCACAATATCAGCAAACTTCGTTTTTAATAAGTATTGTAGCATCAACTTGTTAAGAGGGTAACTACACGCAAGGAGCTGTGGAAATAATACAAATCAATGAAATCAATGACAACAACACAATTCGAGTCTCCAAATTATATAAAATTTTCCATTATTACAGAGAATCAGACATTTTGAGCATACTTCCCATTTAAAACTTTTTGCACAAGAACAAAAATTTTACCGATGAGAGGAGGATATGGGAAGAACAAGATTAGCCAAATTTGTGATGAAAAATAACTGACACAGCTAGCTATACACTTCCAAATTGTAATTAGAATGAAACCCTCGAAATCAGCCCACAAGCGAACAGCTTTTTTTATTCAACTCAAACTTCAATTGTGTATATCTATCATTGAAATCATTTGCAATTGCAATGAAGTACATTTACACTGCTGCGTACATCATTTAAAATTCTAAGAAAGAACCTAAACACACAATTTTAACGTGTTTCTAATAAACGAAATACATTATACACATAAACATACATAACTTATGTATGAGAATGAATGAATCCATCTTCCCAACATCACCATTAATCCAACCACCAGCCAGCCAACCCTCATATAAATATAACAAGATTAAAAAGTAATAAAAAAGCCAAATCTTTCGGGTGGGTAACTACAACAAAAAAAATGCAAACTCTTTAAATAAATTTAATGCATCTAATAATAGTCATGAGACTTCTACAAATACATAAATTGGTCTTTCGTCCCCTTTGTTTCGTTTGTTTACATAACTATATTCGGCATAAGCTACCTTGGGTAATAGCAATGGATCGGACTTGAAATCAATAATGCAAATATATCCCCTTTTAACTTGTGTGGCACGCTTTTTTTGCCTCTTATTTTTAATCCACTTGCGGGAAAGTCTACCATCTACGACTAAAGTTTATCTGTGTTTACTCGGCTTAAACATTTTATGTTAATTTTTTTTTTTTTGCTTTGGTAGTGGCAAAACATGATCATACCAGCACCACAACCACCATAAATCCTTTTAATTTTTATTTCTTTATAATTTATTTTATTTTTGTTGTAAAGAAAAGTAATTCAAAAAGTCCTTATTTACGTGTCTGAAACAAATAAACAAAAATACATTTACTGTATCTATAAATATACGTTAATTTTAAGTATATTAAACTTATGTCTAACTTTTACTTTCTATTAAATACTATTACTTTTATGTTTTGAAATAAGCTTTTTTGGTACATCTCTATGTTAAAGAAAGAAAAACAAAGAAGAAATTTCTGATTAACGATAAACAAGTTTTAAATTCAGATTTATTCTGGTAGTTTTAAGTCATCAGCGATAATTACAAATAAACAATATATAAAAATTGAAAATCTGTTGTTGTTTCTTCGCCTGATGAAGAAAAACTTTTTACGGTCTTCTCTAGAAGTTGAGATGTTCAGTGGCCGAGGCAACAATAGGTCCTGCCTCGTAAGCAACTTTGATTTCAAAGAAATTAAGTTGTCATATATCGTACAGCGTTATTTCGACCATATCAAACAAGGTGTGCAGGATGTTGTTGTTGATGTTGTAGCAAAATGTGCATGTGGAGGCAGCGATACGGCCCAAGTGCATATTACTGGCACTTGAAAAGAGGGTGCAGATATTAATCCGCCCCATGCCACTATGGACATACACTTTAATCCCACGGCAGCCGGTTGTACGCAACGGATTTTCGTCATGGGAGAGGCACATCCCGGAGTGGCTTCTCCGAACACTTCTGGTCCGACCTCTCCTGTACGGCAATATACGCAACAGCAGCATCCCGCCCAAATATTGTCTGGCCAGTGCCGGGAAATGTATCGTTTTTGCAGCTAAACTGCAACGGACTCCGTGGCAAGATCGATGAAATTGTGGACTTCATGAGTCGGAAGAGCATATTGGTCGCAGCGATCCAGAAGACAAAGCTGGCCAACACCTGCAACTTGCACAGTTGTCACGGATACAATGTGCTACGTAAGGATCGCTCAAGGAATAGAGGTGGGGGATTGGCCTTCGTGATACACCATTCCGTGCAATATAGACCCCATCTCGCCTGCGCCTGTCGCTAATGACCCCTACATGGAGTGCATGGGGATAGCAGTCAGGTCCAATACTGCCGAGATAGAGCTGTACAACGTGTACATACCGCTGGTTGGTAGCTGTGTCCCGATTAATGGCCAAGCTTACAACCCCGATATAAGTGGGTTACTATCTGGCCATAATCGTCTGGTTCTAGGGTACTTTAATGCGCACCACACTTCATAACATTCTCCCCTAGGTAACGACTAGCGTGGCATAGCTTTGGCAGAGCAGATTGAAGGCTCCACGTTTTGAATGAGGTGAATGAGGATGCACCCACTAGGATTACGAGGAGGTGTAGCAGCTCGCCAGACATTTCCATTGCATCCCCTGATCTTCTGAGTGACGTATCCTTGCAAGCCGTCATCTCTTTAGGGTCAGACCACCTCCCCATAATTCTCACCATAGAGCGACCACTTCATAACCCCTGAGCGCCGGACCTTTATCATTCAGAAAAAGGCCGATTGGGCTCGCTTCAGAGAGTTACCAATCGCCGCTTTAGTGAACTGCCACCCCCCTCGGATGTGCTAGTGGCCGAGAGGAAATTCCGAGACATCATTAACGCAGCAGCCGCTCGCTTTATACCAGCCAGTCGAATACCCCAAGTGCGGCCCAATTTCCCGGCGCAGGCAGTGGTAACGTGATGGGATTCGTTGTATGGACCCCACTAACCCCAGAATCAGCGAGCTGAATCTGGCTCTGGTGTAGGCAAGCTGTGGTCTACTGTTAAGTCACTCTCGAACCCCGGTAGACGGGATGACAGGACCTCAGTCACTTTTGGCGAAGTAACCGTGACTGATCCGAAGAGATGCGCCAGGTTGTTAAACCGTCAATTTATTGTGCATCCCGAGAGAGACAGGGCAAGGAGGAGAGCCATTAGCCGTATTCGTGGTCTCCGAGCCGATGAACAGCCATCACAATTTACCGTGGGCGAAGTTACGAATGTCATCCGTGGCGCCAAACCTTCCAAGGCGTTGGGCCCCGACGGAATCTCTACATTGATGCTGAAGAATCTGGATTTACCTGGAGTTGAGTACCTTACCACTGTCCTTAACCTGTCATTGAACACTCTTATAGTTTCCGATGTCTGGAAAATGGGCAGAGTGATCCCGCTACTGAAGCCTGGTAAATACCCGAGTTTGGGGGAGTCGTACAGATCGATTTCCCTTCTCTCACCAGTGGCTAAGACGCTTGAGGCATTACACCTACCGAGCCTCGTAGGAGAATTTCCATTCGCCGAGCATCAACACGGATTTCGGAGACTGCACAGCACAACAACAGCTTTGCATGCCATCACCACACACATTTGCCGTGGCTTCAATCAACCCAGGCCATGTGATAGGACGGTCCTCGTGGCACTGGACCTATCAAAGGCATTCGACACGGTCAGCCATGCCAAATTATTTGAGGACATCGCCAACACGTCCCTCCAGCCAGGCCTGAAACGTTGGGTCGCGAATTATCTGTGTGGCCGCCAGTCATTTGTGGAATTTAGGGATAAGAAGTCAAAACACCGTAGAGTGAAACAGGGAGTTCCCCAAGGTGGGGTGATATCTCCGGCTCTGTTTAACCTCTACCTATCCTCCATCCCACCTCCTCCAGACGGCATAGAGATCGTATCATATGAGGACGACTGTACGATCATGGCATCAGGCCCCCCACCCATTGATAACATCTGCGATAGGTTGAAGGTCTACCTCAACGAGCTTGCCTCGTATTTCGCTGCAAGAAATCTGAAGATATCCGCCACCAAATCTTCAGCCACACTGTTCACTACAAATACGCGTGAGGTGAATTCTGAGCTGACTATGATGGCCGATGGAGAAATGATTCCGACCATCAAGTGTCCCAAAATACTTGGCGTCACATTTGACAGCTCCTACACTTTCTCCCCACATGCCACAGCAATCTGCAATAAAGTCAAAAGTAGAAACAAGGTCCTCAAGTCACTCGCTGGCAGCACTTGGGGTGCAGACAAAGAAACCTTGTTGACCACGTACAAAGCAATTGGCCGGTCTGTGGTAAGTTATGCAGCGCCAGAGTGGTCACGTCAACTTTGTGACACGCAGTGGAATAATATTCAGATCTGTCAGAATGCCGCCCTCCGAACTGCGTCGGGCTGTCTCCTTAGTTCTCATGTGGACCACCTCCATCAGGAGACAAAGATCCTACCAGTGCGAAGACATAACTACATGCTGTCTAAGCAATACCTTTTGGGCTGTTATCGCAGAAATCATCCAAATCATCATCTTGTGGATGGATACCCACCGCCCAGAAGCCTTAAGGTTGATCTACACGATCTAGAGCGTGAGGTCCAGCGCTACAAGAGAGAACCTCTAGATCAAGCGGCATATCAAGCGGGTCTGAACAACATTCATGCAGACACGGTAGCAGACGCGTTAATTGGCTACCGGGTGAATGTAGTCCTTGGAGAACGACCGCCACCCATTGCACCCGAAGAAATCGACCTCCCCCGGCAAACCAGAGTGGTTCTAGCTCAATTACGTTCCGGCAGATGCAGCCGCCTCAATTCCCACAGAGCTAGGATTGATGCCGATGTGCAAGATGTATGTCCCGATTGTAACCAGGGACCGCACGATACACGTCACCTGTTTAACTGCCCGGCCAGACCCACTCGACTCAGACCCAGATCCCTGTGGACGCACCCCATCTTAGTCGCGGAGTTCCTGGGTCTTGACACTCAACAGAATCAAGCAGACGAAAGATAGTACACAATAAACTGCTACAACAACATAGACTAACACTCCTTAGGGCAAACGATTTTTTGTCGACATATTTAACTAAACGATGTTCTTTATAAGTTGCAGAATTGGGGTACAGGCGTCCTGGCGGACATGCTAACCCCTGCGCTACGTTGGACCCAGTGGAGTACGCAACTCAAACGAAATTTTCGGTTGCAGACAATGGAATATAGTTGTGTATACTACAAGATGGCGACAAACATCGATTTATAAGTTTGCCCGATTTTTAATCATTATGGGAATGCCTTTTGTCACCCTGTTATGCAAAGAAAATTTCATTTGAGTTGCATACTATAGCGGTTTGCATTCAAACAGCTCCGACCGTTTTGATGATTTCACTAAATGTATATCTTGTGTATGTAAACCTTGCGAAGACATGTATAACATACGTTCAGAGAAACTCTGACTGACACAAACACATAAATAGGATATGGGTTCGACAATCGCAATTAAGAAGAAAGAATACAACACGATTTTATATACATATATATATATGTATATATGGATTATTTTAAAATAAGGGATTTATTTGATTTCTATGTATTACATTTACATACCATCTACATGCAACATGTAATAAATGCACAGGCTATTGGGATTTAAATACAGTTTCAAACATTTACAATTAAAAACTAAGTTGAGGATATAAAACTTGGTTACATTCTCCTTCGTCCTTTTTTTAATTTGTTTTGATGATATTTCGTGACTTTCTCGCATGTACATACCTTCCTCACACGTATGTATGTATGTATATCACTTGCATGTTGGCAAAATAATATAAACACAGGCAAACATATACGTATGTATGTATGTGTACGCATGGGTTTATTTGTGTATGTAAATAATTGGAATGTGAAGGAGTTGTTTTTAATAATATATGTATGTATGTATATATATATATATATATATTTATGTATGTGTGTCCGGTATGTTGGTTTTCAAATCACATTAGTTTGCTGTAGATACTTGACGTTGGTCGGGGATTGAGGTGGTAATGACAAAACGGCATAGAGGAACTAACATTCAAATCAGAGATGAGCGATTTTCGTTATACATTTAAAATGTCGTTTTCAAAATTTGATTAAAATATCGAATAGTTGTTGTGTCTTGAATATGTATGCATTAATGAATGTATTTTGTAAATAACATTGTTTATTTTGCATCTTGCATAAACTTCTTGAAGAATGATGTGTATACCTTTAATGTAAAATTTTCAAATAAAAACTTATATACTTGTTAACAAATTTGCCAAATTATAGCTAATAATCAATAATCACTATGTGCTCGTGCCCTTTTCGGCTCAACGCAAGCGCCCTAAATGCGGTCGGAGCAGTTTGAATGCACCATACAGTGTCAAACCGATGAGGCCATACTTTACTGTATATTTACATATACGCGTACTTAAACTGGCCGGCGGTATCTCCATGATAGTGGGAATTATGTGGGCATCGACATTGCCCCACATTTTAGCAATGCCATTAGCATGCCCGATGCCGA
Organism: Stomoxys calcitrans; assembly: GCF_963082655.1. Lineage (NCBI taxonomy): Eukaryota > Metazoa > Arthropoda > Insecta > Diptera > Muscidae > Stomoxys > Stomoxys calcitrans. The sequence continues at coordinate 139,429,318 of NC_081553.1, forward strand.
CCACTCCTACCACACGTACGGGGCGAGGTTCGCCAGAGCCATCAGCTGGGAGTAGTGGCAGAGCAGCCATTTGCAGGGAATGACATAAATACAAATCCCGCTCCTTGACAAATACGTCCGAGAATTCCGGAAATTCACCAGCCATTTCCTGCATTAGTTTTTCCAAGAGATCGCGTTGTTTGCACTCCTCCACCTCTTCTATGCTAATGGTGTCCGAGGAAGTAAGACGCCACACCAGTTTCACGGTTTGCCACAAGGATAGAGCTCTTAAAGCCCGATGTAATGTAACCCGGATTGGCCGATCCCCCAGGTGTAGCATACATCCTGGCAGTTTGTGGATTTCTTCAAAAGCCCGGCGAAATTCACCGCCAGGCGCCATGCCTAAGTCTTTGGCAATTTGAGCACTCATTTGAAGGAGCAAAATAAAAAATATTCCATTAATGTAACCATGCGAATGTATAATGCTGCGAATCTGGAACAAACAAATGAAGTATTTGTGTAAATGATTCTGTTGACATCAACGCAGTTTTTCATACCTTTGCCAAATTGAAACTCTTGGCTTCCTCCAAAAGAGTTTTTTCGTCGAGTTTTAGAATTGGAATGCGCGATGGACATAATTCTACCATAACAACATCTGGACGGATATTACGGATTACCTGAAAAAAAAAAACAAAAATATAAAAAAGAAACAAATAACTAAAACCTTGCTTGGTTATAAGGCCATTGGTTAGCCAATTTTTAAATTAAATTATTTTTGTACTACAAAATAGAAAAACAAAAAAAACTATATTTAAAGTTAGACAGAAAATGTGTTGTTGTTACTAGTGTCAAGACTGCGAGTTAATGTTTAAAATGTGATTTATTGATATAAAAGTATGTGTTTATTAAAATACAAGAAATAAAGAAATTCAGTAATACACGACACGTCTTCACTCATTCGCGGCTCAATGACAACTGTCAACCGTCGTTGACAACTCGGCCTCTCCTGACTCCTCGTCGATCCTAGACGGATGGTCCTCTTCATCAGAATTGGCATCAAGATCTGGGCTACTGTAACACCATGGTTTCATGTGGTCATTTGACATGACATTGCAATATCTTCGCTGGGTTAAACTTAAGTCCGGTAGATCCTCGACGAGGTATCGATCGTTTCCCAATGTTCGTGTGATGATATAAGGCCCCTTATACTTCGGGTCCAACTTGTGTGACTGTCCTGTAGCTTGTGGAACACAATCGATAACCACCAAATCTCCTTCTTCATATTGAGTTGGTTTGACATGACGGGTGTCATATCGTAACTTCCATCTCTCTCTTTGAGCATTAATATTAGCAGCAGCCTGTTCTCGTTTGTCCTGTAGGGTACCTTCAAGATTTGGTTCATCACTCAATGCCTGGATGATTCGGTTGCAACTGACATCTCTTGGATTAAAATTGAAGATAAGTTCATTTGGAGTGAACTTCGACGTAGAATTGGGTTGAGAATTAATACTCCATTGAATTGTTGGGATTTTACTGTCCCATTCTTTGTTTTCATCCGTTAGACACCTCAGAGCATTCAAAAACGTCTGGTTGGCCCTTTCGGCTTGGCCGTTTGCCCTTGGCGTCCTCACCGCTGTTTGGATATGCTGAATGCCATTTACTTCTATAAATCGCTGGAACTCTACTGACGTAAATGCTGTTCCCTTGTCAGATACTATCCGACGTGGCTGACCGAAGATTGACATTACTTCTTGTAGTGCTGTGATAACTGGGGTAGTCTTCGTGTTTCTTGTAGGTTTAATTATCGTGTACTTAGTAAAAGAGCATACAATGACCAACACGTACAGAAATCCTCTTTTGCTCTTTGGAAATGGCCCCAAATGGTCGATATTGATACTTCTGAATGGTATTGGTATTATTTCCTCGACATGTAATTCACCTTCGGGTTTTCCCCCTTTAACTTTCCTGTAGCAGCATTCGGGACACGATGAGATATAAGATTTTACATACCTTCTCATTCTTGGGAACCAGAAATCTTTCTGTAGTCGGTTTAAAGTCTTTTCTATGCTGAAATGACCTACATCATCATGACACGCCTTGGTTATTCGCCATCTGACTTTCTCTGGAATAACCATTCGCTTTAAATCTCCTATCTTTCGGAACAGTCTTCCGTTTTCCATAAAGTAATCCGTTCGTATCTGAGCACATTCACCGTCGTCTGCTGCAGAACATCCACTAAGGACTTTGGCAATATTTCTTAGCTTCGCGTCAGACATTTGGAGTTGGTAAAGCCAATCGTTTACGTTCGCGTTAATGACTAATACTTTGTCTGCAACCGTTTCCGTTTCGATCGGTGGTAAAGTTGGACTGCGGCTCATACCATCCACATGCGTCATCTTCGCACCGGATCGATGTACCATGGTGTAGTCAAACTCTTGTAGCTTAAACCACCACCTTGCAATACGCGGTGGCAATGGAGTCGTCGCTTTCGTAGTTGCCACAGCGTTACAATCCGTTACAATGCGGAAGAGTTTTCCCAATAAATATATTCTGAATCTCTCCACAGTTTCAACAATCGCCAAAACCTCTAGTTCGTGACTGGTATATTGACTTTCTGCTTCCGAACATCTACGGCTATAGTAGAATATAGGCCGGAGTACCGTGCCTTCACCATCTGCCTGGAACAATATACCTGACAATCCAATAGCACTGGCATCCGTATGCACTTCATGTTCCTTTCCGGGATCAAATAGGGTCAGCAAAGGTTGGGACGTAATCTTAGATTTTAGCACTTCAAATGCTTCTTCTTGCTCCGCTTGCCATGAAAATTGTACATCCTTCTTTAAAAGCCTCGTTAACGGCATAGCTATATGGCTGTAATTGTGGACAAACTTTCGGAAAAAGTTGGTGATACCTAAGAACCTTCTGACATCGGATACATTTCCAGGACGTGGAAATTCTTTTATACATTTCGTCTTCTCTTCGCCAGGACTTATCCCTTCAGAGCTTATTATGTGTCCCAAGAAATTCACGGTTTTCCTCATAAATGAACATTTCGTCGGTCTCAGTGTCAAACCCTCCTCTTGAACGGTTGCCAAAAATTCCGTTAACACTTGGATTCCATCTTCGACCGTTTTGCTCGGTATTATCACCTCGTCCACATAACTTACGATGTTCTTTCGATGGTCTAATCTTCTTATAATTTGCGTAATCATTTCCTGGAATACCATGGGCGCATTCGTTAAGCCAAAAGGCATGACGTTGTATTCATAAAGCCCCTCTGGTGTTATGAATGCAGTGTACTTTTTGCATTCCTCTTTTATGGGTATCTGATAGTAGCCTGAAGTCATATCCAAAGTGGTGAAATACTTGTTTCCCGCCAATAACGACAACTGTTCCTCGACCACTGGCATAGAATATTGCTTTTTGATAGTTACAGCATTTAACGCACGGAAGTCAGTACACATACGACTTTCACCATTAGACTTCTTCACCAATAAAACTGATGCGGCATATGGGGAGTTACTTTGACGAATAATCCCACAACGTAGCAGCTTGTCTATGATGTCAGATAACGTTTGCCGTTGACTGAATGGAACTTGGTACCTTTTACCAACTACCGGAGTATCCGTGGATACCGATATTTCCATATAGGTATTTTTACATCGTCCTAGGTCTTCTAAGTTTTCTGCAAAACACTCTTTGTGCGACATAAGCAAATTAATTAGGGTGTCCTTGTGTCCCTCACCGATGTCTTCGCCAATGTCAAATTTGTTTGTTTCTGCAGCTTCGACTTTCAAAATTCCGTACTCAATTGTTAGACGCTTGTCTTGCTTGCATAGCACATCTCTGCCCAACAGAACATCATATGGCATTAGTTCATCAGGAACCACAAAAATAGAAACCTTCGTAAGATCCTCGTCTATCATAATGTCGCATTCAACCATTCCTTTGGCTTCGATTACAGATCCACCAAATCCTTTCATTCTCTTTAACGTTGGTTTACAATTTGCGTTCACCGGGACTGCAGATTCTTTAATCAGGGTGAAGTCACTTCCCGTATCCACGAAACCCAGAAACTTTTCTTTATTTATCGTTACCTCCTTCATCACAGGTGGGCATGACTCTACACTTGGGTCACCGGACATTGCAGCTACATTTGTCCCTTTAGACTTACACTGAGATGCCTCATGTCCGACCTTCGAACAACTTGTACATTTTAGTCTTCTTGGAGGTTGTGGGCAGTTCGTAGATATGTGCCCAAAATTATTACAATTGAAACATTTTGGCCCTTTGCTTCTAGCACCAGATGTAACATTCACATTTCTTCCCTCGTCGTCACCGCTTTGTTGCACCTTCCTCATGACCACTGTTGTCGTTGGCAACCCTTCGAGTGACCTAAGCAGTTCGTTGCAGGTTTGAAGATTCATGGCCAAAAGCGTTCTTGTTAATCCATTGTCATTCAAGCCATTGATAACATATGACACAATGGATTGGTCATCGATGTCTCCTTTTCTTCCAATAGCCAGCATCGAGTAGTAGTATTGAACTAATGACTCACCTGGGGTCCGTCGTCTCGACATCAATTCACGATGAATATCGGCAATACTTACTCGGCATGGAAAATCTTTGAAGAACACTCGCTTAAATTCCTCCCAAGTCGTTACTATAGGAAGAGCGTCTATCCACATTTTGGCAACGCCTTTCATTTTGTGATGTACTGCAAATAATGATGTTTGATCTGACCAAGCATGCATTTGTCTTAGCTTTTCAATTTTGTCAATAAATTGCGTGGATGTGACCGTTTGATTGATGGGGTCAAAATCTGGTAGCATCACAATATAATCCTTCAAACAACCTGATGTATTTGTGGTTGTTGCTTGGTTTCCACTTGGCGGTAAACTACCACAATTCTGCACATGAGTACGGCTTGTCGTACCTTCACTTCTTCCAGAATTCACCGTCAATTGCTGTACACTTTGCGCCAAAGACATCACCACGCTTCGCAATTCTGCCATTTGCCTTTGCATTGAATTTTCATTGGTCTCGGCCTCATCAAACCCTCGGAAATCATCCTGCGATTCATTATCGTCGATTTCTACTTCGTCTGATCCGCATAAAGCCATTAGAGCAGCAATCTTATCAGCCTTATTTCCCGATTGCGGTAAATTCCTTTCCCTTAGAAGTTCGTTCAATTGTGCCACCTTTAATGAATTTAACTTTGCTTTCATTCCTAAAGCTTAGTTTTTCTTCCTTTCGATTCCAGAAAGTACTTTTCTTCGTCTAATCCTCTAGAGTACTCAATCACTTTTTCCCAAAACAGCCGTTAATTTTTCCGTCTTGGTCTTGTGTTACTCGCTTAATAGTTCTCGTTAAGAAACTTGCAAAACTCTTCTTGAAGCAGCCGTTGACTTGCTTTCTGTTTTGATCTCGTGTTTCTCCTTGTTTTTCCGCACATGCAAACACAAAACTCGTTGCACTCCCTTGTGAGTGACGAAATTCACTTTTGAATTCCTCTCGTGTGTCTGTGTGGCTGTCAATGATACTCGTTCCGTTGAATGTAGTCGTGTATTCTCCCTTATTTCAGCCGTGTATCCTAAACACACATAAAACCGTGGCGTTGATTTATTTCAATAAAATAAACTCCAAACTTGGATCTCTTATTCCGATCCCACTTCTGAATTTGTCAAGACTGCGAGTTAATGTTTAAAATGTGATTTATTGATATAAAAGTATGTGTTTATTAAAATACAAGAAATAAAGAAATTCAGTAATACACGACACGTCTTCTCTCATTCGCGGCTCAATGACAACTGTCAACCGTCGTTGACACTAGACTTCAAAAGGTAGCAAAATTCCACACTGCAGGAAAGTCGGGAAGTATATATTCAAGCTGTGCCGCCGAGCAAGCGCTTAGGCTGAGGGAACTTGGCATGCTGAGAGAAGGCGGGCAAGGCCACTGCTCCATCCTGGAGGAAGGTCTTAGACTACCTGTGTTCAAGAGCGATTCGGGAGCAATCCCATGGCAGCCGGTTGTACGTACCTGATTGTCCCGATGGAGTTTTTCATCGGCAAGGGCTGTCGCCTCAGTATCAGAAAATCCTTTCTACAGATCCTGATGTTCCTGATAAACACAAAACATACTCGAAAATTTTAACCAACGATTCGAAATACTTCATTATTTACACTCAACGCATATAAGGTCGCATACAGAATGGATGTGGCGGATTGGCCTACGTGGCGTATAGCCCCACCCATTTCGCCTTAGCCTCGCGCTAGCGATCTCTACATGGAATGTGTGGGGATAGCAGGTCCGGTACTGCCGAGGTAGAGCTATAGTGTTTTTCAAGTTGGTCGTAGGTTATTGGTGTTGTTTGTGAATAAGCACAACTCAGACGAGTTTATTATGAAGCCAAAACAAGCAGTAGAATTACAACAAACATTTTTGTGAGCCAAATAACATATAGATCTACTTTTTGATACTTGGTTTTTTCATAGGCAATCATTTGCGCTCATCGGCAAAACACCCTAAATACCTCAACGAATTAAGGGAGTATTATTAGGGTTGATCTTCGAGAGTCGTAAGCCTCAACAACTATTAATTTGTAAGTGTGCCATACGCTACAAAAATCCCCTTTGTTGTTGTTGTTGTAGCAGTTTGTTGCGTTCTTTCTTTCGTCTGCTTAATTCTGTTGAGTGTCAAGACTCAGGAACTCCGCAACTAAGATGGGGTGCGTCCACAGGGATCTGGGTCTGAGTCGAGTGGGGCTGGCTGGGCAATTAAACAGGTGACGTGTATCGTGCGGTCCCTGGTTACAATCAGAACATACATCGTGCACGTTTGCATCAATCCTTGCTCTGTAACAGTTGAGGCGGCTGCATCTGCCGGAACGTAATTGACCCAGAATTCAATTTCTTCAGGTGCAATGGGAGGCGGTCGTTCTCCAAGGACTACATTCACCTGGCAGCCATTTACCGCATCTGCTACCGTGTCTACTATACCTGCTTGATATGCCGCTGGCAAATATCTTTAGATTTCTTGTAGCGAAATAATAGGCAAATTCGTTGAGGTAGACGTTTGACCTATCGCAGCTGTCATCAATAGGTGGGGGTCTGATGCCATGATCGTACCTTTGTACATTCACATGGCCCGGGCTGATTGAAGCCACAAGATGGACGAGAGATGGCGGATTTTATGAATCGGAAGAACATATTGGTTGCAGAAGTCCAGGAGACAAAGCTGACCAACACCTGAAAGCCCGCACAGTTTTCACGGATACAATGTGCTACGTAAGGATCGCTTAAAGAATGGAGGGGAGGGATTGGCCTTCGTGATACAACATTGCGTGCAGTATAGACCCATCTCGCCTGCGCCTGGCTGTAGTGACCCCGACATGGAGTGCATGGGGATAGCAGTCAGGTCCGGTACTGCCGAGAGAGAGCTATACAACATGCATGTACATGCCGCCGGTAGGTTGTTTTGACCCAGTTGTTCGCCAAGCCTACAAGCCCGACGTAAGTCGTTACTGTCTGGCCATAATCGTCTTGTTCACGTTTCGTGGCATTCTCCCCTAGGTAACGACCAGAGGGTCATAGCTTTGGCAGAGCAGATTGAAGGCTCACGTTTTGTACAGTGGAGGACTACGAGCTCACTTATATAAAATAGGCGCGGCAAGTGATACCTTGTGTGCGGCATGTGGGGAAGATGATGAGATATTGGAGCATCTCCTATATCATTACCCTTCTTTCGCAGCTAACAGATATCGGCACTTATGTGACTGACTTATTTCTGACTTAGATTTTCTATTTCGAGGTTACTTTTTAGTATTTAGAGCGCACAAAAAGCCGATTACTGGCATCCGCGCCTTCTTTTCAACCTACCCTAACCTAACCTATTTATTTGGATAGGTTCCCACAGGTATCCCACCCCCACAGTCTCCGGGACCTGGTATTTTTGAAATTTGACTTGGTTGGACCGCTGAACCTTTCAGATTTAACAAAATCAAGTTACCTATTATCATTCTGTGAAAATCTCATGAAAATCGGTTCAATCGCTTTTGAGTCTATCCGGAAGAACGAAACAAACAACACCACAAACAATGAAAGAGCATGGAACAGAAAACTGAAATAAATTCTGCCCATCTATTGTTTCTTATTAAACAAAATTGTTTCTACATTTTGAGATGCCTTGCATGCATTTCCTAATGTATAGTAAAATATACTTACAAATGAGACATCATCCTGTGATTCCTCGCTGAAATGAGCAGTACCAACTAAATAGACTTTACTACCAAACGGCGTGTCCAGCACTGTTACCGTTGATGGTAGATTCCTCTCAAACTCCTCAAGTGTATCATATATTTTGATTTCGCGCTTTGTCTGAGGTTGCGTTACATTTGCCACAGCACTGGCGTCACCGACAGATGCAGGCGAAGCCGTTTCTGCAGCCGATGCCTCGGCTATGGCAATGTTAAGCTTTTGCTTACTTGAATATATAAGGGATTCAGCCTTTCGACGTCGTTTATCTGAAGCGTTCTCAGCCGGTATGTTTTGGGTCAATGCCGTTTTATTGGCGGACGATGTTGTCGCATTTTGCGCCGCATTAGTTTCGGCTTTCGACATGCTATGCTTTTGTTTGTCAATCGATTCCGATAAGTCTTCATCAGATGAAGTTTCAATGACCACAATGGAATTTTCGATATCTTGATCTCTAACCGAATTCTCATTAATTTCTATAATTGACAAATCGGGGTTATCCGTTTTGAATATTGTCTTATTAGCTAGTTTAGATTTTGGATCGACTTCCTCTTGGGAAGTGTTGGTATCTGTACTCTCCGACTGAATAAGTAGCATGCTAGCATTTATGACATTGTGATTATCGTTAACCGGAACATGGGCGTATGATGGGCCAAAATCATTTTCTACTAGCGCCACATTATCTGATATGAGTGCTGCGTCCGAGTCGCCATTTAACGTTGTGTCAAAATCCATTGAACCGGACGAAGCCGAAGAGGAGTTCAATTGTGAAAAATTCTCACTCGACGTGGTGGTAATTGGAGTACTGCTGTTTGTAGTCGAATTTAATGTACTGTTGTTATTGGCACTCTCTACACAACATGGGCAAAACAACAAAATTTTAATCAATAAGAAAACGTTTTTTTTTTATTACTAGTACTAGTACGTACCACTAAATGAAACGAATGTTGTCATATTATCCATAGCACTGTCGTATAAACTGTTGCTGCCGGCGGTATCGTTGTTTATGGATTCTATGCTGTTCTCCGGATTTAGCGGTTTTCTGCCGGTCGAGGACGTTGCCTTTGCCGTTGCTGGTGTTGTGGAACTCGAAGAAGAGGATGATAAGTCCATATTTGGAAGAATTTGTTGCACATAAAATTCGTTTGTCGGAGGATATATTTTTTCTTCGTTTTACGTTGCAAAATAAGCAGTTATGTCTATGAAGTTGTTCAATGTAACTAATCCTGATAATGCATACAACTGTAAAGGAAAAAAAAACCAAAATAAACATTATTCTCATGAACCAATTTGAGGTATACTGTTCAAAATCTGGGTGTGTTAGGTAATGGTTGTTGTTGTTGCATTGTGTTGTAAGTTCCGGTTCCGCTTACCAATCTTGGTAATGTAGGGTATGTATGTATGTTTGAAAGCCTTCACTGGTGGAGAGCAGAAATAGGTATTTGGGTGTTTCCAAGAGGCATGTCCTGAACGCATGTCTCTAGGCTACATGCCGTTGACACTCCCAGCAAGTGGGCTTAAAGAGGTAGAAAAAGGGTCAAGACTGAATGAACACTTCTATCATGATATATGTTAGCGGACAGTCAGGCGGTTCTGAAGACTATGGCGTCATGACATGGAAGGTCGAGATTGGAAGATGCAAGAGGCATTTTCAAATCATGGGAAGTGCTATCAGGCCTTTCTGGTCCCGGCCATCAGGCATTGCCGAAGAATGAGGCGTCGGACGAACTAGCCAGAAATGAGAATACAGCTTATTTCGGCCAGCCAGGGCATACATATGATTGAAGAGGAGTACTTTGGATGTTAAGACATCTCAATGTCATTGAAAAATATTTATCCGTCTTTTCACTCTATGCAATTTTATTTGTGCAATTCTATGTGGGTTGGAAAGTCAGTAGAACTGTGGAACAAACATCCTCCAAAGGACGTAGAAGTCATGGAAGATTTGTATCGTGACAAGATTAAGGGGAAACAAGAAGGTCAGTAAGGCTTTCGACATCACTATGCGATGATATTACTGCTATCACGTCGAGACGTGAAAGCATTTCCTTTGCCTATTGCCTATTGAAGTTTTTATTATTGATATGTTTTTTTACTATTATTTAAATGTACTTTGTACTGTTGCACTTTTTTATATGTAGATATTTGAATACCTATCAGGCATTTGTTATCTGTTAGAATATTCTATATGTCTATCTATAATTTGTATTGCTTGATTTTGAATAAAGGCCTGGTTATGCTCGACAATGTACTGGAAATGTAGAATAAATGTATCGTAAATGTAAACAAGCAATTATGCTTATTACAAAATGGTAGCATTTGACATTTCAAACAAAACAATTTTATTGCCAAAATAGACTCGAAGGTGAGAGAGGATGATACGTCGGAGAACTTCAGGGATGCCCTAAAGACACAACATGCATTCCTCAAGGGCAGGTCGCAGAAGACGGCCCTTCGCGAAGTGGTGCGAAAACTCGAGTCGTCTTTCCAACCGAAAGAGGAGAGAATGATATATCGGTCTTTATAGGTAGCTCCAAGATGGGGGCAAGGACTGTATTTGGTTCTATACTCCGACACACACAACTACTTTACGAGTGTATGTTCTTTCAGGCAGAGCTCTGTGCAATAGGCTACGGCCCCAGACATCTTTAAAATAATTATTAAGAGAAAAATTTAGGAAAAATGTATTGAAAAAATATTGTGAAAACAGCCGGCACGGGATAGTTGTAAGCACAACACATGCTGGAACATTGAGGTCCCATCTATGTGGTGTTCGTTGTTGTCACGAGAAGCTTAGCTGAGAGCTACCGGGCGCGTCCATAGGTTGCGGATAGTGGAATGCTCCATACTCAGTAGCTGCAACGGCAGTCACTGATAATCAGCGGTATCGAGCAGAGTCTCAGTAAGAGGCGGGCGGCAGCGGATCTTGCACAAATACTGTGTGCCTATGATGCTCGATATGACAAGGCGCTTTAAATAACCAATGGCCAACTTGCTCCCTTGGCGGCCGGTCCTTTGGACCGGAACGAGCTTGCTCACACAGAAGCTTGACGAGGATCGCCACATCCTCATAAAAATGTGGCTACTACAACCACAATGTGAAAAGAAAATTTTAAGAGTACAATAGATTTTTGGCAGGATTTTAGGCTTTGCAAAAGGAAGCTGATTGGCTGATGTAGAAAAAATTTCGAGACATTCTGCGTTACCTTCAAGAAGCCTTGGATGTAAAATATAGGCAATTATTGAAGACAACGCCGCTAGCAGAAAATACTCCATAAGATTGGGAAAATAATGTTTAACTCAGCTTGGTTCTTTATAGAAAACCTTGTTGACTACATGCAAGTTTGGACTCGCCTGTTGAGCAACGCTGGCCAAAAATGCTGGCTCTACGAACTGCGGCGGGCAATGTCCTCAGTTTTAGTGAAAGCCACCTCCATTACCACCTGCACAAGAGGTTTGGAGACCAACTGCCACCCAGAGTAATTCTTGCTATGTAACAATAACTTCAATCCTACTCGACTTGCCACCAGATTCCTACGGACGGTCCTCATCCAAGTCGCACAGTTGCTGGACACAACATATTGTTACAACAACAACGGTCAATCCCATAGCAGCCGGTTTTCCGTACCGGATTGACACGGCAAGAGCTGCCGCCTCAATGTACAACACTGATACAACAACAACAACGGTTATAATACCCTATACTCCAGTGGTAGTGTCGAGTAAAAGTATTCAACAAACTGTGCAGAGCCCCATTATAAGAGTATGCAATTGCTTTAGTGGGAGGTCCTTTTATAAATACTATATACACATAGAGGATTAATTACTCTTTATTCTTCAATCGACCGATCGAACTGTTTCAATAAAAATGTGAATTTTGCAAAACAAAATAATTAATAAGTAATTTAAAGACACCGAATATGTACACACATATATGCATGTATGTTATGAGGGAGTATTAGAAAGGCACTCGTAACTAAGTTCACATTTTTTTAGGTTTATTTTCGTTTTGACCACGTCACTACAAACTGGACATAAATATTATGTAGCATTTTCATTGAACCCTCGGTAAAAAGATAAGTCCAAATTCCTTGCCGAATACACCAAACTCCCATATATACATAAAATACGCACAAATATAAAAATGTTTTCGCCACACTCACACTAATACGTCAATGGAATTCTACTTTTTCTTTTTCCTTCGTTCTATGTTTTTATTTACAGTTGCGGAGGGGATTTGCGCTTCCAACAAAATAAATAAGAAATATATGCAATAATAAATTTCCAAATCAAAACCTTAAAACCGAATCAAAAAATTTTCTTCTTCTTTCCTGCTGTCAATTTGTCTACTTTTTCTATCGATAACTATATTGCGATAGTAGCTTAATTTGCAAGTAGGTTATCGTTGAAAATTAATTTAATGCTTACCGTTACAAGAGGAAATTTTGAAGATGGCGTTGGTACATTCACGAGGAGTTTACATAGCACATCTAGTTAAAATGTTCATTGTAATTGAATTGGTGAATCAATATGTATGTGTTGTTGCTGTTGTAGCATTGTATTGTGTTCTATCTTTCGTCTGCTTAACCCGTTTAAACCCCGTTTACACTGCTCATTAAATTTAGATTTAAGGCTCTCGTCAGCTGATATTTCAAAAAAACAGATGAAAAATTTGCCGAAATGTGTTCGTTTCGTCATAACTAGTTTTTTCATTTAAAGGCTGGTACTACGTTCCTTTTTGAAGAAAAATTTCCGAAAATCGTTCTTTCGGTGGTATGATAAGGTTATTACATTTGATTTTTATTTGTGCTTCTTTGGCCAAAATAATATGGCATCAAACAATTTATCAGCTGCTTAGGTGCATGTGTATACACAAATGCGAGTATGTGAGTCGTTCTGAAATTCATGTATGTTTTTGTAATTTCAACCAAAACCCACCCATTCGTAATTAATAAATAATACAACACAAAACAATTTAAAAAACAATTTAAAATAATGTTGTTGTAATTGGAAGACCAAAACCAAAACACTAGCTTTCACAAACATTATTACTTTGTACAGATTTATTACAATAGCTTGCTATGAAAGGAACATTTTTTATTTATTTTAGAAGTATATTTATTTATATACAAACTTTTTCTTATTTATGCATCCACATATAACAAAATGTTTTCCATCTAACTTATCGAAGTAAGGAACTGCTGGAACTAGTTCCATTTCTTTCTTATTGTTCTATAGTTCCTTTTTATTTGATGAACACTTCCTTTTGTTAATTTGTAGACCAGCTGATTGATATGCCATATTTTTCAACTTCATACAACAACTACATATAAGCTTCAACTATTTCAATAGGTAACAACTGTGTACGTTGTGATTTAGGTAAATGGAAAACAAATGATTTGTGGCAACCACTTTAAATGTATGTGGTAACACAAATAAATAAACGTGGTGGCGTCTATGACATAATGACCAGGTAGCGTACAGTAAACAGCTGAGTAAAATTTTTTCTCGCGAAGTGCACTATCTGTTTTTTTTATTGTCAACAAATCTAAATTGTTTTGGTGCGCATGGATTCGTGTTTTGTAAGCATTGAAATTTAATACATGTGTAAAACAAACTACAAAAAATTTATTGTAATTTCAATTACTTATACAGTCTGAACATCTTTACCCATATGTAAAAATAAACACACACATTTTAAGAATCAAAACAAAATTCAGAGTCTTTTGTTTTGTATGTAGGATCAAAAAGCGGATCACAAATGAAAAAGGAACTATGGAACTAAGAAAAGGAACCAGTTCCTTTTTGGGGCGGAACTAAAAGGATCGAACACTAAAAGGAACTAATATTTATTAGTTATTTTACATAAGAAACGACTTGTTGCGCAGCAACTGTGATCGAGTTCTTCTTGGGCGTCGAAAAATAAATTTTCCCTAGATGGAAAGAACAAGCTATAGTCAAACGAACCCTTTTCATCCAGGATGCACTTATAAGGTGAGGTCTTGCGAACAGCTGAGCACCATTTTTTATTTTTGTTTTAATTTTATAGTAAATCTGAATGTCAAAGGCTTAATAATACAGATATAATTTTTTTAAATCTTAAAAAGATGTTCTGTTTGGTCCATTATTCTACACATAAGCAAAAGCAAACAGTGTTATAATGATGAAAATACAAATATAAAACACATTTAAAACTTAGCTTGTAAAACACTGTTGATTTGTAAAACCACTTTGACTAAACATCAAATTTGACACATTTCACTACAAACGACCATGTTACTGAAGACGTTGACAACTTTGAGTTGGCAGCAAAAAACAAAGAACGGAGGATCGAAAGCAGACATATGCGTACGTATCAAAAAGGCTAGAAGCGTCTTTCTTCGACTCAACAAAGTTTGGAGATGCAATGACATCTCACTTAACACAAAAGTCGGAATCTTCAACAGTAGTATGAAATCTATTTTATTATATGGCTGTACATCTTTGAGCTTGACACAAGCAACAAATCGAAAAGTCCAAGTTTTTATAAATCGCTGCCTACGACAGATACTTCGAATTTTTTGGTCGAACAGTTTTTCAAATGAGGAATTGCAAATAAGAACAAACACTTCCCCTGTGGATGTAGAAATGCGGAAAAGAAAATGGACTTGGTTGGATGATATCCTACGCCGAGCGCCGAACGATCAAAGAAAAGAAAAATGCGATGTACCGTTTTTGGCAAAGGCTGTAATCAACGCGTACACACGATGATGTGCCGTCTAAAAGGGTCATTAAAAATATAAAACTAGTCAAATAATCGATTAATCGAAAATCGGGGTTTAATTCCCTCGTGGACTTGATCATTTGCGTTTTGTTTTGGGTTTCAATAAATACATCCTCAAAAAGTATAATGCCGCCAATTGAAGCGCTTAAAGAATCATTTCTTAAAGAAAATTCACAATTTTCCGAATTGGAAGAGGACTATGAGGCCAAATCTATTGGAAAATTCGAAGATATAGATTTAGCAGAAAGTGAAGTTTGGTTTCTACAATGCCCTAAGGGGACAGATGTTAAATTATTGGAACAAGAAAAAATCAAAATACCTGGTCGCACTAACCTGTCTAATGTCGAAGCTGTCTCAGTGGAATTTGTTGAAGGTAAACAACAGCATTCGTTTGCCTATTGCCACCGTAAAGGTGGTTTTGATCTGCGGCTTCTCCCAGTTCGTGGAACAATTGTGCTACGAAACCGTTTGAAAGCTACGGACACCATAAGTGCTGAACGTGTGGAAGAATGCTGCCCTCCACTCAAAAAAGTTCCCATGCCGTCGACAATACGTATTCGCCATCCTCTGCTTGGCTTCCAATACGAGGATAAACTGAACATAAGTAGAGATGTTTTAAAACGTCTTAAAGAAGCTGATAATGTTTCAGCTGATTTGTTAAAAATTGGTATAATGAAGAAATATGCTAAAACAATACAGGCATCTAATCACAAAGCCCCTGAAAACGAGAACACCAATGAAACTAGTTGCGTCGATGAGGATGATGCAGTACAATTTGTTAAGGAGGAAATTCTCCCCAAGAAGAAACGGAAAAAGAGTGAAAGCAGAAGCAAAATGGATGCAAGTGTAAAAAAGAATAGAAAATCGAAGACTAGTGATGACGATAATGTTTCCAAAGATTTACAATGGCTGCAAAATATATAAAAATTGAAACTTATGAACATATGTTATGATTTTCTTTTATGATATATATTTTACAATGAAATTTAAATGCTGTGAACCTTCCACTGCATGCAATTGATGCATTGATTTATTGGTTTTAAAATCAGCTCAGCTCATCGCACCATAGGAAGGGTTGTACTTTGTCATTCCGTTTGCAATCCATCGAAATATTTCGAACAATCGATCATTCCGTTTGTAGCACCTCGAAATATTGATCTGCCACCCCATAAAATATAAATGTGTTTATACTCTTGATCGTCTTGACATCCTACGCCAATTTAGCCATGTCCGTGTTGATATCGCGGTAGCCGTCGAACGCGTAAAGCTAGGTTTCAAAATTTTGCACAGATACAACAACAACTAATGACGCCAAAGACGTCAATATAATATATCGCCTTATCATATCGAGCATAACAGCACTCAGTATTTAAGCAAGAGCTGTTGCCGCCTGGCTCTCACTGAGACTCTCCACTCCATATTGCAGCTACTCCGTATACGAAGCAGTACAGTGAGGACAAAATGCGAGGCTGGAATCCTTGAATAGACCCCAGTTTCACGACGTAGTGCTAGCATGGATTAGCGGATAGGACAGCGCCGTATTGACGCTTACTCCAACCAAGATATATTTATTTACAGGTAGTGGTAGCTTCCCAACAACAAAATATTAAGTGCATTACCCAAGATATATTCATTTGCAGGGAGTGGCAGTTGCCCAACAACAAAATATTGAGTACACTATCTGCTAAAATCTGTGATTAGTGCAACTCTGATTTTGTGTATGTTACAAGTTCGCGCCATTTTTCGTTGTTTGTGTGTGTTATGGTTCTTAACTTTAATACACACACACACAACCAAAACCCGTTGACAGATATTAATCCTGAGATGACTGAAATATACCTGTTCACGAGGAAGACGAAGGTGGGCCAAGTTAACGCATCACGTTTCCTCAACGAAACGATTTCGATATCTGATAAGGTCACATACTTAGGTGTGATCTTCGACAGGAAACTGAATGGGAAGTCTCACATTCAGGAGTGTACTGAAAAGTCTCAGATGTTGGGCACTATGTAGACGGGCCATAGGCCCGAAATGGGGCCTGATATGGAGAAAAAGTGTATCATAAGTACCATACAACAGGTCTTAGCATAGGCGGACGCGCACGCCCACTGGGGCACTGGAGACTATACTAGATATCCGACCGATTGACATACAGATTAAATGCGCAGCTATGAGACTTCAGACGATGGGAGAATGGATTGAAGATGGGAGCAGCTCATACCATCGCAGTATAATCGTGGCGACGATAGGAAACCTGGAAGGAAGAGAATAGGTTTCCGATCTGATATCTGAGATGAACCTTGAGGTCGAGTGCGAGGTACTGTTGCCAGAGGCACAGTCTAAGATTGACGGAACCCCAGTATTGCCAGCTGGAAGATCTTGTTATACGGATGGATCAAAGCTAGAGGACATAGTGGGCCTGGGGGTCTACATTGAGAACCCAGGGACTGATATCTGTTTTAGACTTCATGACCATAATACGGTTCTACAGGCGTAGATCCGAGCGATCACGGAATGCGTGAGGTGGTGTAATAGCAACCAGGACGGTGAGATCAATAAACGTCTTGCAGTGTAAGAAGGAGAAGGAAAGGAGAATGCCTTCTCTGAGAATGGCAAAATCCGCATCGTTTGTGTGCTGGGCCATAGTGGAGTAAGGGGAAATGAAAGGGCAGACGATTTGGCGGTGAAGGTCAGAGGTAAACCCGAAGCCTTTCGGGTCGACGCAGTCCGAGTTAAGGGCGTGGGCGGAGAATGCGCATGCATATAATTTATCTATGACTACATATGCAATAATAAGAGTAGGACATACACAAGCGATATAATTAAGGCGACACTAGGAAACCCGGAAGGAATGGAAGAGGTTTCCGATCGAATACCAGAGACTTCACTTAAGATCGAGCGCGAGGGACCGGTGCGAGGAACACAGTTTTGAATTGGCAGAACTCTGGTTGCCATCTGGAAGATCGTGCTCTTCAGGCGGGTCAAAGGTAGAAGTCAGAAATGAACCAACTTGGGGGAGTGGTATGGAAAACAATTAAGGATTTTATAAGTAGCACGGAATTTCTAAGAAAATTTTCTTTTTCGCGGTTACAATTTTTAGTGACATGGGACGGATTAATAACCGCACCCTCTTTTCAATCTAACCTATTTTTAGTATTTAGGGCGCACAAAATTTAGGAAATTTTGCAGGAAAACTCTTTGGACGTTTTTAAATCCAATCATTTGTTGAAAGTTATAGCGTTTCGAATATTGTTTTGTTAAAAAGTTCGAACCGAAAATTATGCTTTTCCCAGGCTTAAAATCTCCTAACTATTACTCATTTTTTGCTTAATAAAGTGATTTTCACATTTCGTATTCAAAAACATAATAAAATAAATAAATAACTGTCAAATAACTATTGAACGTTTTTCTATTTTTTATGTTTTATCTGACAATTCCGGTTATTTGACAATGTCAAATTGGAAATGAAAATAGAAAAGAAATTATTTTTTTTTCATACGATTGGTGCTGATTTAAAGATTTCTGTATTGGCGTCTTATGCCGCAATGGACATATATAAAACCCAGTCATCGGCTTTCTGTGCGCTCTAAATCATGAAAAGTCAATCTATACAAGGATTTTTAATAATCGTATTCCTATTAATGGCCTAAGAGGGTTCCATAATACGTCGCCCACGCCCCTTAACTTGGATTGCCTTTAAAGGCTTCACATTCACCAAGTTTTTTGATGGCAGACCTCTAGCTCTTACAGTCAAGATGTCTACCCTCTCATTACTCTTTACTCCACCATGGCCCAGCACCAAAACGATGCGGATTTGACCGCACCACCTGACGCACCGGAAGCAGAACTCGGTCATGGGTTCTTGCTTCAGGCGTCTAGACGAGTTTTCTCTTCTAGCTGTTGTCCATACGCGCAGCACAAAATACTTGATGTTAAAGAAGATTGTGACGCTAGAAAAGGAAAACAATTATTGTTATTGTCGCTACATTTGTTTGTGGTCCTCGTCATGCTCCAAAGGTGAGCAAGCTTATTCCGGTCCATACGTTGTTGTTGTTGTTGTAGCAGTTTATTGTGTACTATCTTTCGTCTGCTTGATTCTGTTGAGTGTCAAGACCCAGGAACTCCGCGACTAAGATGGGGTGTGTCCACAGGGATCTGGGTCTGGCCGGGCAGTTAAACAGGTGACGTGTATCGTGCGGTCCCTGGTTACAATCGGGACATAAATCTTGCACGTCGGCATCAATCCTAGCTCTGTGGGAATTGAGGCGGCTGCATCTGCCGGAACGTAATTGAGCCAGAACCACTCTGGTTTGCTGGGGGAGGTCGATTTCTTCGGGTGCAATGGGTGGCTGTCGTTCTCCAAGGACTACATTCACCCGGTAGCCAATTAACGCGTCTGCTACCGTGTCTGCATGAATGTTGTTCAGACCCGCTTGATATGCCGCTTGATCTAGAGGTTCTCTCTTGTAGCGCTGGACCTCACGCTCTAGATCGTGTAGATCAACCTTAAGGCTTCTGGGCGGTGGGTATCCATCCACAAGATGATGATTTGGATGATTTCTGCGATAACAGCCCAAAAGGTATTGCTTAGACAGCATGTAGTTATGTCTTCGCACTGGTAGGATCTTTGTCTCCTGATGGAGGTGGTCCACATGAGAACTAAGGAGACAGCCCGTCGCAGTTCGGAGGGCGGCATTCTGACAGATCTGAATTTTATTCCACTGCGTGTTACAAAGTTGACGTGACCACACTGGCGCTGCATAACTTACCACAGACCGGCCAATTGCTTTGTACGTGGTCAACAAGGTTTCTTTGTCTGCACCCCAAGTGCTGCCAGCGAGTGACTTGAGGACCTTGTTTCTACTTTTGACTTTATTGCAGATTGCTGTGGCATGTGGGGAGAAAGTGTAGGAGCTGTCAAATGTGACGCCAAGTATTTTGGGACACTTGATGGTCGGAATCATTTCTCCATCGACCATCACAGTCAGCTCAGAATTCACCTCACGCGTATTTGTAGTGAACAGTGTGGCTGAAGATTTGGTGGCGGATATCTTCAGATTTCTTGCAGCGAAATATGAGGCAAGCTCGTTGAGGTAGACGTTCAACCTATCGCAGGTGTCATCAATGGGTGGGGGCCTGATGCCATGATCGTACAGTCGTCCGCATATGATACGATCTCTATGCCGTCTGGAGGAGGTGGGATGGAGGATAGGTAGAGGTTAAACAGAGCCGGAGATATCACCCCACCTTGGGGAACTCCCTGTTTCACTCTACGGTGTTTTGACTTCTTATCCCCAAATTCCACAAATGACTGGCGGCCACACAGATAATTCGCGACCCAACGTTTCAGGCCTGGCTGGAGGGACGTGTTGGCGATGTCCTCAAATAATTTGGCATGGCTGACCGTGTCGAATGCCTTCGATAGGTCCAGTGCCACGAGGACCGTCCTATCACATGGCCTGGGTTGATTGAAGCCACGGCAAATGTGTGTGGTGATGGCATGCAAAGCTGTTGTTGTGCTGTGCAGTCTCCGAAATCCGTGTTGATGCTCGGCGAATGGAAATTCTCCTACGAGGCTCGGGAGGAGTAATGCCTCAAGCGTCTTAACCACTGGTAAGAGAAGGGAGATCGGTCTGTACGACTCCCCCAAACTCGGGTCTTTACCAGGCTTCAGTAGCGGGATCACTCTGCCCATTTTCCAGACATCGGGAACCATAAGAGTGTTCAATGACAGGTTAAGGACAGTGGTAAGGTACTCAACTCCAGGTAAATCCAGATTCTTCAGCATCAATGTAGAGATTCCGTCGGGGCCCAACGCCTTGGAAGGTTTGGCGCCACGGATGACATTCGTAACTTCGCCCACGGCAAATTGTGATGGCTGTTCATCGGCTCGGAGACCACGAATACGGCGAATGGCTCTCCTCCTTGCCCTGTCTCTCTCGGGATGCACAATAAATTGACGGTTGAACAACCTGGCGCATCTCTTCGGATCAGTCACGGTTAACTCGCCAAAAGTGACTGAGGTCCTGTCGTCCCGTCTACCGGGGTTCGAGAGAGACTTAACAGTGGCCCACAATTTGCCTGCACCGGTGCCTAAGTTACATTGCTCCAAGTGTTCCAGCCACAAATTCCGCTTATGTTCGTTGACTACCCTGTTTATTTTCGGATTCAGCTCGCTGATTCTGGGGTTAGCGGGGTCCATAGCACGAATCCCATCACGCTCGTCTGCGAGTACCACTGCTTGCGCCGGGAAATTGGGTCGCACTTGCGGTATTCGACCGGCTGGTATAAAGCGAGCGGCTGCTGCGTTGATGATGTCTCGGAATTTCCTCTCGGCCACAAGCACATCAGAGGGGGGTGGCAGTTCATTGAAGCGGCGATTGGTATACTCTCTGAAGCCAGTCCAATTGGCATTCTTGTAATTGATGAACGTCCGGCGCTCAGAGGTTATGAAGTCGGGTGGTCGGTCGATGGTGAGGATTATGGGGAGGTGGTCTGACCCCAAAGAGATGACGGCTTGCCAGGATACGTCACTCAGGAGATCAGGGGATGCGATTGAGATGTCTGGCGAGCTGCTGCACCTCCTCGTAATCCTAGTGGGGGCATCCTCATTCACCGTGCAAAACGTGGAGCTATCTATCTGCTCTGCCAAAGCTATGCCACGCTGGTCGTTACCTAGGGGAGAATGCCATGATGAGTGATGTGCATTAAAATCCCCCAGAACCAGACGACTATGGCCAGATAGCAACCCACTTATGTCGGGGCTGTAGGCCTGGCCATTAATCGGGACACAGCTACCAACCGGCGGTATATACACGTTGTATATCTCTATCTCGGCAGTACCAGACCTGACTGCTATCCCCATACATTCCATGTATGGGTCACTAGCGTCAAGCGCAGGCGAGATAGGTCTATACTGCACGGAATGGTGTATAACGAAGGCCAATCCCCCACCTCCATTCCTTGAGCGATCCTTACGTAGCACATTGTATCCGTGACAACTGTGCAAGCTGCAGGTGTTAGTCAGCTTTGTCTCCTGGATCGCTGCGACCGATATGCTCTTCCGACTCATAAAATCTACAATCTCATCAATCTTGCCTCGCAGTCCATTGCAGTTTAACTGCAAGAACGATACATTTCCCGACACTGGCCTGGCAATAGTAGGGCTAGGGTGCTGTCGTTGCATAAATTGCCGTACGGGAGAGGTCGGGGGGGTCACATAGTCCGACGACGAGGACGCCGAAGGCGACGACGGCGACGCTTGTGACCCACTGCTGGCTATGTTCGCACAGCACCTAGCGACATAGCCAGTATGACTATACTCCCGTAGCGAGGTTAGGCCAGAGCAAGAACGGAAATGTACCCACTCCAAGCACCGGTTACACCTCACCGACACTGACCGATGATGAAGGCGGTTCTGGCAAACGGAACAGAACCAGGGTCCGGGGTTCTTTTCAATCCCGGCACGGACCAGAAGCATACGGAGAAGGCACTCCTGGATGTGCCTCTCCCATGACGAAAAAAGACGAACACGTACACTGAGGCGGCAGCCCTTGCCGATGAAGATTCCATCGGGTCAATCCGGTGCGTACAACCGGCTGCCGTGGGATTGCCTCTGGTTCGTTATAGCCATTGGTTATTTGAAGGCGCCAATAACTGGTCTCGTCATATCGAGTGTCACAGGCAGTCGGTATTTAGGCAAGAGTTGTTGCTGGCCGGCCTCTTACTGGGAATCTCCACTCGATACCGCTGGTAGTCCGCGATTACAGTTGTACATCACACAAATCGGAGCGCAGAATTCCAACCAGTGCGGTGCTCCCGTTTCGATCGGAATCAATTGTTTCCTATCGCCTCGTGTATGCCAAGACAAAAAGTTCTCGGAAGATGTGTATTCTTCCTGTTCGAGAGATGTCTACATAATAATTTTATTTTTAGCATTATGAGCCAAAGTAAGAGCAACTCTACCGTTGATTTTAAAAATCTTTAAATTGATGATCTGGGCTCGAAAACGGGTCCACTCTTTGTAAAACCAGAGTCTGAGTCAACATCTTGTAAATTCGCTTAAATGTGGAATGCAGAGTACACTAATGCTCAGGAAAAACTACATCAAACACCGTACAGATATGGCCCCAAAAAACTAGCTCCAAAATAGGTCTAACTAGTAAAAGCGCGCTAAGTTCGGCCGGTCCGAATCTTATATACCCTCCACCATGGATCGCATTTGTCGAGTTCTTTTCCCGGCATCTCTTCTTAGGCAAAAAATGGATATAAGAAAAGATTTGCTCTGCTATTAGAGCGATATCAAGATATGGTGCGGTTTGGACCACAATTAAATTATATGTTGGAGATATGTGTAAAATGTCAGCCAATTCGAATAAGAATTGCGCCCTTTGGGGGCTTAAGAAGTAAAATAGAGAGATCGATTTATATGGGAGCTGTATCGGGCTATAGACCGATTCAGAACATAATAAATACGTATGTTGATTGTCATGAGAGGATCTGTCGTAAAAAATTTTAGGCAAATCGGACAAGAATTGCGCACTCTAGAGGCTCAAGAAGTCAAGACCCAAGATCGGTTTATATGGCAGCTATATCAAGTTATGGACCAATTTGAACCATACTTGGCACAGTAGTTAGATATCATAACAAAAACGCGTCGTGCAAAATTTCATTCCAATCGGATAAGAATTGCGCACTCTAGAGGCTCAAGAAGTCAAGACCCAAGATCGGTTTATATGGCAGCTATATCAAAACATGGACCGATATGGCCCATTTACAATACCAACCGACCTACACTAATAAGAAGTATTTGTGCAAAATTTCAAGCGGCTAGCTTTACTCCTTCGGAAGTTAGCGGGCTTTCAACAGACAGACGGACGGACATGGCTAGATCGACATAAAATGTCACGACGATCACGAATATATATACTTTATGGGGTCTCAAACGAATATTTCGAGTAGTTACAAACAGAATGACGAAATTAGTATACCCCCTCCTATGGTGGAGGGTATAATAAACAAGTAAAAGCGTGCTAAGTTCGGCCGGGCCGAATCTTACATACCCTCCACCATGGATCGCATTTGCCCAGTTCTTCTCCCCGCAACTCTTCTTAGGCAAAAAAGGATATAAGAAAAGATTTGCTCTGCTCTTATTATATTATTACATGTTGAAGACCTGTGTAAAATGTCAGCCAATTTGAATAAGAATTGCGCCCTTTGGGGGCTCAAGAAGTAAAATAGAGAGATCGATTTATATGGGAGCTGTATCGGGCTATAGACCGATTCAGATCATAATAAGCACCTATGTTGATGGTCATGAGAGGATCCGTAGTACATAATTTCAGGCAAATCGGATAATAATTGCGACCTTTAGAGGCTCAAGAAGTCAAGATCCCAGATCGGTTTATATGGCAGCTATATCAGGTTATTAACCGATTTGAACCATAATTGGCACAGTTGTTGGATATCACAACAAAACACGTCGTGCAAAATTTCATCCTAATCGGATAAGAATTGCGCAGTCTAGAGGCTCAAGAAGTAAAGACCCAAGATCGGTTTATATGGCAGCTATATCAGGTTATGGACCGATTTGAACCATACTTGGCAAAGTTGTTGGATATCATTACAAAACACGTCGTGCAAAATTTCATTCCAATCGGATAAGAATTGCGCACTCTAGAGGCTCAAGAAGTCAAGACCCAAGATCGGTTTATATGGCAGCTATATCATAGCATGGACCGATATGGCCCATTTACAATACCAACAGACATGGTAGCAGATGCGGTAAATGGTAATCGGGTGAATGTAGACCTTGGAGAATGACCGCCTCATATTGCACCTGAAGAAATTGACATCTCCCGGCAATAGTTCTGGCTCAATTACGTTCCGGCAGATGTAGCCGCCTCAACTCCTACAGAGCAAGGATTGATGCCGCTGTGCAAGATGTATGTCCCGATTGTAACCAGGGATCGCACGATACACGCCACCTGTTTAACTGCCCAGCCAGACCCACTCGACTCAGACCAAGATCCCTGTGGATGCACCCCATCTTAGTCGCAGAGTTCCTGGGTTTTGACACTCAACAGAACCAAGCAGACGAAAGATAGAACAAACAAATCGCTCTATATCAAAACATGGACCGGTTGTACGCACCAGATTGACCCTATGGAACCCTAATCGGCTAGGGCTGACGTCTCAGTGTACGTGTTCTTTTTTTTCATCCCGGAGTACCTTCTTCGCACGATTCTGGTCCGTGCTGGGATTGAAAAGAACCCCGGACCCTGGTTCTGTTCGGGTTGCCAGAACCGCCTCCATCATTGGTCGGTGTTGGTGAGGTGTAACATGTGCATGGAGTGGGTACATTTCCGATCTAGCTCTGGCCTCAGTTCACTACGGAAGTATAGTCATACTGGATATGCTGTGCGAACATAGCCAGCAGTGGATCACAAGCGTCCTCGTCGTCGAACTATGTGACCCCTCCGACCTCTCCCGTGAGGCAATATACGCAACAGCATCATCCTAGCCCCTATAATGCATGGTTAGTGCCGGGAAATATATCGTTTTTGCAGCTAAACTGCAATGGACTCCGTGGCAAGATCGATGAGATTGTGGATTTCATGAGTTGGAAAGAAATATTGAAAATAGAATTATATATCCAGGAGACAAAGCTGACCAACACCTGCAGATTGCACAGTTGTCCCGGATACAATGTGCTACGTAGGGATCGCTCAAGGAATGGAGGTGAGGGATTGACATTCGTGATACACAATTCCGTGCAATATAGACCCCATCTCGCCTGCGCCTGGCGCTAGTGACCCCTCCAATACTGCCTAGACAGAGCTATACAACGTGCTGGTTGGTGTCTGTGTCTCGATTAATGGCCAAGCTTACAACCCCGATATACGTGGGTTATTATCTGGCCATAATCGTCTGGCTGTAGGGGACTTTAATGCGCATCACACTTCATGGAATTCTCCCCTAGGTAACGACCAGCGTGGCATAGCTTTGGCAGAGCAGATTGAAGTCTTCACGTTTTGCACGGTGAATGAGGATGCCCCTACTAGGATTACGAGGGGGTGCAGCAGCTCGCCACACATTTCCATTGCATCCCCTGATCTCCTGAGTGACGTATTCTTGCAAGCCATCATCTCTTTGGGGTCAGACCACCTCCACATAACTCTCACCATCGAGCGCCCACCCGACTTTATAACCTCTGAGCGCCGGACGTTTATCAATCAGAAAAAGGGCGATTGGGCTGGCTTCAGAGAGTATACCAATCGCCGCTTCAGTGAACTGCCACCCCCCCTCGGACGTGCTAGTGGCCGAGATGAAATTCCGAGACATCATTAACGCAGCAGCCGCTCGCTTTATACCAGCCGGTCGAATACTCCAAGTGCGGAACACTTGGAGCAATGTGACTGTAATATGATAACTTGTTATACTCGTATTTATAAGAAACTTTTGATGAAACTAAGTAGACTAGCTTGTTCCTTTAATGTTGTTTGTTTGAAAAATATAATAAAAAGAGTCAGTTTGTTGACAGAAGCTTTACAATTCAGGTGTGGGGTTCCCAAAAAAAAAAAAAAATAAATAAAAAAAAAAAGAAGACTCAAAAAAAAAAAAATTTTTTTTTTAAATATGGATTCACGCCCTACTCGAGAAAGAATTCTTTCAGCTTTGAAAGCTTCAAATGTGGAATTTCCAGAAACAGCGTCAATTGCACAATTGAGAACATTATATGATTCTTTGCAAGTTAACGGTGGTCCATCAAAGCAGACTGAATTGCCTTCTGGAAATGTGGTTTCTTCTGATTCTGCTGGGAATTCATCTGTAACTGTCACTACAATGTCATCCAATACTTTGAATGAAACTCCCGTTATTAATTCCGCAACTGCCGATCCTGAAAATTTGCTTCAGTCATTTCAATGTAATGGTGAGTCCACAAATCAAACTGAATTGGTTCTTGGAACTGCCGCTTGTTTTTCTGCCGCACGGACTTCAACCGATTTAATATCTAGAAATACATTGAGTGTCGCTTTTAATAACAGCGAAATTGGCGTATCCTGTGCAAATCTTCGGCAAACACAGACTTCAGTGCCTCCTTCCGTAATTTCTTCCGTACCTTCCGTCTATAATTCTTCTGCTTCCGTTCCTGTAAATACAGTTCAAAGACAATTTCCTGGTACTTCAGGGACTGCTGCTTCTGTTTCTGCCGCCCGGACTTCATCAGTTATTTCCGATTTAATGAATACAAATAAATTGGGTGTCGCTTTTAACAATAGAGCAATTGGCGTGTCCTGTGATGTTCTTCCGCAAACACAAACTTCCGTACCTCCTTCCGTATCTTCTTGTGTTGTTTCTTCCGTACCCTCCGTCAATTATTCCTCAGTTTCCGTTCCTGCAAACTTACTTCGAGGATAATTTTCTAGACCTTCTGTTCCATCACAGGTAACAGACCCTTTCATTCGTCCAAGCGTTTTATCCCGTGAAGCTGATGAACTAGAGAGTGAAATTAGAGTTTTGAGATTGAAGCAAGAAATGTTGGCTCTTCGAAACCAAATTGAATCTTTAGAAAACGGTGGAAAAAAGGTTTCTACAAATATTAATTATGACGAGCTCTCTATGATGGTTCCGAAATTTTCTGGGAATGATGGACGAAATATTGAAAAATGGATAAACTCTTTTGAAAGCTACACTATAAATATGACTGACCAAGAAAAATATATGTGCTTAAGATATTTGCTGGTTGGAACTGCGCGAGAGTTCATGGAAAATTCAAATTACAAAGAATATAAGGAGTTGAAGAGATCGCTCTTAGACATTTTCAAGAGAACGGTAACGCAAGAAGTTTATCAAAAATTGCGTTTGCGCAAGTTGAAGCCAACAGAGCCGTATATTGCCTATATAGTAGCAATGCAAACTATTGCAGCAGAAGGCGAAATCAACGAGCAAGAACTGGTTGACATTATAATAGACGGAATGGAAGATAAAACCAACAACATATCCATTCTATACGGATCAAACTCATTACAAGAATTGATGCATGGAATAGATAGATACGAGAAACGCAGGTCAAAAACAGTCCGTACTCATAAAGAAGGCCGTGACAATACTAAAGGCATACGATGTTTCAATTGCTCTCAATTTGGACATATGAAGAACACCTGCAATAAGCCTCGACGTCCACCGGGATCTTGTTTCCATTGTTTCCAAATGGGACATTTTTACAAGGATTGTCCTAAAAGGATGATTGTTACTGCTCCCATATTTTGTAGTAATGATATTGTAGACACAACACAAATGGTAAGTGTGGCCTTTAAATATTCTTGTGGATCCAAATATACTAATTCTGCGAATATTTCGTGCTTGATCGATTCCGGTAGCCCAATTAGTTTGGTTAAGATGTCTTTATTACCGACTGGTGTGATACGTTCGAAGAATTTAATACCATCTTCGTATGTTGGAGTTGGCAATTCCCCTTTGAAAATATATGGAAATATTTCTTGTTTAATAAAATTTAAAAAATCGTCTAAACAAATAGAATTACTTGTTGTTCCGAACGAGAGCATTCATGTTCCAATGATTCTTGGACGGAACTTTATGCATGCATTTAATGTAAAATTACTTCAAGTCAAGGAAACTACGAATGATATAGAAGTATTTGAATCCACAAGAAAAATAAATGACAATAATAATATAACCTCGGTGTCTACACCATCTACGATAAGCAATTCTTATGATAGTCCTGTGAATTCCCAAGTGATACGTACGGACGATATTGATCTAAATCCTTTGTTAAATTCATTCCAGAAGAAGACTTTAGAAGATGTTATTCATAATCGTTATATAACTCCAAAGGGAATTGATAAAAAGTCATCTGATTATAGGATGCAGATTAAATTATCTGATGATATTCCAATACACTGCTCTCCCCGTAGATTGTCGGTTCGTGATCGTGAGGAAACGCAGAAGATTGTTAGTGATTTGTTAGAAAGGAAAATAATACGTTACAGCAATTCTCCATACACGTCAGCAATTGTGTTGGTAAAGAAAAAGACAGGGGAAACGCGGATGTGTGTCGATTATCGAGCGTTAAACAAAAAGACTATTAGGGATAACTTTCCTTTACCCCTCATCGAGGACTGTATTGAGAGCATATCAGGCAAAAAATGGTTTAGCCTCATGGATTTGAAGGATGGATTTTTCAACATAGAAATGCATAATGATTCAATTCCATACACTTCATTTGTAACCCCATTTGGACAGTACGAGTATTTGAAGATGCCATTTGGTTTAAAGAATGCTCCAGCAAACTTTCAACGCTTTATAAATGGTATATTTCGGGACTTAATAGAGGACCATAGAGTGGTTATATATATGGATGACATATTGATTGCATCCTCTGATTTCGATTCTCATGTTCAGACATTGGCGGTTGTACTTGGACGTGCTTTTGAGTACGGATTACGTATCAAGTTAACTAAATGTAAATTTGGTTATCAGAGTTTAGAGTATTTTGGATACTTAATCAGCCCAAAAGGTATACGGCCGACAGAAAATCACTTGCGAGCTGTGAAACAAATACCAATGCCAAGGAATCATAGGGAATTACAAACTTGTCTTGGGTTGTTTTCCTACTTTAGGAAATTCGTTCCGTCATTCTCAAATATTGCAAGGCCATTGTTAGATTTGCTTCGTAAAGAGAAAAAATTCGTTTTCTCTGAAGAATGTGTAAAGGCCTTTAGTGAATTAAAGTCTCGTTTACTTCGGGCCCCAGTATTAGCTATCTATAACCCTAAAAGCGATACGGAGTTACATTGTGATGCAAGTTCTCATGGATTCGGAGCAATATTGATGCAGCGTCAGGATGATAAAAAGTTCCACCCCGTAGCATTTTTTTCAAAGGCTACAACCAATGCAGAATCGAGATATCATTGCTTCGAACTGGAAACACTCGCAATTATTTACGCGTTGCGCCGGTTTCGTGTGTATTTAGAAGGATTACATTTTACCATAGTCACAGATTGCAATTCACTTACAATGACCTTGAACAAGAGACAAGTTAATCCTCGGATATCCCGCTGGGCATTGGAACTAGAGAACTATGACTATTCTATCAAACACAGGAAGGGTTCTTCTATGGGTCATGTGGATATGTTAAGCAGATGTATAGAAAAGGAAATATCCCCTCATGTGGGATGTAACATGATTTGCTCTGTAGATTCGAATCAACTCGATGTCCAAATTCAACTGACCCAAGCTAGAGATCCTGTTATTAAGGACTTATGTAAACGTTTGGAAAAGGAAGAGATATGTGATTTTGACCTAATAGACGGTCTCTTATTTAAGAAAGTGGGTGCAACCGTTTGTTTATATGTCCCAAAGGAAATGGAAGATAATGTGATAAGAATGATACATGAGAAGCTTGGACACCTGGGGACAGATAAATGTTATTATAAGATTCGAGAGAATTTTTGGTTCCCAGACATGCGCAATAAGATAGATAGCTTCATTAAGAATTGTATAAAATGTATCATTTATGCTGCTCCAGCTAGAATAAACCAACAGAACATGTACAGCATTCCAAAGGTGGCGGAGCCATTCGATACGATACACGTGGATCACTTCGGACCACTTCCATCATTAAAATCGAAAAGAAAACACATTTTAGTGGTAGTTGATTCTTTTACAAAATTTGTTCGACTTTATCCTGTAAATTCGACGAGCACTAAGGAGGTTTGTTGTTCTCTCGAAAAGTATTTTAGTTATTACAGTAGACCAAGACGCCTAATCTCGGACAGAGGATCATGTTTTACGTCATTGGAGTTTTCTGAATTCATTTTGAAAAATAATATTAATCATGTTAAGGTGGCGGTTGCCTCTCCACAAGCAAATGGGCAGGTTGAGCGTGTAAATCGT
Source organism: Stomoxys calcitrans (assembly GCF_963082655.1). Classification (NCBI taxonomy): domain Eukaryota; kingdom Metazoa; phylum Arthropoda; class Insecta; order Diptera; family Muscidae; genus Stomoxys; species Stomoxys calcitrans. Next base: position 139,460,234 of record NC_081553.1, read on the forward strand.
ATTATTAAGTCCATGTTGAGCAAATTGAGTGACCCAATAGATCATTCCGATTGGTCATTGAAATTGTCCCAGGTGGAATATGCTATCAATAACTGTGTTCACAGTTCTACAAAAGAAACCCCAGCGAAGTTACTCTTTGGAACGAATCAACGAGGGGTGGTGGTAGATAAGCTGTCGGAATATCTAGATAAGAAAATGAGTAATGAGGAGAAACTAAATTTGAGGGATATGAGGGTTAAGGCATTGAATTCTATACAGCGATCTCAGAACTACAACGAATTATACTTTTCCAAACATCATGAACCGGCAAAACGTTACGATGAGGGTGATTATGTTGTTATTATGAATATTGACAATACAGTTGGAAAGAATAAGAAATTTTGTGAAAAATATCGTGGTCCCTACATTATTGAAAAAGTATTAGATAATGATCGCTACGTTGTGAGAGATGTTGACAATTGTCAACTGACACAGATCCCATATAAGGGTATAATTGAAGCAAAGCGACTTCGGAAATGGTTGACACCTAGGTTATAGATTTATGTTATTGGTCACACTTATATAATATACACAATTTTTATATCATGATTGTGGGCAATCATATTGTCAGGTTGGCCGAACTGTAATATGATAACTTGTTATACTCGTATTTATAAGAAGTAGTATCACGTGCTGTTAAGTTATACATACGTGCTTACATACCGCTCATACAAATTTCTAAGTAATTGTTGGATTTCACGCCGTTATAGTATCAGCTTGCATTTGTATTGATGGATCGTTGATTGCTGAGGCTCTGAAGGTGAAGGGAGCAGCCTTGGTAACAAATTCAACCACTTTTTTCAAAAATATCCAATTGAAATCTTAATAATACCACAAAAAACATTGGAAATTATTGGAAATATGTTAACCGGTTGCTGCTAAGAAAAGTCTACCAGGTCAGAATCAAAACAACTACAGCTGATCTAGCCGCCACGTGAAACATCTGTCAGTAAAAGGTGGAGGCCGAGACTACACAACATTAACCAATATAGAGCGTTCACACATCAAAACATTTCTAAAACCAGGCTCACACGTTAAGACGGCCTTCTTAAACTAAAGTACCATTTTTTTTTTTTTTTTTTTTTTTTTTTTTTTTTTTTTGTAACATTCGAAAAAAATACGTTATAAAACAAAACAAAATGAATACCCCGAAGAGAACACTACGGGAAACATCGCCAGAGGAAGCAACTGCTTTTAAAAGGACTGCCCTTGTAGGAAATATTGAGGTAAATGAATTAATGATTATGATGCAAAAATCTATGGAAGCAGTTATGGATGAAAAGATCAAAACTCTTTGTACAAAAACTGATGTTGAAGATCTTAAACAACACATAACAGATATTGACATTAAAGTTGAGAGTCTAAAAAACGAAAATCTGAAATTGAAGGAGGAAATAAATCAGCTTAAATTAGAAAGAGAAAAAGATCAACAACAAATAAGAAGATTAGTTGACCATGGAAGACGCAAAAATGTTATATTTAGGGGTCTAGTTAAAGAAGGTACCCCCATTAATTCTGTTCAGAATATATGCAAGAATGTACTAAAATTACCCAATGTACTAGTGACCACTGCTAGGGTAATACACACGGCTTCTAACAGCAAAATATCAGTTGTAGCCGAGATGCAAAATCAAGAAATGGCTGAATTAATACTCAAAAACACTGTGAAACTGGCAGGATCAACTGTAAAAATTGAAAGGGATCTAAATGAAAATCAACAGGTCGATCGAAAAGTTATGATGCAATTGAAAACTGACATTTTATTGAAAAGCAAAACTCACAGAGTGATGGTAAAAAATTCGTCTATTAAGATTGGTACGCAATGGATGTCGTGGAATAGCAACAAAATACTTGTCAGTGGAGATAAGAAAGCAGCAGATATACTGAAAGAACTATATGGAGAAATCATCGAAGACGTGAGTTTAAACTATCACCAATTGCTTCAAAAATCGAATCAAAAAAACTAATAAGAAACAATGTGTGTACCTTTAAAGACTTAGATATAAGTTATCCTATAAACATAAAAATATTGTCTTATAACATACATGGCCTAGCAAACAAGGTTCTATTTGCAGATTTCTTTGCCTATATAAAAACTATGGATATCGTTGCTTTACAAGAAACCCATGTCTGCGCTGATAGCTTTGAACGCTTTAAAATTTACTTCGGAGAGTTTGAGCAGAAATGGATACCAGCTACGAGACAAAGTAATTACGGAAGAGGTATAGGAGGATATTTTCTGGGAATCAAAAAGGATTTGCGGATAAAGGGTTTCAATAGTACATTCCAAACTATAGAGAATATGTGTGTTATTTGCATAAAAACTCAAAACACGGCATTCACTATTATACCTATCTATATGAGATCAGCAATGTGGGAAGAAACATACGAAATCGTAAAAAATGTAACCCGGCACAGTGAAGTTGTAAATCCAATAGTCATTGGAGATCTTAACGTCAGAATTGGGAACATGCAGATACTCCTAGATGAGGTATATAAAGAAGAATTTTCGGCAGGTTTTGAGAAAAGAAAGTCCAAGGATATTATTATAAATAACAGAGGAAGACAGTTTTTGGACCTGTGCTATGACTCTGGATTGTTTGTTATCAACGGTATGACGGCGGGTGATGAAAATGGAGAGTTTACGTTTGTTAGTGGCGTTGGCGAATCAGTTAACGATATATGTGCCGTCAGTCAAGATCTTTTGAAATTTGTAGAAAAATTTAATGTAGATGATAAAATGTGGTCAGACCACTTTCCAATAATTCTGACTCTGAAAATGCTTACAAAAGAGAACAAATCAAAACTTTTACCTAAATTGCATTGGAACCCCAAAGGTTTAGCAAAATACCAATCCAAAGTATCATCAGTTTTACAAGATAGAAAACAAACAACAATATCGTTTACCTGCGGAGACATAGTAAAGATAATAAAAGAGGCTCACTATGATGTAAGTGTAAAAAGCCAAGAATTCACTCCAAAACAAAAATGGTTTAATATAACGTGCCATAAAACAAGAATACTTGTTCAGGCCACACTCAAGAAATACAGGGCCAACAGTAGCGAGGAAAATAGACTGGAGTATCGGGATCAAAGGCAAAAATATAAGGAAATCTGTCAAAAAGCTAAAGACTCTTACTATAAAATCATAGAAAGCAACCTAGAAAGAGTGCAAAATAGCAAAGAGTGGTGGAAAATTGCCAAAGAAATAAGAAACACGAACTACTATCAAGAAATTAAATCTTCTGCAGAAGATCTACAAACGCACTTCAAAAATCTATTAAATCCTCACCAAGAGCAATCAGACATCCAATATGCACACAATTTGCAATTTTATCACGAGCTGGACACGCCAATAACACTGTCGGAAGTCAAAAAAGTTTTGAGTAAAACAAAAGACCATAAGGCTCCTGGCGAGGATAGAGTGCCATACGAATTTTTTAAAAATGCACCAAATGATCTATTGGCAGAAATTGTGAATACGTTCAATACCTTGTACGACTCCGGTTGTGTTGATGAATCATTACTCAGGACTATCATTTATCCAATTTTCAAAAAGGGGGATAGAACCTTGTCGTGCAACTATAGAGGTATTGCATTTATGAATTGTATTGCAAAAATAATGATGGGCATACTTAATGAAAGACTGTCACTATGGTCGGAGAAACATAAGATACTAAATGAGTATCAAGCAGGTTTTCGTAAAAATTATAGCACGTCTGACAATATTTATAACCTATCCTCAATCGTACATTTGAATTTCAGCCAAAAAAAGAAAACGTATGCTTTTTTCGTTGACTTTAAGGCGGCGTTCGATAACATTTCAAGGAAAGCGCTCATATTCAAACTGCAATCGATAGGCATGTCAACGAAAGCTGTAAGATTTATCGAAAACGTTTATAAAGACACAACATCAGCAGTGTGGACCGGAAATGAATTGTCGGAATACTTCAATACTTCGTCAGGTGTCAAACAAGGATGCCTACTCTCACCGCTATTATTTGCTCTGTACCTAAATGACCTGCATGACACTCTAGAAGGCGGAGTTAACCTAAATGGATTAAATGTAAGATTACTTCTATATGCCGATGACATCGTAATACTAGCCGATGAACCAAATGTGCTACAACAAATGATCTACAACTTGGAAGAGTATTGTAAACTATGGACAGTCGAAGTAAATTTAAATAAATCAAAAATTATGGTATTTAGAAAAGGTGGGAGAATAGCCAGAAATGAAAACTGGACATTTAAATCGAATCCTGTGACGATAACATCGGAATATTGTTATCTAGGAGTAACATTAACACCATCCATGAGCTTTAGCAAGCATGTTGAAAAAAGGAATCAATCAGCAAAAACTAGTATAAATAGCACATGGAACGACTTTCTAAAAAAACAGGATGTACCACTTCAATCTAAGTAGAAACTCTTTCTAGCCGTTAGCAGATCAATACAATCATACGCTGCGCAAGTATGGGGTTACAAACACTTTGAGGAAGTTGACAAGCTGCAGACATATTTCATCAAGAGAATGCTTAATCTCCCAGATTGCATACCAACATACGCCATAATGCTAGAAACTTCCATCGAAAATGGACATATATTTACACTAGATTTAAACATAAGATATGTGTTTAAAACTCTATTTGAGTACGACGAATCTCGTCTACCATTTCTTCTTTCAAAGAAAATACTGCAGAACAAATTATCCTGGGTAAAACGCCTAAATGAAATGGGAGCGGAACATGATATTGAGTGGTCAATAAACAATCTGAACAAAACAACTTGGAAAGAAAACGGAACTAAACTGCTACAAGCACTAAGAGTAAAGAATTATAATATATATATGTCGAGAAAGCAGAGCACAAGTAGGATATACAGAAATTTAGATCCTATGCAAGGAGCAAACTATTTAAAAACATCATATAAGATCGAAGACATAAGATGCATACTACAGATCAGAACAGAAACAACGATTCTAAATGGTAATATATACAGGAACAATGGATCCGAAATATGTTCGCTCTGCAACACAATGGAGATAGAAAACGTGGAACACTTCATAGGCCGGTGCCCGGTGTTAAAAGAAATTAGGAAAATATATTTTAACAAGGAAATATTAACAGAAAACGAAGTAATAAGTCTTCTTGATGGCGCAGTTGTAGAATGGACACGGCTTGCAAAATACACCAAAATGGCTATGAGATACAGGCTAAATCTGATAAATGAATTCAACTATTAAACTGAATATTATCTGTATATATATGTATAACAATAGCAAAACCCCATATGCAGACTAACGACAATATGTCATGTCTTAGAGATTAATATTAAGTATTTATTTATATATTGTACAAAATCTTACCACACATTGTATACATAAAGAATTATGAAAATAAATACTACTACTACTACTACTACTACTTATAAGAAACTTTTGATGAAACTAAGTAGACTAGCTTGTTCCTTTAATGTTGTTTGTTTGAAAAATATAATAAAAAGAGTCAGTTTTTTGACAGAAGCTTTACAGTGACTTAGGCACCGGTTTAGGCAGTGGTCTACTGTTAAGTCACTCTCGAACCCCGGTAGACGGGATGACCTCAGTCACTTTTGGCGAAGTAACCGTGACTGATCCAAAAAGATGCGCCAGGTTGTTCAACTGTCAATTTTTTGTGAATCCCGAGAGTGACAGGGCAAGGAGGAGAACCATTCGCCGCATTCGTGGTCTCCGAGCCGATGGACAGCCGTCACAATATACCGTGGACGAACTTACAAACGTCATCCGTGGCGTCAAATCATCCAAGGCGTTGGGCCCCAACGGAATCTCTACATTGATGTTGAAGAATCTGGATTTAACTGGAGTTGGGTACCTTACTACTGTCCCCAACCTGTCTTTGAACACTCTTATAGTTCCCGATGTCTGGAAAATGGGCAGAGTGATCCCTCTACTAATGCAAATTTTGCCCATGAACATTCCACTAAGGAACAGGGGCAAACTTCTCACATATCAATAAGTGCAGTCCGATTCAAGTTTAAGTTCAATGATAAGGGGCCTCCGTTTTATAGCCGAGTCCGAACGGCGTGCCGCAGTGCGACACCTCTTTGGAGAGAAGTTTTACATTGCATAGTACCTCACAAATGTTGCCAGTATTAGGAGGGGAAAACCACCGCTGAAAATTTTTTCTGATGGTATCGCCAGGATTCGAACCCAGGCGTCCAGAGTCATAGGCGGACATGCTAACCTCTGCGCTACGGTGGTCTCCCGCTACTGAAGCCTGAAAGCCAGACCGATCTCCCTTCTCTCACCAGTGGCAAAGACGCTTGAGGCATTACTCCTCCCGAGCCTCGTAGGAGAATTTCCATTCGCCGAGCATCAACATGGGTTTCGAAGACTGCACAGCACAACAGCTTTGCATGCCGTGGCTTCAATCAGCCCAGGCCAAGTGATAGGACGGTCCTCGTTAAACTTTACCTATCGAAGGCATTCGACACGGTCAGCCATGCCAAACTATTTGAGGACATAGCCAACACGTCCCTCCAGCCTGGCCTGAAACGTTGGGTAGCAAATTATCTGTCATTTGTGGAATTTAGGGATAAGAAATCGAAACACCGCAGATTGAAACAGGGAGTTCCCCAAGGCGGGGTGATATCTTCGGCACTGTTTAACCTCTTCCTATCCTCTATTCCACCGCATCCAGACGGCATAGAGATCGTATCATATGTGGACGACTGTACGATCATGACATCAGGCCCCCACCCATTGTTGAAATCTGCGATAGGTTGAACGTCTACCTCAACAAACTTGCCTCATATTTCGTTGCAAGAAATCTGAAGATACCTGCCACCAAATCTTCAGCTAAATTTTTCACTAAAAATACGCGTGATTGCCGATGGAGAAATGATTCCGACCATCAAGTGTAACAAAATTCTTGGGGTCACATTTGACAGCTCCTACGTACTCTCCCCACATGCCACATCAATTTGCGATAAAGTCAAAGGCAGAAACAAGGTCCTCAAGTCACTTGCTGGCAGCACTTGGGGTGCAGACAATGAAACCTTGTTGTCCACGTACAAAGCAATTGGCCGGTCTGTGGTAAGTTATGCAGCGCCAGTGTGGTGTCGTCAGCTATGTGACACGCAGTGGAATAATATTCAGATCTGTCAAAATGCCGCCCTCCGAACTGCGACAGGCTGTCTCCTCAGTTCTCGTGAAGACCACCTCCATCAGGAGACAAAGATCCTACCAGTGCGAAGATATAACTACATGTTGTCTAAGCAATACCTTTTGGGCTGTTATCGCAGAGACCATCCAGATCATCATCTTTTGGATAGATATCCACCGCCCAGAAGTAAGGTAGATCTACATGATCTAGAGCGTGAGATTTAGCTGTACAAGAGAGAACCTCTAGATCAAGCGGCATATCAAACAGGTATAGACAACATTCATGCACACATGGTAGCAGATGCGATGAATGGTTATCGGGTGAATGTAGTCCTTGGAGAATGACCGCCTCACATTGCACCTGAAGAAATTGACATCTCCCGGCAAACCAGAATAGTTCTGGCTCAATTACGTTCCGGCAGATGTAGCTGCCTCAACTCCTACAGAGCAAGGATTGATGCCGCTGTGCAAGATGTATGTCCCGATTGTAACCAGGGATCGCACGATACACGTCACCTATTTAACTGCCCAGCCAGACCCACTCGATTCAGACCAAGATCCTTGTGGATGCACCCCATCTTAGTCGCAGAGTTCCTGGGTTTTGACACTCAACAGAATCAAGCAGACGAAAGATCGGTTCAGATTTAGACATAGCTCCCATATATATGTTCATCCGATTTGCAGTAATATTGCAATCAAATGGTCATTTGTTAATCGATTCTTCCTAAATATGGCAGGAAGAAATTCTCTTGATCGTTGATATTATAGATGAATTTTATAGAAATTGGTTCATATTTAGATATAGCCGGTTAGCTATAGCTAGAGCTATTGCAATCGCATATTTTGACCAATCTTTGCCAAAATTTTGCACAACGCTTTTCTCGACGTGTACCACATTATCTGAGAAGTTTGCTCGCAATCGGTGTTGATTTAGATATAGCTCCCATATATTTGTTCGTTAAGTTTTGGGTAATTGGCAATGATGTTGTCATTTGTGAACCGTACATAGTTATTACAGTTTGAAAATATTTGCTCGAAATATGATACGGATTGTTTAACAACCCATCTGAAAACATCCGGCAATGTCCATCAAGACTGTCTCAATTGGAATTGTTGAAAAATGTACTGAACCCTTCAAAATAGCTGAAATAGGGCGGTGCCGCTATTTTGGGGCTACGTCTAAGTATGGACCTATCTTGAAAATTTTTGTTTTCCTTATTTTTGCTCTCTGAGATGCCAAAATTCCAAATGACAGCGACAGTTGTTGAAAATGCGTGCAAATCCGTCAAAATAAGTGAAATCTGGCGATACCGCTAAATGGGGGCATGTCAATACATGGAAATATATCGATAAATTTTTGGTTGTGTATTTTTTGCTATCCGAGAAGCTATAAGAGCACCCATTAGAGGCTTACAATATAAATTTAATGCAGGGCACGGGATAGCTGTGAGCACCACACAAACTGGAACATTGAGGTCCGATATGTGTGGTGTTTATTGCTGTCACGAGAAGCTTAGCTGCAAGCTACCGGGCGTGTCCACAGGAATAGCTGTAACTGCAGTCGCGGACAATCAGCGGTATCAAGCGGAGAGTCTCAGTGAGAGGTCGGGTGGCACCGGCTCTTGCACAAATACTGAGTGCCTACGGTGCTCGATATGACAAGGCGAGTTATTGGCGCCTTTAAATAGCCAATGGCCACGCTATTCCGCGGCGATCGAACGACCTTGCTCACCTACAGGAGCTTGGCGAGGATCGCCACCTCCACATGAAAATGTGGTTACAACAACAACAACAAATCGATAAGATTTGTTAGGTATATATTTTAGTTTAAACTGAAAGTAAATCGAACCACAACTAAATATTTTGTTTTTATTATTATATTTCAATTGAATAAAATTCATAATATCGACAAATATCCCTCGTTTGTTAATAAAAATACATACATACATACATGTGTGCAAATGGGTTAAAATAGATAACTAAATTAAAGAAAAAAAAAAGAAAATAAAATAAAAAAAAAATAGCACTTGCCATTCACAGCATATGTGCCACAAATGTCTCTCTTTTTCTACATACACATATATGTAAATGTTGCATTAGTGATAATAACAATAACAATACCCTACATACAATATATAAAAAAAACAATTTGCCAGAAACTATACAAACAAAAACTAAATGGAATGATAAAACAATACTAACAACAGTACAAATGATGCCAAAAAATGATGAGCGAGCAGCGTAGTCTGACGCCATTCGTTGGTCAATGATGATGGTTTGGTAGCTTTCATCTTGATTTTCGGTATAATATCTGTGATAAGGTTTTTGTTGTAGTTTTTTCCTTTAAATAAACAAATCAACATTCAGAGAGTGATTAAGCATTTTTTTGTTTGTACATTCTGATCCTTGCATAGCGATAACTTTGATTTGATTTATAGTTTATGGTCCCAGCAGTAGACCTCAGGTAAGGACGATGAATATTGCAAATTGTACATTTGCGATTTGATAAACTCCCGTTTATCTTCAGGTTCAGGACGAACAGTAGCCAAGCCTGAAATGAAAAAAAAAGTTTAAATGTTTTGCCATTACTATTGGGTTGCCCAAAAAGTATTTGCAGATTTTTCATATAGTCGGCGTTGACAAATTTTTTCACAGCTTGTGACTCTGTAATTGCATTCTTTCTTCTGTCAGTTATCAGCTGTTACTTTTAGCTTGCTTTAGAAAGAAGTGTAAAAAAAGTATATTCGATTAAAGTTCATTCTATGTTTTATTAAAAATGCATTTACTTTCTTTTAAAAATCCGCAATCACTTTTTGGGCAACCCAATATATTTTTGAAATTTTGTAATAACCACACACACAGGTAAAAATGACTTAATTTCTGCTTGATTGAACTTTGAATACCCAACGTCATTGATGTATTTTTAACGCGTTAAGGTGTTATGAGACCATATGTTCTTATCTTATGACATGTTATTTGTTATGTATCATTAGTATTTCGTAATGTGTGTCAAAATTGCCAATTTATATACGATTCGTCATTTTTGCTATCTCACTAGTATGTTATTTTTGTGTGACATAAAAATGTGAGCAAAAGCTGATTTTTTATGGCTACAAATTGTTAAATTTGTGAGGAAGCTGTTTAAATCATAATGTTGTAAATTAAATTTAGTTTGGGTTTGCTTTCATTCATCAAACAAACAAAAACAGCTGATTTCTTTATGGTTTTGTCAGAAGGAATTGAGCACCGCTCTAATTGAAACAAGTAAGAGCGTGCTAAGTTCGGCTGGGCCGAATCTTATTTACCCTCCACCATTGATCGCATTTGTCGAGTTCTATGCGCGGTATCTCTTTTTAGACAAACATAGAATATTGAATAAGAACTGTTATGCTATTGGAGCTATATCAAGTTGTAGTCTAATTCGGACTATAAATGAATGCTGAACATTGCAGAAGTCACTGTGTAATATTTCAGTTCATTCGGATAAGAATTGCGAATTGTAGGGGCTCCAAAAGCAAAATCGAGAGTTAAATTTATATGGGAGCTGTATCAAGTTAGTGATCGATTCCGACCATATTAGACACGTATGTTGAAAGTCATGAGAGAAGCCGTTGTACAAAATTTCTGCCAAATCGGGTGAGAATTCCGCCCTCTAGAGGCTCAAGAAGTCAAAAACCCAGATCGGTTTATATGGCAGCTATATCAGGTTAAAGTACCGATGTACGCCATACTTAGCAAAGTTATTGGAAGTCATAACAAAAAACCTCATGCAAAATTTCAGCCCAATCGGATGGGAATTGCGCGCTCTATTGGCTTATGAAGTCAAGATCCAAGATCAGTTTATATGACAGCTATACCAGATTATAAACCGATTTGAACATACCATCAGTTGTTGGAAGTGATACCAAAACACTACGTGCAAAATTTCTGTTAAATCGAACGAGATTAGATTTAGATTTAGATTTATTTGTTCGTTTTCACATACAACAAGATAACAATGATCTTATAATTACTGTATGTGAGATATCAATGACATTTAACACAGTTCAACAGAGATTAGTAGTATTTAAAGTAACATTTGTAATATATAATTAATTAACAAATAATTTTGACAATATAAACATTATTTAATTAAGACATTATCAATATTAAGATTATTTAAAGATTTTTCTGTAAAGCTTTTTTAAATGAATTTGCGTTGCAAATAGATTGTATTGACAAGGGTAGTGAGTTCCATAGGCGGATCGCATTTGTTAGATATTGCCATTGTGATATCAAAAGGCGATATCGAGGCATCACCAATAGTATCCTTCTGTTTGTTCTCCCAAACTGCAGCTTTTGGTACAGGTATTCTGGACATTTTTCATAAATGATTTTATGCAATAGTAACAGATTTTTTATATCTAGAAAATCGCCAAATTTCATATTGCATATGCTTTTTTCATAGGGTGAACAGCTCTCGCATCGATTTAGGCCATGAACATATCTTATTATTGCATTGTGAGCTGTCTCCAGTCGTCTAGTGCTCCTAGAGTCACATTTACTAAACAGTTCACTTCCATAGCAGAGCACAGGCAGTAAGTACGTTTTAGCCAAAAGGAGGCGAATGTGTTTTGGCGTAAACGATTGTGTTTGGTACAGTGTTCTTAGTATACCAAATATTTTTCCAGTAGTCGCAACTATGTGATCGGTCCATGTCAGTGAGTTATTGAAAGTTATACCAAGATTTTTAGCCTTTTCGACTAGCTGTATGTGTTGCTCACCAAATAATATATGTTCTTCAGTAATAATATTATGGTTGCGATTTGAAATTAAGATGCAGTTTGATTTTTTAGGGTTTATGTTAAGATAGTTGGCATGAGCCCAGTTGGAAATAATGCCCAAATCTTCATTTATTTTTAAAAAACCTTGACGTATTTCAGGTTTAGCAAAACTCAGATAGAGCTGGACATCATCAGCGTATATATGTATAGAGGAGTATCTGAGCCGTGGTGGTAGGTCATTTATGTACATCGAGAAAAGCAGTGGTCCCAAAATCGAACCCTGCGGTACACCCTTATTCAATTGAAGAGATTTGGACATTATATCCTTGATTACAACCGACTGAGTTCTTTGGCAGAGATAGTTTTTAACTAACAACACAGCAGATGCAGAAAAATTAAAATAGTGCTTCAGTTTCAAGCACAACAGCTCATGGTTAACACAGTCAAAAGCTTTTGAGTGATCCAACAGTACTAGGCAAGTAGCCAGTCCATCATCAATATTTGACCTAATATCTTCGGTAACATCGATTAAAGCAGTAACACAGCTGTGTCTTGGCCTAAAGCCAGACTGTTTGCTGGATAAGAGGCGATGCTCGTTTAAGTATGCGCTTATTTGCTTGTGAATTATCTTTTCAAAAGGTTTTGAAAAGAAAGGCAGAATTGATATGGGACGATATTCATTTCCATTTTTCGATTTTGGCACAGGTATAACTTTTGAATGTTTCCATGTGGTCGGATATATGCCAGTTGTTAGAATTGTGTTGAAGAAGTATGTATGTGATATACGACAGTGTGTATGGTAAGGTGGATTTTATGAATTTTGGGTGTAGGTTATCCAAACCAACTGCATTTGATTTTATACTCATGCAACCCTCATAAACATCAATAGGCCGAATACATGCAAATTCAAAAGTTGTAAAGTCAGGAAATGCTGGTGTGTTTGATATGACATTTATTGGGTTTGTTTCTATATTATTATCTTCAAGATATGTTGTGCTGTTTAGGAAAGATGCGTTCAGTTCATCAGGATTTGCATCAATTTCAACTATAGGAGTGGACCCGACACCAATTTCTCGTATTGTTTTCCACTTTTTTTTGGAATCGGTAGCCTGGCGGAATTTGTTGGCGTAATAGCCAGCTTTTGCGCGATTAATTGTTTTATTTACATCAGTTCTGAGTGTTCGGTATTCTTCATGGAGCATTGGGCATTTAAAACGTTTCCATCGTCTGTAAGCCAAATCTCTCTTGTCAATTAATTTTTTAATTGACTCACTAAACCAACAGTTCTGAGCTTTTCGAGGACGTGGTGTGCAAATAGGTACGGTGCAGTCAAGAAGATACAATAGATTTTCACTAAGAAACGTTAACTGATCATCAGTAGAATAAATGTCATATATCTTACTCCAATCAATGTTGTGTATTTCAGAAGCAAGTGTATCATAATTTATTTTATTAAAGTTAAAATAACTTGTCTGTTTTTGTTCTGGTGTGTGCACAGCATCATATGTCAGAAATATGAGATCATGCTTAGAAAAACAGGGCATACTAAGCTGATCGTATAGTAGAACATTATCAGATTTTGAAACAAGAAATATGTCAATCAGGCTGTTCGAAGTTGTTGTATAGTGAGTTGGTATTGTAATATTTACCCCATACAATCCCATGGAGTTAAACGACTCAATAAGTGTTTTTTCCTTTAAAAGGTTAGAATTGAGATCGCCGGCTATTATAACATCATCGTAGTGCACAGAAATATCAAGGATAGTGTCGAAAATACATTCATACGGTATATGACAATTTGGTCTATATGCACAACCCAATAGAATTTTACGGGTATTAATAACAAGCTCGAAAAAGATTGATTCAATTTTCTCATTTTGTTCAGATTTAAAAATTACTTTGCAGGGTAAGTTATTCTTTACATATAACGCCACACCACCTCCAAGGGAGCTTCGATCATTTCTATATACATTATATCCTTCAACACTTATTATGCTGTCAGTAATAGAAGAATTAAACCAGGTTTCACTCACACATATTATGTCAACTCCAGACATTTCGAAATTGTGCCGAAATTCATCTATTTTCCTTTTCAGTCTTTGTGCATTAATATGACAGATATTCAGGCCAGTTTTCTGTCTACAGAGTACTTTAATCATGTAATATGATCCGTTATTGGAACCCAAAGTACTATTGGTTAAAGACATTTATTAGAAGTGGCAACGCTTTCAATTTGAGAATTTGAAATGAAGGAGAATTTTGTAATGAATTCGTTAAAATATGTATTACTATTTTCGCTAATAAAAAAATTAAAAAATATGCAAAAGATTGGTTTGAAAAAAATATAGTTTGGAAAGACATTAAACAGTATCAATAGCATGACGAAAAAACTGGTCAAAATCTACCTCGTTTGCAATATGAATTGGCTCAGTGTTGGGGGCAGTCTTGGCATATATTAAGCCGCAAAAAGAGTAGATCGAGGTGATTTTTTTCTGTCTTTTCAATTTAATACCCGTTTGCAAGATTTTAAAATTCGTCGAAGTAAGATTTTCATTGATGTATACACATTGATTGGAATCAAAACCAATGTGATGTAAACATAATTGACCATTAAATTTTTTCCTGAACTGTGCCAGCATCTTTAAGATATAGTTTTTCACGAATGGCGTTAAAAGTTGAACAATTATAGTAGTATCAGGGCTATTGTTTCCTCTTTTACCTTTCAATCGATATATTGACTTATATGGAGGTGTTGCTACATTCAGTGCCTTACATATACAGTCAAAAATATGATCTAAATTCTCCGACGGGTAACAAGGAATGCCATTAACACGAAGATCGCATGATACCGCCAAGTTTTCTTGTTTTGCCAGATGGGCTCGAAGGTTTTTTATATCTTCTCTCATGCTAACTATTTCTGCACATTCAGTTTCAGCTTTCAGTAGTCGTTCATTTATTTCGTTTGACTTTGCCTCAATTCGTTGTATGTGTGTATCTACATAATTTAACAGCTTCAGTTCCACTTCTTCAAATCTCTTATTCATGGACGTGTTCAATCTCTCTTCAGTTTCTTTAAGAGCTTCTTTGAACATCGTCCACTGCCTCTCAAAGCCCACTTCCATTTCATGTATTATATCTCTTTCATATCGAGCCAGCTTAGGTGTTTTCGCTTTGCTCTCTGGATTTGACGAATCATCTCTCTCCCTCTTTGACGATCCCGTTAACTTAGCCACCAGCTCTTCTTCAAGCTGATTGTTGGCGTATGTAATGTCAGCCATCAGTTTCTCTTGAAACGATTCACTTAGCTGAGACATAATATTTTTGTTGTTGGCGTTCTTTTGAGCACAGAATGTATTTTTCTTTTTTATGTATGTATGTGTGTACCGCACTGCACTGATTTTGTTTATTTCAATTGATTCAAAACCAAAATAAAATGTTTGCTTTTATTTGATAATATACAGGACAGTTTTTCTCAAAACAAACAGATATTGTGTCAGATACAATTTCACGTGGAAATAGACAAACAGTGATGAACTTTTGTTATATTTTATTGTAAATAACCAGCAAATTATTGGAGCAAAATGAAAACAGAACTGTCTCTCACAAGACACCCTCTAGAGGTTCAAGAAGTCAAGACTCAAGATCGGTTTATATGGCAGCTATATCAAAACATGGAACGATTTAAACCATACTCAGCGTAGTTGTTGGAAGTGCCACCAAAACACCACGTGCAAAATTTCAATAAAATCGGATAAGAATTGCGCCCTCTAGCTGCTCAAGAAGTCAAGGCCCAAGATCGGTTTATATGGCAGCTATATCAAAATATTGACCGATTAAAACTATACTTAGCGAAGTTGTTGGAAGTGCCACCAAAACACTACGTGCAAAATTTCAATAAAATCGGATTAGTATTGCGCCCTCTAGCTGCTCAAGAAGTCAAGATCCCTTAGCGAAGTTGTTGGAAGTGCTACCAGAACACTACGTGCAAAATTTCAGTAAAATCGGATAAGAATTGCGCCCTCTAGAGGCTCAAGAAGTCAAGACCCAAGATCGGTTTATATGGCAGCTATATCAAAGCATTGACCGATTTGGCCCATTTGCAATACCAACCGACCTACCCTAATAAAAAGTATTTGTGAAAAATTTCAAGGGACTAGCTTTACTCCTTCGAAAGTTAGCGTGCTTTCGACAGACAGACGGGCGGACATGGCTAGATCGTCTTAAAATGACATGACGATCAAGAATATATATACTTTATGGGGTCTTAGACGCATATTTCGAGTTGTTACAAACAGAATGATGAAATTAGTATACCCCCATCCTATGGTGGAGGGTATAAAAATGGCACTGCTATTTTGAAAAGTGTTTTTCATGTGTAAGTTTCGTTCGTATTACACTGCGTGCAACTTTAACAATAGCAAAATTTGACATGTCATACGACAAAAACATACAGTGTGATGGCACCTTAAGAAATTTAATCACGATATCGGTCTAAATAGCACCTTATTGCGCCTAAAAAAGATGTTTTGGGGACAAGTATGATAACCTTCTTTCATTTTAAGAAAACGGTTTCAGAAAGCTGACGATAAACGCTGGTATGCGCGATTCGAAAGTATCAATTTTGTACTGTACTAGCTGAACCGGCTCGCTCCGCTGCTTTTTTTTAGATTTATTTTCGACAATTAAAGACCTTTTAGTGAAATACTATGCTACGAAAATAGTGTATGTATATCACTTGACTAACAGTATAACAATACAAAAGCCTTAATCTGAATCCCATATGATCCTTATTGAGCTATGAATTCGCCCGGAGGGTTAAGTGTCATTTAAGTTTTGATGTTTGACATACTCCATTCTTAAGAGACTTTATTTGAGCTCGACACACTCATGGGGATTTTGGAGTGGAAAGACCCCAGGGATGTGGTTTGTGGGGTAAGGGGGTGGTGTATGAATTTCGTGCTCTACTTCTAAATAACTTTTATTTAAGCCCCATATTGCCATTAGTTTAAGGGGAGTTTTTGCGATGAGGCTTCCCCCACACACTTAGCTCCAAAATTGGTTATCAAATTCATTTTCTTATCTAAAATACCTTTCATTGAGCCATATATTGTCATGGTCGGTAAATTTTTACTCTTTGGGGGTTGATTGGGGAAAGGGTAGGTGTCCCAAAAACATGGTCCCACATTTTGATATCAGATTCGTATTACGACATTATCATGGTCGGTAAATATGTCCGATTCGGGTGTTTTTTGGGGAGTGGGGTGGCTCCCCAAACACGAAGCCTTTGAAAATAAATTTTACATGAGGTGTTTTGTTATGACTTTCAACAACTGTGCTAAGAATAGTTCAAATCGGTCCATAACCTGATAACGCTGCCATATAAGCCGATATGGGATCTTGACTTCTTGAGCCCGTGTTTTGCACGACGTGTTTTGTTATGACTTCCAACAACTATGTTAAGAATAGTTCAAATCGGTCCATAACCTGATATAGCTGCCATAAAACCCGATCTGGGGTCTTGACTTCTTAAGCCACTAGAGGACGCAATTATTATCCGATTTGGCTGAAACTTTGGATGAGGTTTTTTGTTATGACTTCCAACAAATATGTTAAGAATAGTTCAAATCGGTCCATAACCTGATATAAATAGCTCCCATATAAGCCGATATGGGATCTTGACTTCTTGAGCCTCTAAAGAGCGCAAGTATTATCAGATTTGGCTGACATTTTGTACAACGGCTTCTCTCATGACTTTTAACATACGTGTCGAATATGGCATGAATCGGTTTATAGCCTAATACAGCTCCCCTATAAACAGATCTCCCTATTTTACTTCTTCAGCCCCTAAAGTGCGCAATTCTTACTATGTTCCAATAACATAGCAATTCTTCTCTTTTATCCTTTGTTTGCCTAAAAAGAGATAACGTTGCAAGAGCTCGACAAATGCGATCCATGGTGGAGGGTATATAAGATTCGGTACGGCCGAACTTAGCACGCTTTTACTTGTTCTGATTCGATTTAGGTATGTCCGTCTGCACATGTTGACACATAAATTTTTTGGCCTATTACGTTACTTTAATTGGCTATGACAGAAAATTTGTTCAAATAGTCGAACGTAGAATAGCGTTCCAAGCGGCTCGATCTTCTACGCTCATTCTAAAATTTCTAACACCAAGTTTCGAGGTATCTCCCACCACTGGATCTTTCCAACGGGTTTTTGGTCTTCCCGGTTTGCGTGCACCACCGTGTTTGCCTTCAAAAGACTTCTTTGCTGGAGTTTCTTCATCCATTCTGACAACATGACCTAGCCAACGCAGCCGTTGTATTTTGTTACGTGTAACTATGCTATCGTCGTCATACAGGTCGTGGCTCATACGTCACCTATATTTTTCATTAACGAAAACTGGTCCATAGGTTTACGAAGAATTTTTGGGAGTTGAAACCTTCCGTTTCGTCTTATTTCCATTTACTGCCTGAAACATCGTTTGGTATTAAGTGGTTCCGAGAGATTTTTTCCTAATCTTACTGAGGAACGCGCATCAGCAAGTGTCAAGGGCAAGAATCTTATTAATTTTGCAGGGATACCAAACTCATACAAGGCTTGAAATATCTTTGAACGTAAGGGATATCGAAAGCGGCTTTGTAGTCAACAAAAGGATGGTAGGGAACGGGTCTTTCCAGGATTTGGCGCAGTGTGAATATCTGGTCTAGGGTGAATTTACCAGGTCTAAAGCCGCATTAATAGGGCCCAATTATCTCATTGACTTTGGGTTTTAATCTTTCACACAGTACGCTCGAGAGTATCTAGTATGCGGGGGAGACTTATTCCTCTGTATGGGGAGGAGACTTATTCTTCTGTAGTTGGCACATTCTGTCTTGTCTTCTTTCTTGTGTACGGGATATAGTATGCTGAGGTTCCAATCATCGGGTATGCGTTCTTCAAGCCAGATTGCTCAGATAGGCTGATGCATACGCCTTATCAGCGTGTCGCCTCCGGGCATAAATAGTTCTAACTAGGAGGTAAACATTCTATACCATCATCATTGATTAGTTCTGCGGTATCCTCTTCGCCGCCAACGTCGGTCACAAGCAGTTGGGTAAATTGTTATTTCTATATCCTCAGCATTCTATCTGTGTAAGATTTTTCAGATTTCCTTCTTTGTCTCTGCAGGAGGATGTGCCTGCACCAAAGCCATCGGTTTGATGTTTAATTCTATATTAAACATCGGTTTGATGTTTAATTTCCGATCTTCATTTTGACTCCTGTACATCTAAATTTGTTCACACTCACGTCTTTCATTTCCTTTTTCTTTCTCCTCTCTTCTTTTCTCTCGATACCTCTCCTTCATCCGTTGTTACTAATTGCAGAGTTGCTCTATATGCCGCATTCTTGGCTTCAGTTGCATCTCGATACCTTTGGTCGTGCCATAGGTTTCTTGGGGGAGGCTTCCGGGTTCCATTTTCCATGGAGTGGGCAATAGTTTGCCACTGCGCCATTATATCATCGAAACAAGGAGTGCTTTCATCAAGCAGTTGGGTCAGCCGAGCTTTTCAATGCCGAGTTTTCGTGCAGTGTCAGATCGTACTTTCCTCGCCATGTTCAAACGGATGCGAACCTTTGCTGCAACGAGGTAATGATCCGAATCTATATTCACTCCACGGATCGATCATACATCTAACACGCTGGATGAATGCCTTCCATCTATCACAACGTGATCAATTTGGTTTCTCGTGTTTTGATCGGGTGACAGCCATGTGGCTTTGTGAATATTTTTATGTTGAAATCTGGTGCTACTAACTACCATGTTTTTTGCCGCGGCGAAATCTATCAGCCTCAACCCATTACTGGACGTTATCTCGTGGAGGCTAAACTTTCCGAATGTTGGACCAAAGATATCTTCCTTCCCTGTTTTCGCATTAAAATCTCCCAGAACGATTTTAATATCATGGGCGGGGCAGCGGTCATATTCTCTCTCTAGGCGCTCGTAGAAAATATCCTTGGTCTGCTCGTCCTTGTCTTCCGTCGGGGCATGGGCACAAATAAGGCTGATGTTGAAGAATTCGGCTTTTATGCGGATTGTGGCTAGCCTCTCATCCACCGGAGTAAAGCTGGAGACAAGGCGTTTCAGTCTCCGACTAACCACAAACCCAAAGCCAAATTCATGCCTCGTATTATGGCAGCTATAGGGGTTGTAGTGACGCCATTCCCAGTCCATCGCACTTCCTGTAAGGCGGTAATATCTGTCTTGTACTTCTCTAATACATGCGACAGCGCGTATACTGCACCTTCTCTACAAAGGGTGCGGACATTCTAGGTTCAGATCCGCAAATCATGGTCCTTTTTTCGTTTGCGTGGGTTGTCAACGTTGGGGGGTCCGTTTTTACTATTCCTTTGTTTCTCATAGTAGTATTCATAGTTTTTTGGGGGCGGGTTACTGGCCCAGCTCCCCAACCGCATGGGTTTTGTGGGGTTGCACATGCATTCCTTCTTTGTGGCGAGCCGCTTGTTCCAAGATCCAACGCTCGCCCCCAGCCGCCCCTAACCTGGGAACAGACGCTGATGTTGGCCATTGGTTATTTGAAGGCGCCATTAACTCGCTTTGTCACCTCGCGTATCATTGGCATTCAGTATTTAATTAAGAGCCAGTGCCACCTGACTCCTCACTGAGACTCTGCTCTCGAAAATCGCTGACTGCCCGCATTTGCAGCTACTCCGCATAAAAAGAGAGCTTTCCACCATCCGCAACCTGTGGATGCGCCCGGTAGCTTTCAGCTAAGCTTCCCGTAGTAACGATGACAACACACTAGTCGGAGTTCAAAGTTTCAGACTGTGTGGTGCTCATAGTTATCCCGTGTCGGCCGGGCCAATTGAAATTGGAAAAAATTGTTTCAGATTTGGATATAGCTTCTAAATATATCCTCGCCCGATTTGCAGTAACAATGCAATTAGCACGCTTTTACTTGTTGAAATTAAATACGACTTGTCTGATCGTCTAATAGGAGCTTAAGAAGTAAAATCGGATGATCGGTTTATATGGGATCAATATCAGGTTAAAGACGGAATCAGACCATACTTGGTAATGATGTAATGAGGTCATAGAAGAAATTATAATAATATTAATTATAAATTTCATCCGAATCGGATAAGAAATGAGTCCTTTAGGGGCTCAAAAAGTAAAATCGGGAGATAGGTTTATATGAGGGCTACATCAGGTTATACACCGATTTGGACCGTACTTGGCACGTTTATTGGAAGTCATAACAAAACATTTCCTGCGAAATTTCCGACAAATAGAATACCAATTGCCGCATCGAGGGGCTCAAGAAATCAAATCAAGAGATCGGCTTATATGGGAGGTATGTCTAAATATGAACCGATATGACCCATTAACAGTCCCCAAAGATCTATATGAATAAGAAGTATCTGAGCAAAATTTCGAACGGATATTTTCATTCTTTCGAACCTTATTGGGATTTTGACAGACGAACGGATCAAGAATGTATATACTTTATGGGGTCTCAGATCAATATTTCGAAGTGCTACAAACGGAATGACTAGATAAGTATACCCCCCCATGCAATGGTGGTGGCGATAAAAAGACGCCTTTATAATTTTGAGAAAGTAAATTGGAAGATCTGAATATATGGGGGCGTTATTAAGATTAAGTCTAATATAGACGGCGAATAATAATACATATAATCGGAGTTGAATATTGCTGGATATTGTAAACGTAGTGGCAAAATTTAAATACCTTAAGGTAGATCTACCAAGCGTATCAAGCGGGTCTGAACAACATTCATGCAGACACGGTAGCAGACGCGTTAATTGGCTACCGGGTGAATGTAGTCCTTGGAGAACGACCACCACCCATTGCACCCGAAGAAATCGACCCCCCCCCCGGCAAACCAGAGTGGTTCTGGCTCAATTACGTTCCGGCAGATGCAGCCGCCTCAATTCCCACAGAGCTAGGATTGATGCCGACGTGCAAGATGTATGTCCCGATTGTAACCAGGGACCGCACGATACACGTCACCTGTTTAACTGCCCGGCCAGACCCACTCGACTCAGACCCAGATCCCTGTGGACGCACCCCATCCTAGTCGCGGAGTTCCTGGGTCTTGACACTCAACAGAATCAAGCAGACGAAAGATAGTACACAATAAACTGCTACAACAACAACAACAACAACCACTTTTTCTATGACTGTGCGCAAAGAAGAAAATTGAAAATAAATAGTCAACTTATATATAAGGGAGCGGAGCGAAAAAAAATCTCGAAGCTGAGCGAAAAATTTTTGCTGGAGCTGAAAAAAGGTATCCACTCTGGATCTCTGGCTTTGAGGAACAAATCAAATATTTTTATTGACCGCAGAACTTCACTTACCATTCTTATAGGCATATTCCATAATATAGGCGGCAATTTCAACCGAACATTCTGTAATCCGCTTTAGGGGTGGGTACAAACTTCCCCGTTCCAAATCCTCAGGCTCACAGAGATCTGCTAGGCGTTCAGCCGACATCAGGAACACTTCTTCCGGTATGGTTAGCATACCAGCACAGAGAACACCCAAAGCAACGCCGGGAAAGATGTACGAATTATTTCCCTGGCCGGGATAGAACGTTTTGCCATTGTACTCGACTGGGTCAAAGGGTGATCCCGAAGCAAAGATGCATTTTCCGTTTGTGTATTTGTAGGCCTCTTCAGCGGTACATTCGGCTTTGCTGGTGGGATTGGACAAAGCAAAAATTATAGGCATTTCATTGAATTCTGCCATTCTTTGTAAAATTTCCTTGGTGAAAGCCCCACCTATAGCAGCTGCGCCAATGAGTACCGATGGCTGAAGGGCCTCTACGGCTTCGGGTAATGTATTAATGGGAGCATGATCTTGGGCGAAATGTAGTTTATGTTCGGTCAGGCCACCAGCAGGGCGATTCTTCACTATCAATCCCTTGCTGTCGACCATCCAAATGCGTTCTTTGGCTTCGGCCTCACTCAAACCTTCTTTCATTAGAGCCATGAGACACAGATTTGCAATACCCAAAGCTGCCTCGCCAGCTCCAAAGAATAGAATTTTGTTCTCCCTTAGCTGAGTGTTCTTGATTTTCAGTGATGCCAGCAGACCTCCAACGGCCACAGAAGCTGTACCCTGTATATCATCGTTGAAGGTACAAAAGTCGTTGCGATATTTCTCCAAGAGACGGAAAGCGTTTGCATTGGCGAAGTCCTCGAACTGTATGAGACAATTTTGTCCAAAGCGACGCACTACAGCATGCATGAACTCGTCAATGAACTCATCATAGTCCCGGCCAGTGACACGTTTCTGACGCAGCCCAATGTACAAGGGATCTGCGAGAATACTTTCGGTATTGGTGCCAACATCTAAGGTGATGGGTAAGCACTGGTTCGGTTTGATGCCAGCCAAAGCGGTATATAATGACAGTTTTCCAACGGGAATACCCATGCCATTGGCACCCAAGTCACCCAAACCTAAAATACGCTCGCCATCAGTTACCACAATAGCGCGAACATCAGTCTCGGGCCAGTTCTAGATATATAATAGAAACAGGCATTAATACCATAAAAAAATACAAACAACCATTATTAAATCTTACCCTTAAAACTTCATAGACATGTCCTTTATCATTGATGGTAATATACATGCCCTTGGGATATTGGAAAATTAAACTGAACTTTTGACAAGCCAAACCCACAGTGGGCGTGTACACCAAGGGCATCATCTTGGCTACATCGGATGAAAGAACTTTGTAGAATAAGCGTTCATTGCGCTCAGCTAAGTTGTTTAAGTACATGTATTTATCCAAATCGTTCTCCAATCGATCAAGCAGCAAAAGACTATGCTCCACTTGTTCTTCTTCGGTTTTTATTCTAGCCGGCAAAAGGCCTTGAATACCTAGCAGTTGACGCTCTTCAAGGTTAAATGCAAGACCCTGAAAAGTAAAAAGAAAAAATAAGTTAGAAATAAAGGCAATTTATTCGGAAGTCAATCTTAATTAAATCCGAACACAAATCTAATCCATGTACATATTAACAGCTTCCAGCGAGTCGTCTCATTTAAAGATTTTCACCGGGAATTCACGTCTTCCCCGCTATTTCATTGATACCGCAATCCCAATTGCGGGGCAAATTATGGGTTTTAAAATCAGCTGGCAACAACCACAGTCAATGGGCCGGTCAGTCCGGGCCGGGTTATATCCACCGCGACGGTTATATGTATATCTTATGGATCCATGTCGAAATTAAATGAAAAAAGTCTTTTGTTTTTTTATAAACATAGTTTATGTATGTGAAATTACGGTCCGATTTAGATCGTATTGGACAAGGTGTTAAGGGATCCAAAAAGAAATTAACTCCTGTGAATTCGTCGAAATCGGCTTTTAAGTGCGTTCTTTTCTCGTCCATGTTCGGAAAGGATATGTAGAAGTCTAATAAAGGGTGATTTTTTTGAGGTTAGGATTTTCATGCATTAGTATTTGACAGATCACGTGGGATTTCAGACATGGTGTCAAAGAGAAAGATGCTCAGTATGCTTTGACATTTCATCATGAATAGACTTACTAACGAGCAATGCTTGCAAATCATTGAATTTTATTACCAAAATCAGTGTTCGGTTCGAAATGTGTTCATTCACCGTTCAGCGATGAGGCTCATTTCTGGTTGAATGGCTACGTAAATAAGCAAAATTGCCGCATTTGGAGTGAAGAGCAACCAGAAGCCGTTCAAGAACTGCCCATGCATCCCGAAAAATGCACTGTTTGGTGTGGTTTGTACGCTGGTGGAATCATTGGACCGTATTTTTTCAAAGATGCTGTTGGACGCAACGTTACGGTGAATGAACACATTTCGAACCGAACACTGATTTTGGTAATAAAATTCAATGATTTGCAAGCGTTGCTCGTTAGTAAGTCTATTCATGATGAAATGTCAAAGCATACTGAGCATCTTTCTCTTTGACACCATGTCTGAAATCCCACGTGATCTGTCAAATACTAATGCATGAAAATCCTAACCTCAAAAAAATCACCCTTTACAAATTTCAGTGAAGTCGGGTAATGAATGCGTGTCCTGTGGAGCCTAGACTTTTAAATCGGGATTTTGGTATATATGTCAGTACAATAAAGTACAACTTGGGCCACATTTAGCAAGGGTCTTTACCTATTTAATTGTGTGGAAAATGCATTTTTTCGATCGTAGGCCTTGAATCGGGAAATCAGTCTATAAGGGAGTTACATCAAGATATTGTTAGCAATAGTCTGCCTATGGTAAAAAATTATCCGAGCCCAAGTTCCAGCTAGATTTAGAAATGTTTACATTCAATTAAAAAATTTGCTGAAATCGTACCTATAAAGGAATTTGTATTATTGATTAACAATTTTGCAATTCGGATTTGTAATAAGCTAATATCCAATTAAAATGATTATTAACTCAATAAAACGTTCATTTGAAATTTTTCGCTTCTTTTAAAAAACGATTTTACTGTTTCAATAAAAATAAATAATTGATATTTTTCACATTAATAAAATAACTTTTTATTTCATTGGATTAAATTGCGGATAAAACATTAAATATTCTGCTTAAAAATATTTGAATTTTTTTTTACAATGTCCTCTAATTTGTTGAGTTTGGAATTTATCTATTCTATTTGTTCTCATTGGACACTTTTTTTTGCATTACACTATTTCAGCGCAATATTATTCACAGTAAATTTGTTTTACTTGACTTTACATGGGTGAGCCACAGGCTCCGGCGTAGGTAGATCCGTGCTTGTGTAGGGAAGGGCGGTTCTTCACCTCCCGCTCGGGTTTCTCCACTCCTCCGGTCTTTTTTTTTTATTCGCGTATAACCTCTAGTACGAGATCTCACTTTTTTTCCAGGGTACCACAATGGGCCAAACTGGCCTCCGAGCCAACCCACCTTGGGTGGGCGACCCATTCAAACTAACATAACCTACTCCTATATTGAAAAAAAAATCATCTTTACTCGGTCAAATTTAGGTCTATATTTTTTTTCTGTGCAGGTGAAGGTAGCGATCCTAGTCAAACTCCTAAAGGTGAGTACGCTCGTTCCGGTCCATATGATGGTCATTGATTATTTAAAGGCGCCAACAAAACGACTGCAATTGCAGCTACTCCGTATACGAGGTGTTCCACAGTACGCAGCTGAGCTTCTTATGATAGTTACATATGACCACCACAGAAATCGGAGCTCAAAGTTCCAGCATGTGTGGTGTTCATATTTGTCCCGGCATGGGATACCTTTATATACCACCTTCAAAACCTACATTTATAAATGTTGTACCGTGATTTCAACAGATAGACCGATGAACATTGCTAGATCATGTTCGATTTTTATGACGATTATATCGGATCGCAATGATAATATCAATCATAGTTTTTGAAAAAGGGGATTGAAAAAATTTCAACCAAAAAACTGCATGTTCAATTAAAAAAATAATTGAAAATTTTTGAAATTTGTAATTAAGAAGGAAGGAACTCCCTTGTGTGATCAAGTCTCCGTGACAAGTTTGGCTAAGACTAAAGGCATGGCGTACTACGGTGCCATGGCCGTCTTTTTTCAAGATTGGGAAGTCAAGTATAGGCGAATATTCTTATATTGAAACTGCAGTAGCGGGAAACTCAATAACGTCTAACGGACAGGGGATCGCAAGATTATGATCCTAATATTAAAACATCGTTCCGATAAGGTTCCGGATTGGATGGTCTCCATGGAGCATTCCTTCTCTGACCATCGCTACATTAGGTTTAGAAGAGCTAGGCCAGCGCCGAATTCGATAGGCTTCCGTAATAAGTTGAAACCAACTGGCCAAAATTCGGAAGGATACTCAGAAGAAGATTTGGGCAAGGCAATTTAAATTGTCCAAGCATAGAAGACATTGATGAAAATGTCAACAGGATTACGACTGCACTCTGGGGTCCTTCGAAGATAGTTGTCCTTTTAGAGAAAGGGAATCAGCCCATGGAAAACCCTGGATGACCGCGGAGATTCGCAATATTGGGAAAGAGGTCCGCAGACTTTTTAGCAGAGCACGTCGTAAAAAATCGGAATCTTATTGGGATATGTATTACACACGGCTCAAGGAATACAATAAGATTATCTGAGCGGCAAAACGTGCCTCGTAGAAGTTTTTCTGCGAACAGATCGATAGCGTCAATGACGCCGCCAAGAAAAAAAAATTTCTCTCAAAAACCTATGTTCAAACTGAAAGTTTAGTAGACGACATGGGAGTGAGAGCAGAGACAACGGAGGATATATTGAGGCTTTTGATGAAACCCCATTTTCCAAGGATACGACGGGACTCACGGAGACGCCGGAATCTTGGAATAACGATGTTGATCGAAGGTTTCTAATTACGGAACTTATGGTGAAGTAATCCTTGAGGAGCTTCAAACCATTTAAGTCAGCCAGATCTGATGGAATATTTCCGGCGTTACTACAGAAAGAGGCAGACTATCTCACCTGGCCGATATTTTCACTGCGTGCCTAGGACTTGCATATACTCCGAAAGCCTAGCAGGAGCCATGTATTTATATGGTATTTATACCCAAGCCCGGCAAGGCAAATTATGCGACACCAAAGGCCTACAGACCCATAAGCCTTACTACTCCAAACCATGGAACGTATTGTGGACACCATGATAAAGAGTAGGGCACCCAGCGAAATGCTCAAATACAAACAGCATGCCTATGTCAAGGGAAGGTCGGTGGAGACTGCCCTGCACGAGGTTGTGCATGAAATAGAAGATTCCTTCGATGCCAAAGCCTACACCCTGACGGTATGCATTGACATCGAGGGGGCTTTTAACAATGTGCGGACCGACACTGATTCAACTCTTACACCAGTATCGGGTGGATCTGGTCCTTAGAGACTGGATAAACCATATGCTAAGGAACAGGTGGATAAATTGCGGGTCCCATGACAAAAATATAAGGGAGAAAGTGGCACAGGGCACGCCACAGGGGGCATTTTATCGCCACTCCTATTGGTGACCACCATAAATGACCTATTACAGATGCGGACTGAGGAGGGATTTGAACCCCGTTTTTGCTATGCAGACGGTGTAATAATATTTAAGGATCTGAACCAGCTATGGAGGAGAGTCGAACGGGTCTTGCATATAGCATATGACTGGGCTAGACCCATGGGTGGGCCAATTTGACGCGCCCCATTTCCTCAATAAAACGATTTCGATATCGGACAAGATTGAGCACTTAGGAGTGATCTTGGATAGAATTCAGGAGCATACTGAGAAGGCTCACAGATGTTGGGCACTATGTAGACGGGCCGTAGGCTCGAAATGAGGCCTGAATCCGAGGATAGCCCACTGGCTCTACAGAAGCGTGATTAGACCAATACTTATTTACGCCTCAGTAGTTTGGTGGACTGCTATGGAGAAAAAGTCCAACGTTAGGACAATACAACAAGTCCAGAGAATATGTTGTCTTGCATAGGCGGAGCGATTAGGACCACGCCCACTAGGGCACTGTAGACTATTCTAGATATCCGACCGTATGACATACAGATTAAATGTGAGGCAGCCACTGCGACTATGAGACTAAAGGCGATGGGAGAATGGATTGAGGATGGGAGCAGCTCATACCACCACGGTATAATCGAGGCGACGATAGGAAACCTGGAAGGAAGGGAAGAGGTTTCCGATCCGAAGCCTGAGACGACACTTGAGGTCGAGTGCGAGGCACTGCTGCCAGCGGCACAGTCTTGGACTGACGTGTAACATAATCTTGCAGACGGCAATACTAGGGCCGTTTGGAAGATCATGTTACACGGATGGATCAAAGCTAGGGGAAAGAGTGGGCCTGGGTGAACCCGAGGCCTTTCGGGTCAACGCAGTCCGATTTAAGGGCGTGGGCCCAAAGGGCGTGGAACAGCGAAACATTCGGTAGTACGGCGAAAATCCTATGGGGTGATCCGGATCGTGTGAGGCTATTACTTTCCTTTCAGTAAAAGCCTAGTAATAGGTAATAGTGGGTCAGATATTAGAATTTGCTGAAATTTGGGCCAATAAATTGTGACGAGTTTTGTTCAGTTTGGACCATATTTCGATATATATCGAAATCGCGTATTTTTCAAACGTATTTTAACGAAATGTTGTTTATATATACCCGAGGTGGGGGTATCCAAAGTTCGGCTCGGCCGATAACCTGACCTAATCTAAGTGTATACACGTGCATCAATCGTTCACATTGTCTATTTACTGTTTTGGTCCCATATAATGGCTGGTATTATGTTAGTTTTTTTACCGTTGAAAGCCCTTTTTTCGCGTTTACTTTTTTTTTTAAACATTACGAAAAGAACAATGATAAAACAACATTTTTATTAAAATTTTGCCATAAGTAATGATGGAATGTCCTACTGAACGAAATCTACAAGTTTTTTTGCTTTAAAATCTATTTTTCCAAAAAGTAACCGGCAAAAAATATCGCGAAAAACTAAAATAGTACAAGCCTTAAAGCGTAATCAATATGCAACGTTGGCGTCATTGGTGAGTATTTAAATAGTATTGGAAATGTTCTCTTTGAAGAGTTTTGCTGTATGGCATGACGTTCGGCAAAGGCAATAATCAAATACCCTTATGATAGAGTTTAAAAGTTGAATCGGCTCTAAATCTTTAAAGGAGTTGTGTCATTAAATTAAAATGTGACAGCAGTAAGTATTTGCTAAAGACCCAGTTAAGGTTGACCGTAGCCTTTTCATTTCAAAAAAATTGGGTTGGCCAAAAAGTAATTGCGGATTTTTCATATAGTCGGCGTTGACAAATTTTTTCACAGCTTGTGACTCTGTAATTGCATTCTTTCTTCTGTCAGTTATCAGCTGTTACTTTTAGCTTGCTTTAGAAAAAAAGTGTAAAAAAAGTATATTTGATTAAAGTTCATTCTAAGTTTTATTTTAAAAAATCCGCAATTACTTTTTGGGCAACCCAATACTTTAATTTTAAATAAATAATCCTACTTTATATAATTTGATAAATTCAAGCAACAGCAGCAAAATGTAGAACATGGTTTAATTATTGTTTAGGTGTATACAAGTTTTAAGGAAGCCACCGTAGCGCAGATGTTAGCATGTCCGCCTATGGCGCTGGCAAAATTTGTGAGGTACTTATGCAATTTGCAAATTTAACCCATTAACATTCTGCCGCACTGAGTACGACACCATCTGATGCACTGAATATAATGCTACATTGTATGCCTTTGGACATTGTGGCTACCCAAATTGCAGCGACCACTGCCGTGAGGATAATGGGGCTTTCTCATTGGTCATGTGGCGGCTACGGACACTGTGTCATCCTTGATACAATATCCGATATTAACACTATTCCTGATAAAACCGATTGGAACTACGATATCCCTGGTAACAGAAGTTACATAGACTTTTATACGGATGGCTCCAAACTAAACGCCCAGGTGGGTGTACTCTAAAGATCTAGAACTGGTCATATCGAAGAGGTTACCCGACCACTGCAGTGTGTATCAAGCAGAGATCCTTGCGATTGAGGAAGTGGTGGAATGGCTAAAATATAATGTCATTACGACGTTCGGCATAAATATCTTTTTATACAGACAGACAGCCATTAAATCCCTGGAGAACGTATTTCTGAACACAAAAACCGCCCTCGACTGTCGCAGATCTCTCAACGAGATGGCTGAACAGTTCAAAATTCACTTGTTCTGGGTGCCGGGCCACAGAGATATCCCAGGGAATTCTAAAGCAGATGAGCTTGCGATAATAGGAACTAAATTACACACTCCAGGGACACTGGAATCTGTGGGTATGCCTCTAGCGACAAGTAAGCTAAGTTTTCAGGACCAGGCCTGAAGGGCAACGAATGATAGATGGTCACAAAGAGGGGTCTGTGAGCATTCCAAAACTATGTGGCCTCATCTAGACTTGAAGAGGTCTACTGCTTTGCTGACATTGGCTAGAACAGACGTCTCAATCATTGCGTCGTTCATGACAGGTCACTGTCTAATCGGAAAACATGCTGACAGACTGAAGATTACCAGCAACGACTTTTGCAGAAGCTGTTGGGACATCGAGGAAGAAGAGACTATAGAACACCTTCTGTGTGTGTGTCCCGCACTCGCAGTCAAAAGGAGTTCCACTTTAGGTTCTCATTTCTTTGAGAACCTGTCAGATTTAGCGGATGTGAACATTCGCAAGTTAATGGGATTTTTAAAGCGATCTGCATGGTTCAACGGTAGGAACTTCTTCCTTCTTCAGTTCCTGCGGTATCACAATGGACGAAAACGTCTAAGTGAGTCTAATGAGACTGCCACTTAGACCTTACCTAACCTAACAGTTATAAACTTGTTATTAAACTCAGCAGACATTGATTGTTCATACCAGCAAACTTATTTCTCTGCGTTTAAAAATATTTTTTGTTGCATGCATTTTTAGAGAAAACAATACACAGTTTTACCATGCCATCTTAATGCTAATTGGCGATTTTGTAATAAGATATTTTCCAATCTAAAGGCTAGATGTAGTATGTTTAATTTTCTACTCTTACTTTTTGGCTCTAAAGATATACTCGGTACCTATAAGCGAGAATGATTAACATAACAATCACCGGCACATGTTGGTAATAAGAATCTTTGTCACGTTTTCAAAAAGCTGCGATTTATTTGTGGTCAAATTTTTACCATTATGATAAAATAATACTTTAATGGCATCAATTAGCAATATCTCAGTAAGAATGTTTGTGTTAAAAAATATCTATACCTATGATTTCATGAGTTTTCCATTTGCATGGCCATTACAGTGTTAACAACCAATTTAAACAATAATAATGCATGCAAACTAATAACAATACAAATTTACACCACTGCAAACAATTTCGAATTTAATCACCGCCACAAAACACATGTGGTAGGATCTATAATTTGGCAGGGAGAGAGGGTACTATTACAGTTTGATAAATGAGAAGCTGCAAAATTGTACTGGAGGATTATTCTTCAACAAAACTTTGTAGCACCTACAAAACATTAAAACAAATACTTCAACAAAAGTGTAAGATATCATTGCGAAATCTGTACACAAGAAAGAGGGAGCATATTTATAATCCCTTAACCCGATGAAATGCATTATTGAGTAATGTCAATATTCAAGAATATGAACGATGTGTTTTACATACAAAATATATAAAAAATCAACGAAGCCAAATTCAGTCTGGCAAAGCTAAAACTGCTTTATCTTTGGAATTGACTGGGAATGAAGTCGCTGGTATCTCAATTATACCTTTGCTGTTTAATGTACACACAACCTAAGGATAAGGATAACAAAATATTCATTCACTCCGAGTATGTTGTACATACATTCACTTTTTGATATAGCCGCCTTATAAACCAATAATATATTGGGTTGCCTAAAAAGTAATTGCGGATTTTTCATATATTCGGCGTTGACAAATTTTTTCACAGCTTGTGACTCTGTAATTGCATTCTTTCTTCTGTCAGTTATCAGCTGTTACTTTTAGCTTGCTTTAGAAAAAAAGTGTAAAAAAAGTATATTTGATTAAAGTTCATTCTAAGTTTTATTAAAAATGCATTTACTTTCTTTTAAAAAATCCGCAATTACTTTTTGGGCAACCCAATATATATATATATATCTGTATTAACAAGTAAAAGCCTGCTAAGTTCGGCCGGGCCGAATTTTATGTACCCTCCACCATGGATCGCATCTGTCGAGTTCTTTGCGCAGTATCTCTTTTCAGGCAAACAAAGAATAATGAATATGGGCGGAGGAGGAGGTGGAGCTTTATCAAGTTATAGTCCAATTCGGGGCTCAAGAAGCAAAATCGGGAGATCGGTTTATATGGGAGCTGTGTCAAGCTATAGATCGATTCATACCATATTGCACACGTATGTGTAAGGCCATGGGAGAAGCCGTTGTACAAAATCTGGGCCAAATCTGATAGGAATTGCGCCTTCTAAAAGCTCAAGAAGTCAAGACCCAAGATCGGTTTATATAGCAGTTATATCAGGTTATGGACCGATTTGAACCATACTTCGCACAGTTGTTGGAAGTGATATCAGAACACTATGTGCAAAATATTAGTCATATTGTATGAGAATTGCGGTCTCTAGAGGCTCAAGAAGTCAAGACCCAAGATCGGTTTATATGGCAGCTATATCAGGTTAAGGACCGATTTAAACCATACTTCGCACAGTTGTTTTAAGTAAGATTAAAACATATTGTGCAAAATTTCAGTCAAATCGAATAAGAATTCCGCCTTCTAAAAGCTCACGAAGTCAACACTATACCAGGTTATGAACCGATATGAACCATACTTAGCACAGTTGTTGGAAGTGATATCAAAACACTATGTGCAAAATTTCAGTCAAATCGGATGAAGTTGCGCCCTCTAGAGGCTCAAGAAGTGAAGACCCAAGATCGGTTTATGTGGCAGCTATATCAAAACATGGACCGATTTGAACCATACCTGGAATAGTTGTTGGATATCATAACAAAACACTATGTGCAAAATTTAATTCCAATCGGATAAGAATTGTGGACTCTAGAGGCTCAAGAAGTCAAGACCCAAGATCGGTTTATATGGCAGCTATATCAAAACGTGGACCGATATGGCCCATTTACAAAACCAACCGACCTACACTAATAAGAAGTATTTGTGCAAAATTTCAAGCGGCTAGCTTTACTCCTTCATGGCTAGATCGACATAAACTGTCGCGACGATCAAGAATATATATACTTTATGGGGTCTCAGACGAATATTTCGAGTAGCTACAAACAGAATGACGAAATTAGTATACCCCCCATCCTATGGTGGAGGGTATAAAAATTATTACCGTATGGTATACATTTTTCTTTCGGTGTTCCTCAAACATTGAACTTGTGCGCCGCTAAAAAAATATTGCTAGTGGTTTTTATACCCCCACCATTGGTTGAGGGTATCTAACTTCCTCATTGTGTTTGTAACTCCTTGAAATATTCGTCTAAGACCCCATAAAGTATATATTCTTGATCGTCGATCTAGCCATGTCTGTCTGTCGAAAGTACGCTTACTTTCGAAGGAGTAAAGCTAGCCACTAGCACAAATACTTCTTATTAGTATAGGTCGGTTGGGATTGTGAATGGGCTATAACGGTCCATGTTTTGATATAGCTGCCATATAAACCGATCTTGGATCTTGACTTCTTGAGCCACTAGAATGCGCAATTCTTATCCGATTTAGCTGAAATTTTGCACGAAGTGTTTTGTTAAAGCTTCCAATAACTGTGCTAAGTATGATTATAATCGGTACATAACCTGATATAGCTCCCTTACAAACCGATATTGAATCTGGACTTCATTACCCACTAGAGTTAACCTATTTGGCTGAAATTTTGCATGATGTGTTTTCTTATGACTTCCAATAGCTGTGCCAAACATGGTTCATGTCGGTTCATAACCTGTTATAGCTGCCATATAAACCGATCTGGTATCCCGACTTCTTGAGCCACTAGATGGCACAACTCTTATCCGATTTGGCAGAAATTTTGCATGAAATTTTTTGTTAAGACTTCCAACAATTGTGCCAATTATGGTTTAAATCGGTACATAACTTAATATAACTGTCATATAAACCGATCATGAATCTTGATTTCTTAAGCCACAAGAGTTCGCAATTATTATCCGATTTGGCTGACATTTTGAATGAGGTGTTTTGGTATGACTACCAGTAACTGTGCCAAACATGGTTTATATCGGTCCATAACCTGGTAACCTCCATAACCGGTCTGGGATCCCGACTTCTTGAGCCTCAAGAGGCACAATTATTATACGCGTCAAATATGATCTGAATCGGTCTATAGTCTGATATAGCTCCCATATAAACCGATATTCCTATTTTACTCCTTAGGTCTCTAAAGGGCGAAATTTTTATTCTAATTGCCAGAAATTTTACACAATGACTTCTACTGTGGTCTCCAACATTCAATTCAATTATGGTCCGAATCGGACCATAACTTGATATAGTTCCAATAGCATAGCAATTCTTTTCTTTTATCCTTTGTTTGCCTAAAATGAGATGCTAGGAAAAGAACTCCACAGATGCGATCCATGGTGTAGGGTACATAAAATTCGCTTTAACTTGTTTCTATTAAACTTGTAGGAATAAGCTATCACCCACAAGCACATCTCTACAGTAAAATTTGAAATGAATTTGGCGTGCGCGTAAATTCATTCATTCATTTGAGCGCACAAATTTTGAAGATACCATGTGCATCGCATGATCATTTGTTATAAACAAAAGTATCTATGTGCGTATACCAGAAATGAAACGATCGACCGACCGACCGTAAGGTGATAGTATATGTGACACAAATAATTTACTAGCGTGATTTAAATTCATTAATGAAATCGTATTCATTTTGTGCTCGTATAGTATTTTTTAAGCAGTTTATGCGCAACATTGCAAAGTGACTTAAACATAGTAAAAAAAATATGGAATTATTTTTTTTATGGTGGTGCAACGGATGTCTTCATTAAAATGCGATTTAGCTGATGTTGTTAGTAATACAATAACCCAATAAACTAATAATATAGTTAGTCTTGTTTGCATGTGTCATAAAATAATAATTTATGAACAAACACATGTGTATATGTAAGAGCATGCACATTTGAAGACCCTGACATTGGTTTGAAGAAATATGCAAGCAAAATTTTAGAAAATGTTTTTTTTTTTGGTTTAACTTGGGAGGCCCGTCCTAACGTATGTAGGTTAGGTTGGAAAGAGGGTGCAACGTATAATACATAAGTACATCGAAAACCTAGCCAAAAAATAGTTTTTGACAGAGTTACAAATTAAAAAGCAAGGCGTATTTATAAGTCGGCCGCATCAGCAAATTGCTATAACAAAGCATCATTTTTGGGGACTTGATATGTAAAAAATTGTAACATTTCAAGAAAGTTCTGGCTCAATTCCAATTGGGCTATAACAGCATCATTTTTGGGGACTTGATATGTAAAAAATTGTAAAATTTCAAGAAAGTTCTGGCTCGATTCCAATTGGGCTCTAACGAAGCATCATTTTTGGGGACTTGATATGTAAAAAATTGTAAAATTCCAAGAAAGTTCTGGCTCAATTCCAATTGGGCTGGGATTGACTTGAACTTCGTAGACGTGTGTTTTAGTCGTAAAGTACATAACTTTCTAGTGCATATGAGAATCCCTCCTCCTGGCAGGGCTCAAATCGGGAGCTCATTTACCAAAAGGAGGGGGGGGGGGGGGGGGGGGGGGTAGCCCCTCTTTGGGGCTCTTGAATATCTATGGGATTTTCATGTCATTTGAAAAGGAAGGTGGTAAATTTAGTAATGTCTGCTTTTCCATTTTCAGCAGACAATAGCTGCTGTTTTAGCAAACATTTTTGTGTTTTGAATAACAAATTTGGTTATGTGTATATTCTTGATCTTCGTAAATATCTAAGACCATCTGGCCAGGTCTGCCCGTCTATCTGTTGAAATTACGCTAGTCTTTAAAAATAGAGATATTAAGCTGAAACTTTGCACAGATTCTTTTTTTGTCATTTGGCAGGTTAAGTTCGAGAATCGTGTTATCTGCCGATTTTGCTGAAATTTGAGACAGTTCAATTTGGCCCAGATTTGGATATAGCTGCCATATAGACCGATCTCTCAATTTAAGGTCTTGGGCCCATAAAAAGCGCATATTTGTCCGATTTCGCTGATATTTAGGACAGTGAGTTGTGCTTGGCTCCTCGATGTCCTTCTTTAAGATGGTTCAGATCGGTTCAGAATTGGATGTAGCTGCCATTAAAGGCACATTTATTATCGGATTGCGCTAAAATTTCCCACAGTGACTTATGTTAGGCTTTTCGACATCCGTGTCCTATATGGTTCAGATCGGTCTATATTTGGATATAGCTGCCAAAAAGAGCAAAATTGAACAGTGACTTGTAATTATTAAACCATTCAATGTCCACGCCGAATTGGGTCAAATCCGACCTTATTTGGATGTACAGCGGTCAAAAAAAGTATTCATCATTAGCAAAATTGATAATAAATTCACTTATTTTGGGTAATTGAAGAAAATTTAAAGTAAACAAATAATGCAGTTTTATGCAATAGTTTATTTTTCGTAATATGTTTTAAAATAAATTCAAAAAATAAATTTAATTAGCGCAAAAAATGCAATTTTATATAATAACACCAAAAACAGAACAAAAAAAGTATTCATCATTGATGTGCTATCATCAAAGTCAAATTCAAATATTATTTGGGAATCCTCCTTTTCTGTTTTATTTAGTAAAGGAGGCTTTGCCCTTGACAGCAAATATTTAATTTCATTGAAAATATAGTCTTTGTCAAAATGGGTCGTAAGCAAAACGAGGTTTCTGATGAGGTAAAAGTTTTGATAATAAAACACCACAGGAATGGTTTAACTCAAAAAACTATCAGTGAAATATTAAATAGACCACGATCTACTATACAATCCATCATCAGAAAGTGGACAGAAACGAAAACTGTTGACAATAAACCAAGATCTGGTCGACCAAAAGCACTTTCAGTTGGAGATGTGCGTTGGCTAGTGCGGCAAGTTCAGAAAACTCCGAAGACAAATGCGACCATTCTTCGTAAAAACACTATGGAATATTTAGGGAAGGAAGTTACTACACAAACAATTCGAAATACACTCAAAAGGCATAGTTACAGAGGAAGAACTGCACGTAAGAAGCCCTTTATAAATAAAAAAACCGAGTGAAAAGGCTAAACTTCGCAAAAATGTATGTAAAACAGCCCGAATCATTTTGGAAAACAGTCATTTTTGCAGACGAGAGCAAGTTTAATCTTTTTGGGTGCGATGGAAAGGTCATAGTGTACAGAAAACCAAATACAGAGCTTGAAGAACGAAACACAGTTGCTACTGTAAAACATGGTGGAGGTGGTTTAATGGTTTGGGGGTGTATGGCGGCTTCAGGAGCGGGAAATCTTGAAATTATTAATGGAGTAATGGATCATAAGTATTACATTGACATTTTAAAGAGGAATTTAAAAGATAGTGCTGTAAAACTTGGGCTTGGTAATAATTTTCAATATTATCAAGATAATGACCCCAAACATTCTGCTTTAAATACCAAGATGTGGATGCTGTATAACTGCCCCAAAGTCATTAAAACTCCTCCTCAAAGTCCCGACTTGAACCCAATTGAACATCTTTGGGAACATCTCGAACGCAAATTGAGAACGCGCAATTTTTCGAGCAAGAGTCAAATGCAACAGGTGATAATGGAGGAATGGACTAATATAGACCAAAATATAACCGCCAAATTAGTCCAATCGATGTCAAACCGTTTAAAAGAAGTTATAAGACGCGGTGGTCGAATAACAAAGTATTATTTTTTTTAAATTATGTTATTTATTTTTTTGTTTTTTTGCAATGATGAATACTTTTTTTGTTTAATTTTTTGTGTTCAGCTGTAAAATGGCCCTTTTTGTTCCAATAAATACTATTTTTTTTCTTTAAAAACAATGAAATTGTGTACATATATATCACACAAGCACTACTGCATCATTAGTTTAATATGTTTTTATTCCAATTGTCTTTTGTAGACTTATTAAAAAAAAAAACATTGAATGATGAATACTTTTTTTGACCGCTGTAGTTACTATAGGTGCATAAATAATGCATTTTTCACCGGATTATGACGAAAGGTGGTTTATATATATACCCGAGGTGGTGGGTATCCAAAGTTCGGCCCGGCCGAACTTAATGCCTTTTTACTTGTTAATAACAAATTTCATTGAGTGTAGCGTTAAATGACCGCAGGTGTTGCCCTTGACCGCCTAACAAGTTGCGAATAGAGAAAGACCATTTCAAACTCAATAACTTGCGGCATAAAATTCGAAGATCACTTCGCACATAACCAAGCCAAGCAGAGCACTTAATTTACAGCTGTGAACATGGAACGACGACTATATGCTTCCATGGTGGCGGGGCTAGTGATTACATCTCATTTTTGAGACAATGTAAACATGCTATTAATTTGTAAGCTTCGTTTGATATCTTTGTATATGCCCGAGGGTAGTGCTTATTTGCCACTTTCAGTAATTTGATGAATGATTTCATACAGCACATGTGTCTGCAGCCATCATTCTCAAATGACAATTAGGGCAAACGATATTTCAAAAAATCCCCAACGTTAAGCCCCTATCGTATTTGCCAGCTGTTGCGAAGAAAGTAAGTCTGTTGCATACTCGAAAATTCGCACACATTTTTACTGGAAGTATGTTAGCAAACTTTTTTAAATACAGTCTTGATTATTGAAAAAATTGAATAAATATTGAAAATTTTCGAGAATTTCCAAGAAGACAAACGTTGTTTCCATTTGTACTTTATTCACTAATAAAATATTGAACAAAGTATCAATATCTGGGTTGTATAAGTAATCTATTGATAAGAAAAACACAACACCTTCAAAATCTTATGAACAAAAATCAACAGAAAATGTACCTGCGATGGAATTGAGTTTGCCAAATTAAAAAAAAAATAATAATTGGGATATGAATCCAATAAAAACTAGTGACAAAGCGCTAAATTGAATAGGGCCAAATTTTGGAAATCTGACACAATGAATTCTGGTAAAAATGTGCACAAATTACCCCTTTTTGTATATTTTATTTAATTGTATTTATTTTTTTATATTTTTGTTGAACCTGTCAAAATGACTGGTAAGAGATATTTTAAAATTCAAATTGCAATTTTGTTGTTGTTTTTTTAATTAAAAAATTTTTGCAATTTGGATTTGTAACAAGTTGAATAATTCTATTAAAGCGACTATCAACTCAATAAATCTTTTTACTTGAAAATGTTTTATTCTTTCAAAAAATATATTTAACTGACTTAAAGTAAATAATTGATATTTTATACCATAAATATCTTAAATTATTGATCCGCATGAAGGGATGTAATTACACAGAAGAAATATAGACCTAAATTTGACCGATTAAATATGGTATTAATTTATAGAAAACTTTTCAAACTAGTTTTTAATTGCTTTAATAATTTTCAGGATTTTTTAGGTCGGCCAAATGAAGTTGATGATGACCAAATCAAAGCATTAATCGAATTGGATCGTCATGTAACTGAGCGTGAGATAGGAGAGAAGTTAAATATACCAAAATCAACCGTTCATTATCACACAAAAAGTCTTGGACTGGTGAAAAAGCTTGATATTTGGGTGCCACGTGTATTGAAAGAAATTCATTTAACAAACCGAATCAATGCTTGTGATATGCACCTTAAACGCAATGAATTCGATCCGTTTTTAAAACGAATCATAACTGGAGATGAAAAATGGATTGTTTACAACAACGTTAGTCGAAAACGATCATGGTGCAAGTATGGTGAACCAGCTCAAACCACTTCAAAGGCTGATATCCACCAAAAGAAGGTTATGCTGTCTGTTTGGTGGGATTGGAAGGGTGTGCAATATTTTTGAGCTGCTTACAAGGAACCAAACGATTAATTCGGATGTTTACTGTCAACAATTGGACAAATTGAATACAGCCATCAAGGAGAAGCGACCAGAATTGGTCAATCGTAAAGGTGTCATATTCCACCAGGACAACGCTAGACCGCACACATCTTTGGTCACTCGCCAAAAACTGAGTGAGCTTGGCTGGGAACTTTTGATGCATCCACCATATAGCCCTGACCTTGCACCATCAGACTTCCATTTTTTTCGATATTTGCAGAACTCCTTAAATGGTAAAACTTTCGGCAATGATGAGGCTATAAAATCGCACTTGGTTCAGTTTTTTGCAGATAAAGGCCAGAAGTTCTATGAGCGTGGAATACTTAATTTGCCAGGAAGATGGCAAAAGGTTATCGAACAAAATGGCAATTATATATTTGATTAAAGTTCATTCTAAGCTTTATTAAAAATGCATTTACTTTCTTTTAAAAAATCCGCACTCACCTTTTGGCCAACCCAATAGAAATTCGATTTTCTTTTGTATCACTTGGTAAACCCTTTTAAGTACATATATTCTTGATCGTCGTAAAAATCTAAGACGATCTAGCCATTTCCGTCCGTCTGTCCGTTGAAACCGCGCTACAGACAGGTTAAGTTCGAAGATGGGATATATCTTGATATAGCCCCCATATAGACCGATCCGCCGATTTAAGGTCTTAGGCCCATAAAAGCCACATTATTCGATTTGGATGTAGCTGCCATATAGACCATCTCTCTGTTTTAGGTTTTGGGATCACAAAAGGCGCCTTTATTGTCCAATTTCGCCGAAATTTGGGGCAGTGAGTTGTGTTAGGCCCCTCGTCATCATTCTGCAGTTTGGCCCAGATCGGTTTAGATTTGGATATGGCTGTCAGCAAACAACAGACTTTTCAGCAGTAAACCTGCTGCTCTGAATTTGCAGAACTCTGTAATAGCAGAACTACACGCCATAATAGCAGCAAAATAAATAACTAGTATTCAGCAGACAGTGTTTGCTATTTTCAGCAAATTTTTTTCTACGAGGTGCGGCAAGTGATAGCATGCGTTGGGCTTGAGGGGTAGATGACCTGACATAGATTTTCTTTTTTCGAGGTTACTTTTAGTAATAGAGTATAGTCCACAACAAGCCGATTACTCGCATAAGTGTATGTCCATTGTGGCTGGCGCGGATAAATATCCGCACCCTCTTTTCATCCTAACCTAACCCCACAATAGCCATATCTAGTCAATATTTTGTGTGGTTTTTTGAGCGTAGAGTGTACCAAATTTTAGCAAAATCAGATAAAATGTTAGGCATTTATGGGCTCATGAAGTCAAATTGAAAGACCATTTTATATGGGAGCTTTATCCAAAAATTAACCTATGTATATTATATACCTTATGGCGTTGCACTGCGATACGAGGTATTACAAACGGAATGACGAGGCTAGTACACCCCCATCCTATGAAGTTGGGTATGAAAATTCGCAGTAAGTTGAATACCCCTAATGTGTTATAACCTTAACTGTTTATGTGCCTTTTGTTCTTGTTCGACGTTATCTGGAGCAAACAACAAAAGCAAGTCGATGACACATTCCGGCCACCTCTTTTAGTTCGTTTCGCTCCCGTAGCCTGTGTTTCGTCTAAGCCAACTTAAAGCATTTTTCGAACATTTCAATGGTAGATGATAACGTGGTATGTTTCTCGTCGTAGGTCATGATGAAATTGCTCATTTTGAGAAATAGCAATGACTACTAACAGAGAGTGTGGCGATGACTTGACATTTTATCATGTCGTCGAATGTTTTTATTATTATTTTTATCGCAATTAAAATGTTGAATGTGAATAGTTGAATAAGAGATTCCGCACGAAGCTGTTGTTGGATTATTTCATGTGGTTATTTTAAATCTTAAAGCTCTAACACTTTACTTGGGAATTTATTTAAAATGTTTGGCTTTGACAGATTACCGGATACTATGTTGGGTTTGGGAGTGAGTCATCTGTAACCAAAAGTGAAAATACACGTTAGCTAATTTGTGTCTAGTTTCATTTGATTGCTAACTAACATACGTACG
This sequence comes from Stomoxys calcitrans, assembly GCF_963082655.1. NCBI lineage: Eukaryota > Metazoa > Arthropoda > Insecta > Diptera > Muscidae > Stomoxys > Stomoxys calcitrans. Next base: position 139,502,781 of record NC_081553.1, read on the forward strand.
TACATGTGTGTAGTATCTTTCATACCTTCCACCATAGAAGGGACAATATTCTAGCCACGTCGTTACGTTTGCAACACTTTGAATTTTTGATCCATTTTTTTGAACCTATTTTCATGACATTTTTTGTTGATCAAGCGATGTCCATCGGTCTGACATAGTTTTCGACAGAGTTAAAAGAAAATAAGAAAATCCTACAACTTTGAAACTTTCGTGAATTTATGATTATGGCCACTATGGTTCATACATAGGTTAGAAGGTGCGTCTAAACAAGAAAATTCAGAATTCGAATCCTAGCGAGAACATCAAATATATTTTCAGCTCTTGTTCTTGTTCCCTCTCACTAATGTCGGTGGCATTTGTGGATATCTTAACGTGGTAAAACTGCTCCGCAAGGCGGATCGCTGACTATAAAAGATTTAAAGGAAAAGGAAAATCTTTATATCAAAAAATTTTTTAATATTAACAATGACATGATGTCGAAACTAAACAAGTAGTAGAGTTTTATTGAACTTTATGACGATTACTGTATTTTATGAGTTTTATACAAGTATATGATGTTTACATAAGCTCTTAAAATAGATGATCTGCTGATTGAATTCTTGAGCTTCAATACTTCTATGATTTGGCAGACATTTTGCATGTTATGACCTTAAATGTCCTTGAGAAGTATGCTCCAAAATCTGATAAGACTTCCATGTTAAGCGATTTTTAGATTTGATTTCAGAAGCTCATGAATGAGGCAATTCTTGTCCGATTTGGCTGATTTTGCGTATTGCACTTATGGCTTCCAATCGATGGTAGAAGATGTGAAGGGCGAAAGATATGGCCAGGCCGCAATGAACATATTTTTAATTGCAAATTGAAAATTTTGCCCATGAACATTGCGCCAAGGAACAGGGGCAAACTTCTCACATATCAATGAGTGCAGTCCGATTTAAGTTAAAGCTCAATGATAAGGGGCCTCCTTTTTATAGCCGAGTTCAAACGGCGTGCCGCAGTGCGACACCTCTTTGGAGAGAAGTTTTACATGGCATAGTACCTCACAAATGTTGCTAGCATTAGGAGGGGAAAACCACCGCTGAAAATTTTTTCTGATGGTCTCGCCAGGATTCGAACCCAGGCGTTCAGCGTCATAGGCGGACATGCTAACCTCTGCGCTTTTTAATTGTCCTAATTAAATTACTATTTAATAGTATAAACTGTGCATTGATCAAGGTTATATTGTGTTCCCTTTCGCACATATGAAAGAAGTGAGAATGAGTTAAATATATGTCTCGCTTCTATCATATACTGACACAAAGTAGCGTGGCTAGACAAAAAACAAAAATATCAAGACAAATTGAAAGCGTATTTTATATAGCTTTGGAATGCTTATATCCACGGAGTTCCAATCTTTATTTGCCACTATCTAGACCGAGCCAGATTTGATATATATAAAGTAATTTTAGTTGAACGGTTCTTCCGTAAATAAAATTCGCAGTTTGTTAATGAAACGAATATGAAGGTACTTTGTCCATATCAGTCCGTGATATTTGGAATTAATTGAATACCACAAAGAAATAGATCAGTAAGAACCACCGAATCAATAGCAGACGTAGCCAAGTCGTTGCGGTGAATATTTGGTTCACCTTTGTATTTTTTTAAATATTCACGTGCATAGAAGTGTGCAAGAAATTTAATCCACGGAAGCTCATAAATGTTAAAAAATATTAAGACGTCAATTGTAAATGGTAATGACTTACAAAAACTTTTAAAACAAGGCGATTAATATCTTTAAAACTTTTGACATAGAAATTCGATTTTTTTGTATCACCGCAAGCAATTGTTAAAGAAGGCTATTTTTATACCCACCACCGAAGGATGGGGGTATATTCATTTTGTCATTCCGTTTGCAACACATCGAAATATCCATTTCCGACCCTATAAAGTATATATATTCTTGATCAGCGTAAAAATCTACGACGATCTAGCGATGTCCGTCCGTCTGTATGTTGAAATCACGCTACAGTCTTTAAAAATAGAGATATTGAGCTGAAATTTTGCACAGATTCTTTTTTTGTCCATAAGCAGGTTAAGTTCGAAGATGAGCTATATCGGACTATATCTTGATATAGCTCCCATATAGACCGATCCGCCGATTTAGGTTCTTAGGCCCATGAAAGCCACATTTATTATCCGATTTTGCTGAAATTTGGGACAGTGAGTTGTGTTAGGCCCTTCGATTTCCTTCGTTAATTTGGCCCAGATCGATTCAGATTTGGATATAGCTGCCATATAGACCGATCCTCCGATTTAGGGTCTTAGGCCCACAAAAGCCACATTTATTATCCGAATTTGATGAAATTCGGGACAGTGAATTGTGTTAGGCCCATCGACATGCTTCATCAATTTGGCCCAGATCGGTCCGGATTTGGATATAGGTGCCATATAGACCGATCCTCCGATTTATGGTGTTAGGCCCATAAAAACCACATTTGTTATCCGATTTTGCTGAAATTTGGCACAGTGAGTTGTGTAAGGCCCTTCGACATCCTTCTTCTATTTGGCCCAGATCGGTTCAGATTTAGATATACCTTGATTTAAGGTTTTGGGCCCATAAAAAGCTCATTTATTGTCCGATGTCGCCCAAATTTGGGACAGTGTGTTAAGTTAAACCCCTTGACATTCTTCTGCAATATCGCACAGATCGGTCCAGATTTGGATATAGCTGCCATATAGACCGATATCTAGATTTAGGTTTTGGGGCCATAAAAGAGGCATTTATTGTCCAATTTCGCCGAAATTTGGGACAGTGCTTTGTGTTAGGCTCTTCGACATTTTTATGCAACTTGGCCCAAATCGGTCCAGATTTGGATATAGCTGCCATGTAGACCGATATCTCGATATAAAGTCTTGGCCCCATAAAAGACGCATTTATAATCCGATTTCACTGAAATTTGGCACAGTGACTTATGTTAGGCTTTTCGACATCCGTGTCGTATATGGTTCAGATTGGTTTATTTTTAGATATAGCTACTGTACTTATTAGTATTTGGTCCAAATCGGAACATATTTTGATATAACTGATATGGGACATAAGGTATGAAATTTTAACCGAATTTTGATGAATAGGATGGGGGTATACTTATTTCGTCATTCTGTTTGTAAACCTCGACTGAAATTTTGCACGTAGTATTTTGGTATCATTTTCAACAACTGTATTAAGTATGATTCAAATGGGTTCGTAATATGGTATAGCTGTCATATAAACCGATCTTGGATCTTGACTTTTTGAGTCCATGGAGAGCGCAATTCTCATCCGATTTGGCTGAAATTTTGCATGAGGTGTTTTTTTATGACTTCCAATAACTGTGCCACATATGGCGCAAATCGGTACATAACTTTATATAGCTGCCATATAAACCAATCTGGGATCTTGACTTCTTGAGTCTCTAGAGGACCCAATTCTCATCCGATTTGGAAGAAGTTTTGTACAACGGCTTCTCTCATGACCTTCAACATACGTGTTTAATATGATCTGAATCGATCAATAGCTTGATACAGCTCCCATATAAACCGATCTCCCGATTTTGCTTCTTGAACCCCTACGAGGCGCAATTCTTATCCGAATGAACTGAAATATTACCCAATAGCCCATTCTTATTCAATATTCTTTGTTTGTCTAAAAAGAAATACTGCGCATAGAACTCGACAAATGCGATCCATGGTGGAGGGTATATAAGATTCGGCCCGGCCGAACTTAGCACGCTCTTACTTGTTATTTACAAAATTTGTTTTTTTCTCCCTTGGCACTGAACAATAAAAACACCTCTTGCTCGAATTGGTCGAAGCAAATCAGCCGAATATATCAAAAGTTATGGCGAACCGAATATTCTTCTGTTGTTTACTAATTTTGACATATCAAGTTCCCAAAAAGATGATTTTTTGTATAGATTTGCCAATGCCTCCAGCTTATAAATACGCTTTGGTTAAAATCAAAAGGTAATTAATAAATATTTTATCAACACCCTAAGAATTGTTTTGATATCAAACGTGGTTTCTACTTAATTTAGAAAGTTTCGTATTAATTTTTCTTTCGGCGAAGGAATAAAATTTCTGTTGGAGAGTTTCTAAAATTCTTTTTTCCATTACTTCGTACAAAAATTAGCATATTTGCATTCGTTTTAATTTTTTTTTGGCTTAAAGGGGTATTGAAAGTGTTATAAAATCACAATTTAAAGCTAAATAAATAATAAACTTGAATAAAGATTGCTAAGAAACGTTGTTTAACAATGTTTAAACAATTTACCGTGCTACTTTAAGCATTGGGTTATCATTTACAAGTTCTAACCAGTAAGGAAAGGCAAAAGTCGGGCGGTGCCGACTGTAAATTACCCAACACCCAACTATATAAGTACAAAGTGGGAGCTATATCTAATTCTGAACCCATTTTGAAGGACCTCGGCGGATGTTTTCAGATGGGTTATTAAACAGCCTTAAAGTTGAAAGTAAATCTTACCAAATTTGGTAGAAAAAGCTCAAAACGGCAACGCTGATGCCCTGTTTCTTTTTATGAGCTCAAATATTTAAATCGGATTGGTAAAATGCTGTTCTTACCAAGTTTCAACTTGTGAGCGGAGTATGAAATCTAGTGTAAAGAAAATTATAATTTTGTCCACCAAAAAAAAAAAAAACTAAAAACAAATGCTCTGAAATCATACGGTACTTAAACGTACGAACTGTCTACAGATGTATAAAAATGAAAAGAGCAAATATTGTTCGCTTCATGGAAAAATATTTTTTTAACCGTGACTCGTGATTGTCCTGGAGTGTTTCGTGATTTTCTCGTGTGTAAAATTTTTGTCTCATGGGAGTGCGTTAACGTAAGTCGACATAAAAAAGTGAGCGTGAGTGAGAAATCACTCACCCACAAATCTTTAATACATATACCACAAGGGATCGAAGCATATCAAGTTCATTCATATATTATGAACTTGATATGTTTCAAATAAAATGTAAAAATTAGAATACCCCCTACTATGGTGGTGGGTAAAAAATTTATTTTATACTAATGCGATACTCAATTACTTTTGCGTAATTAAGGGGCTCGGCTTGTTTGGAAGTCTACAACACGCCGTATTTTAGCTTGTTTTTGAACTTTTCGGTATAGTTTACATTGTTTTGTAGCATATACTGCAGTAAAAGTCATATTAGCTCTGGAACTATTGACACTTTTTGTTGTTTTTGTTCGATGGCACGTTTGCTTCCTTTGTGTCTGATCTAGGAACAAAGTCTCTTTCTTTTTGCAATGACGGTTTGTTTGTCACCTCAACAATTTTGCATATCTAAAATGAAGCATTTTCTTTTGTTGTCGACTGATTGTTTTTTCAACATTTTGCAATGAATATGCATGAAAGGGATGTCTGTATCTACTACTACATGGTATTATCATTAGGAACATTTGTTTGTAACTCCCTAAAAGATATTATCCCCCATATACATCGGTCTGATAACTTTATATGGCAATCGGCCAAAATTTTGATAAAGCTTTAAAATATGAGACATGACCCATAAAAGAGTTGCCACTTAAACATGTTGCAAAAAAGCGGATGAACATTTTTAAATTGCTTTTGCTGAAATGCCCCAACAAAATATTAATTTCTAACAAAAAAAAAAACCGCGTTCGAAACAGATTTTAAGTGTGTAATCAAATATTCAGAGCAGTTGCAAACTATATATACATACATATTTGTAATCCCAATTGAATTTTTCAGGCGGTCTTCATTAAGTTTGGCACATTTTTATGTTTTCTACACCACATGTTTTCTCGGTTCAGATTTAGATACAACTGTCACATATTTACATTTACAACTGTTATTTCCTTATACTTTTACTTATTGTGGTGTAGGCTATTAAATGGTCAGTTTTGTCTGATTTTAGTACGTACATACCTATTTATTTCTCGCAGTGCAGTGCGATGACATTTTGTTCAGTTAATTTCAAATACAATTCGGAATTAAAAAGACAAGCGTCTGAATGGTCATTTTATTAGTAAGGAAAGGTTTATACCTGCTGTCATAATCTCTTGTGACGCCTTAAAAACACATTTGTGTTTATCTTCATACGTTGAGTTTGAATTGCCAATTAAGGGAGTGAATGGGGTGATTTATAGTAATTTATTGACTGCAGTATCATATTCAAGATTAGTTAAAGCTCGTAAACTGATGTCAACAATAGTGGAAAAATAGTTTCCCATTCCCATTTATTTCAATATCATATTTCTTTATAGAAAAGTAGAAAATATTTGTAAAAATTGAAATGTTATGAAACAATGACAAAAACTGTATCAAAATAAGAATTTATAAAACATTTCAGTTGAAAAAACCGTATATGCATACTTCCGGATAGTCCAACTACGCAGAAAATCATTAGCTAAGATTTTATCAACATGGATCTATTTTGTTCATACCTGATCTATGTATAGATGACTTAATTGTAACTTCTATTGAAAAATGTTTACCATATTGGAGAATAATAGAGCCTTTTACAAAATCGGTTTTTTTTTAAATTTTATATAAAATTAATATTAAATCGGACAAAAACTGTATCTTGGAAGATATATCCAAACTCGGACTAGATTCGGTAATTTTTTTTGGATCCGAAGCCAGTATATTTTTCCACACCGCTCCGATAAAAATTTTTTCATTTTCGTAAGGGATTTTTTCGCTCCGCTCATTTGCATTTAAATTGACTATTGATTTTTAAATTTTTTACTTATACATACCGTCATAGGACAAGTGTTCATTAATTGTAGCAATTTTCAACTGTATTTATACTGTTACAAACTGTAACTTACAATTGGATTTTGTCAGTTTTAAGTTCCCATTAGTTTAAATTCCGTGTAACGAGTTTTCTTATTACGTCTTCACACGTTGTTTATAATATATGTATAATATTCTCTAGAACAGTGATGGGCACACTGACAAAGTTGAAAATAATAATTTGTGTTTGTATGAGGGGCAGTACAACCCGACCAAGTATAACATAACAACAATGCTATGTAAAATAACAACAATGCGTCAAATTTTTATTCTTTTATTCATAATTCATATAACCTAACCTACCGTTTTTTTGTAAGCGTTAACTCCACCCCATGCTTCTTCGATAGATGTAAGTGTATGTGCTTGCCTGTCATGTATGTGTGATTGTGTTTTGTCAACCCTGGTCAAGTAAGTAGAGATCGGTGAAGGACTTATCGAAAATATGCTAAATATCTAAGTTGCCAGATTGGCTATTCTCGAAATATCGATGTGGCTAGCAAGAGTTATATAAGGCAGTGGCCACAACGTAATACGAGTCAAGGTGGAGTTACATACAATGCGCACGCATTAAAAATGCAACTCTGCAAACAAAATCCGACGCACAAAAGTTAAAGAATTTTCAACTTTGTTTTTATTTTCATACCAAAAGACGTTTGGCTGGTACTATGTTCGTTTTTCACCGATAAAAACTTATGTTTTTCACAGTTACTTTTTTGAAACACTACAAAACTCACAAATATAACATAATTCATTTATGAAACGTTATTCATAGGTAAAGGCTGGTACTACATACATTTTTCACAGGTGAAAACACATGTTTTTCACGGTTACTTTTTTGAAACACTACAAAAATTTCAATGATAACATAATACTTTTATGAATTTTTTTTATAATGTAATGAGAGAATGTCCACTGAATGAAATCAGCAAGTATTTTTGCTTCAAAATGTATTATCTGAAAAAAGTAATCACGAAAAAATGTCGCGAAAAACGAACATAGTACCAGCGATTACTTATGAAAAAATATTCATAAAAGTAATGTTTTCATTGAGATTTTTGTATTGTTGCATAAAAGTAACCACCAAATTTTGTGTTTTCAACTGTGAAAAGCGAATATAGTACCACCATTAATAAGGGAATGTCCTAATGAATGATACAGAAAGTTTTTTTTTGCTTTAAAATTTATTATCTAAAAAAAGTAATCGCGAAAAAAAATTCGCTAAAAGCGAATATAGTACCACCCTTATAGTTTTATTTTTCTTTCGCAAATATATATACAATGATGTCAAGCGTTGCCACTAAAAATTCTTTTTGCCATTTTCCTCACTATAAACAGAGTACTACTTTTTCGCCTATTTTCCTCCAGCGTTTCGCCGACGTCTTTTTATATGGAGTTCCACCTGAAAAGCTGAACAGAATATTCAGCTTAACAAGGGACAATAAATATTTAGGTAGTCCAAAAAAAGGAAGTTTCTTGAAGGCAAATGGAGTGCAAATGTGTGTCTCTCGAACAACAATTTTGACACAACCAGATTTAAGGAAGTTGTTGATTGAGATATTGACGACAGGCAAATGGAGATGTGTGTCTCAGTGGCTGTTTGTATTCCATATGGATTTTTCATAAAATATCCATACAAGAAGAAATGATCTAGAAAGCTAGTAGCCACAACATTGTGAGCATTAGCAGAGTAATAAAATCAATGAAAATATTTGTAAATATAATTACTATGATAAATAAATTTACACCCGTCCTTAGGGAATTGGTAATTAGGAATATTAGTAATAATCAAAATTGAAAATCTAAAAAGGTGTTTTTTGCGAATGAATGAAAAATCTACAAAAACAATAATTAACACAAAAAAATTTTTTATTTTTTGTGTATGTGTACAATGATCTGTTGATCAGGTAATTTGCTTTCAGCAATATTCCACAAAATAAAATCTTCTTTGGTTGAGTGTAGATTCAAAGAAAAATTGTTATGGAAAGTATATGTTCAGTGGTGATTATAAATATCCACTGAGACACACATTTACATATGTGTTCTATTTTTTCTTCTAACATCCCCTTCATAATTAAGCAGCGGTCACTTTCAGCGAACAACAGACTTTTCAGCAAAAAGCCTGCTCATCTAAAATAGCAGTAATACTGCTGTAATAGAACTACTGCTACAATAGAAAAATTAACTACCAAACTCAACCAAATTTGTTATTCAAAGCAGCAAAAATGTTTGCCAAAACAGCAGTTTTTGTCTGCTGAAAATGGGAAAGCAGATATTAATGCTGTTTTTTTTTTTGGTCAGCTTAATTAGCAAAAAAAATCTGCTGCATTAAGTAGAAAAATCAGCTGAAAAAAATGGTATGTTATTTTTCATGTTTGCCTGTTGCTTGCTTTGATTACTTTAGGCATTTTTTTAGAAATCTCGTTGGAAGGGATTCTCGCACTCATAGAAATAAGTTTGCTGAAAATAGCAAAGACTATTTGCTGAATATTAGTAGTTAATTTTGCTCCTATTGTAGCAGTAGTTTTTCTATTACAGCAGTAGTACTGCAATTTCAGAGCAGCAGACTTACTGCTAAAAAGTCTGACTGCTGCTTAATTAAGAAGAGGATGTTAGATGAAACAAGTAAGAGCATGCTAAGTTCGACCGGCCGAATCTTATGTACCCTCCACCATGGATCGCATTTGTCGAGGTCTTTGCGCGGTATCTCCTTTCAGGCGAACAAAGAATAATGGATAAGAATTGTTATGCTATTGGAGCTATATACAGTTATAGTTTGATTCGGACCATATATGAATTGAATGTTGAAGGCCATAGTAGAAGTCATTGCGTAATATTTCAGTCCATTCGGATAAGAATTGCGCCTTGTATGGGAGTTGTATCAGGATGTAGATCGATTCAGACCACATTGGACGCGTATGTTGAAGGTCGTGGAAGCCTTTGTACCAAATTTCAGCCAAATCGGATAATAATTTTGCCCTCTAGTACCTCAAGAAGTCAAGATCCAAGATCGGTTTATATGGCAGCTATAACAAAACTTGGACCGATATGGCCCATTTACATTCCCAACCGACCTCGACTAAAATTTCAAGGGTCTAGCTTTACGCCTTCGAAAGTTTGCGTGATTTCGACAGACGGAAGAACATGGCTAAATCGACTTAAATATGTCATGACGATCAAGAATATATATACTTTATGGGGTATTAGACGAATATTTCGAGGTGTTACAAACGCAATGACGAAATTAGTATACCGCTATCCTATGGTGGAGGGTAACAAAATAAAACACATATGTAAATGTGTTTCTCAGTGGATGTGTATAATCACAACTGAATGCAAACTTTCCATAACCTTTTTTCTTTAAATTTTGATACAAAAGGCAATGCCAGAGGAGGTACCTTCTTTACATCCAAAAATAACTGACTGTTAACTATGTGTTTATTTTGCACAATTTAGGCATTTATTTGGGCTCACATGCTTTGAATGACTCGTCTTTGTGGCAAACGAGTCGTTTTGCCCTTATAAGTTGTAAAGGAAAAACGATTCTTTTACATCTTTGGAAGGAAAACAATCTTCCAAGTGGCAACTCTGCTCATCACCAACTTACAAACTAAACAAAACTCACGCTATAGTAGAAAAAAAAATAAGTCAGCAGCAGCAAATAAACACTCATGTTCCATGGAAAGATTATCCTTTCCTATTTGGGGTGGAAGAAAAATTCACCGAATTAATAATGATTTGGTTATACAGAATTTTCAATTGCGATTTCGTTTGACGATGATGTTGCGCATTTACCGTACTACGGCCGTATGTAGCGATATGTGTACATATTTATGTAATTTACCTACTCAAGTTTAGCGATTTGTATCCAACTGTGACAGATGCGCTATAGGTTTGTATGTATGTATAAATATGTGTGCCTTTCGAATGAGTCGACATTGAACTTTTGCTAAAAGGTGCCATATTTTCACATACGATTACAGCCAGCCAGTCATCCCTTCATCTTAACTAAATAGTTCCCTGTATGTATGTATGCTCGATATATCATAGTTTCTTACCTTGTTGTATTTCTTCTGTTGCAAGCGCTGCAAACCGGAAATATTACCGGGTACGTCGACTTCACCTCCTGTGCCCCATAGGCCAAGGCGATCACGGGGCACCTTTTTCATAGGACTATCACTGCTGCCGTTCATGCTTGAAAAATTCATATGAAAATTTGAACGTTGTTGAAGATTATACAAGGGTGTCTGATGGTGGTTTGGTTGTTGTTGGTTGAATGACTGACGTAATGTTCGATTGACTGTGTTTATTGCATTGACATTTCGCATCAAATCATCCAGATCTTCTTGTGAAAGCAGCGGTAGTTTGGAGTTGGTGGTCTCTGTTGATTCTTTGCCCGCTTCCGTTTGAATTCGCGACGGTGATGATGATTCGGATTTTGGCACTGCTACTACCGTGGCGGCTACGACGTTTGATGGTTGCTCGGCGACTACTCGACTGGTACTGATTTTAGAGAGCTTCGCGTAGCCATTCGCCAACTCATATTCAATGGTGGTTGTTGTGGTGGCCGCAGTCGTATGATTCTCATTTGTTGGGCCATTGCGCATTCCCGTACAAACGCATTGCTGTGTTTCTGTTGCCAGCGGCGACATTGTTGAGGAAATCCCATGTTGTGTTGTTGTATGTGGTGTGACGTCATAAGAGCCATGGATAGCATTTTGAACGGCGACAGCTGTTAAGTCTTTGCCATCAGCTGTTGCTGAGCGAATGACACCATTGCCACTGTATGGGCATTGTTGGTGTTGGCATTGCTCATTTATCGGTATAGTGGTTTTGTAAAATTGCTGTTCATTTGGAGTTCTCTGGCCATGAGAGGGGCTAAACGAATTCACAGCCGACGGATATACAGGTGAACTGTAATTACAACAAATATACAGAGAGCGTGAAAAAGCTATCGAGAGCGTAATGCGGGAGAGTAAAAATAGTAATCATATGTTTGTATGTCGTATAAGACAATAGCTGTGTTCCTTTACAATTTGTGGATGTCGTTTCTCAACGTTATGAGATTGACAAGAGGGATAGCTGTTTTGCAAATTAAAATTAGTAATACTTGTTTTTTTTTGGTTTATTCATACTATATATAACGATACCGTTACGAAAATTCAAAAGGTTGTAGTTTAATACGCTTGCTAGATAAAAAATCTTTATGTTTGAGCTATTAAATGACAGTATTAACGCTTTCCAATGCTTTTGCTTTGCGTTTCCGCTTTAATACCGATTGTTGTTGTTGTAGCAGTGCGTCCCTCATTGAGGCGGCAACCCTTGCCGATGAAGAATCTCAACGTGTCAATCCGGTACCTAAAAACGGCTGCAATGGGATTAATATCGGTATTACTGCTTTGTAAAGCTTCTTCATCTCTAGCAGATCTGTCAGCAAAAACGTCCTTATTTCTCTCTTCGATTTTATCTACATTCACTATGTTGTTCAAGGTTAATTTCAAGTACTTTATTGTGATTCTAATTTGGTGGGCTTTCCCCTAAGACTCAATTTAATAATTCGAACCAAGCCCTTTTGCCGCTCTTTGTGGCACCTCATTCCAAACTTGTTCCAATAAATGGTGGATGTTTTGAACTTCAATCATAAACTGACCCGAATTTTTTAAGAGTTTGAAATTTGTTATTCAAACGATCGACTTGGACACAAGCACACAAGCATAAAACGTTAAATTCCATTAAATTTTTTACACATAGTGATAAGAGAATAATGCTGTGCAAAACTCTCTCAAAATATCAATGAAGGGATCTAACAGACGTAGGTTTCGTCTCTATTATTGGCGGATGATTTTGCAAAGCTTTAGTATTTAAAACAAAACTCGTTTAAAAAATTTGCTGTGTAATCTGTTTTTTGCGTTAGTTTTTCTTTTGGTTGTTTCATTTTGTCGTTGATTTTTTTGTCCAGCTTGGTTTTGTTTCTATTTAATAAAGAAAGCAACATAAAAAACCCCTTTTTTTAAAAAAGGTTTTAGGCAAAATGTGGTTGCTATTAATGCATTGGGCAGGCTATGGAGATCGCGATTGCGAAGCTAACGAAGTTTCATCATCAGTCCACCATTTTGCCCCAAAAAAATTACATGCTTCTACCTACTCATTAATTAGTGAGCTGTGCAATGATGGAAGCATGCCTACGAAAACTTCCTGAAAATAGAACCCCATGTTCGAATTTTAGAACTGTAGATGGTAAAAATGGGGGTATACTAATTTCGTCATTCTGTTTGTAACACCTCAAAATATGCGTCTGAGACCACATAAAGTATATATATTTTTGATCGTCATGGCATTTTAAGTCGATCTAGCCATGTCCGTCCGTCCGTCTGTCTGTCGAAAGCACCCTGACTTTCGAAGGAGGAGAAGGTAAAGCTAGCCGCTTGAAATTTTGCAAAAATACTTTTTATTAGTGTAGGTTGGTTGGGATTGTAAATGGGCTAAATCGGTCCATGTTTTGATATAGGTGCCATATAAACCGATCTTGGGTCTTGACTTCTTGAGTCTCTAGAAGGCGCAATTCTCATCCGATTTGACGTAGTGTTTTGGTGTCACTTTCAACAACTGTGCTAAGTATGATTCAAATCCGTTCATAATCTCGTATAGCTGTCATATAAACCGATCTTGGATCTTAACTTCTTGAGCCGATAGAGCGCGCAATTCTCATCCGATTTGGAAGAAATTTTGTACAACATACGTGTCTAATATGGTCTGAATCGATCAATAGCATGATAAAGCTCCCATATAAACCGATCTCCCGACTTTGCTTCTTGAGCCCCTACAAGGCGCAATTCTTATCCGAATGAATTGAAATATTACACAATGACTTTTACATTGTTCAGCATTCATGTATGGTCCGAATCGGACTATAGCTTGATATAGCTCCAGTAGCACAACAGTTCTTACTTAATATTCTTTGTTTGCCTAAAAAGACATACTGCGCATAGAATTCGACAAATGCGATCCATGGTGGAGGGTATATAAGATTCGGCCCGGCCGAACCTAGCACTCTCTTACTTGTTTGAACTATATACTTCAATACAAAAAACAAAACAAAATTCAGTGTATTTAAAATAAAACTGTATACCTAATAAAAACCAAGAGTTCTAGTTTGAGAAAGATCCATATATCGAAGAGGCCTGTTCTAATTTCAGAACTGTTCGAATTAGTGACAATTCGGTTTTTCGAGAGATCGGCTGATAAATAACGAAATTATTTCAGGCATTCTAAAAGGAGAATATTTTTAAGTTATAATCTCAAAAGAGGCCAAAGCAAAAACATTATTTCGTTTTATTTTAGTATTGCATTGTCAAGACGTGAGGGATAGAAAACGTGCAATTTAAGATAGCAAGGAGCTACCATCTTACGCCAGAGTGGCAAGGAAGCACAACAGAGATGAGCTGACTAATGCAGCCATCGATGTCGGTAGTGCATCCGGTAGGATTCCACCAGATGATCGGCCTCAAGTGGAGGATTTGGTTAACGAGCGAATTTTGGAACATGTGTGGAATAAAGGACCAATAAACGAATTTGTATTATCGATTAAAAATTTTGTAATTAAAACAGTTATGAACTCAATAATAAATGGTAATAATTGATATTTTTTGATTATTAAAAAATATTTTGTATTATTGGAATAAGTTGACGATAAAACATGTAATATATTGATTTAAAATATTTATTTTTTAATTTATATTTTATAGAAGAAACAAGAAAAAATTGCATTTCCTTTATGAGGGTCTCTAAAAAGTCTAATGAACAAAATAATGTACATGCATATTAAAGTGAACCGTAATAAATACCAATCTTAGCATTTTGCGCACAATACCACGAAATCTACATCCACATGAAGGAATATTGCATCTGTTTCTTCCGTCATCAGCGTCGTTTTCCATGCCAATATAGCCTCTATAAGGTTAATAACATATTACAATAAAATAATATTTATAAATACCACGTCTACCTTCAACCATGTCCTCAACATTGTTTCGTTTGGAATGTATCTACTTCATTTGATCACATTTTAATTTTTTCTGCTCTACTCTATCTCAAGGTAACACTTTTAAAAACATACATATAGTTTTTACTTAACAATTATTATTTAATAAATGAATTTATTTTATTGGTAGATAAATAAAAACCAAACATTCTATTTTTCTTGATACTTTATATTATCTACCCACCCCACTATGTGTCTGTCTATGATTTGGCTCATTTACACTTCCTCGCATTACATATGTGTGAAAGAGGATTGTGTTCAGAATGCGGAAATAGATACTCGCAATTTGTATTATTAAATAACAATTTAATTCGTACAATTAAAAATTTGTTCAAAGAATGTCTTCTTTACCAACCACTTGCCATGATAAAAAAATCGGATTTTAATGTCAAAAATTATAAAAGCAATTAAAACCTTGTTTGAAAAGTTTTTTATAAGTCATACCATGTGTAATCGGTCAAATGTAGGTCTTTATTTGTAGTGAAACAAATTAAATTGTTTGTACATCGTAGATGGGCACCAACACACATCCGCACATAATTTCGTTTGCCCGCGGGCAAAGGATATACGAACAGAGCAAGCAACTTCGTGTGGCTTCGTTCAGACAGCCCACCACAAATATTTGTTGTATCACCACCAATATCTGTTTATAACTGTTTGGAGAAGCCATAGGAAAACAGATATGTTACTCTCATTACTCATTCACACTTAATTTCGTTGAAAAAATAACAATACCAACTTGTAACAGAAACTGAATTCCACTTATCTGTACTCGCTGAATGTTGAAAAAATACCAAACTGGTGCACTCAGTTGTAACTGTGAACGCCTTTAGTGTGGAGCTCTGAAGAGGGTCCACCCGTACAAATGATTAGCTGCGAGTATAGAGGGGACATCTTTACGCTGCGCTTTGCGTCAGCAGAATGTATTGATTGATGTATTGATACTGTCAAAAAACTCGACGGAAGTATCCGCACTCCCTGGGGCGCAAAGCTCGACCTGGTGAGAAAGATGGCCATATCCCAGCTCACAAAGGCGACGGTCTTCATCAAGGGATGGGGCAGCAAATTTGAGACGGAGCGCATGCCGGGATTCTAAGGCAAGTAAAAACCAAGGTTTGGTCTCTGAGGAAATCTCCTTGTGGTGGACATTGATCAAGTCTCCGTGAAAAGTTTGGCTAAGATTTTTTGGGAGTGGGTTCTACGAGAGCAAGGCTGTCTTTTTCAAGATTGGGAAGGCTAGGTTAGACGAAGTTCCTCATATTGAGACATCAAGCCGTGCAGTGGCAGGTGACTCAATACCGCCTCACGAACTGGAGTCGACTGTCTCAATATTGAGAAGATTATGATTAGCAAAGATCCTTATATTGTAACATCAAGCAGTGCAGGGACGGAAGACTCAATACAGCCTAACAAACAGACGGTGGAACCATCACCGACTTTGATGAAACCATCACCGAGATTCCGAAGATCAAAGATCCCAATATTGAAGCACCAGGCAGTGCTGTGATAGGAAACACAATGCTGCCTAGCGAACAGGGAACCGCCCACTTCCAAGAAGCCCATTTACTCAAGATTTGGAGGGCAAAGATAGCTAGAGATCCTAATATTAGAGCATCAGGCAGTGCAGAGACGGGAGACTCAATATAGCCCAACGAACAGGGAGCCGGCAATGGAACCATCACTGACTCTCTCAGGATAAGGAAGACTAGGATAGAGAAAGATCATAACATAGGAACATTAGACATCATTTTTTCAAAAGTTTAAAATTTTTTGTATAATATCAGCTGACAGTTTTTGGTGATATCAGCAGACTAATTTTTCTGGGTGTATAATACCTCTAACAGGTTTAGAGAACATTCTGACTTGGCATTGAGAGGCACTGGAGACTATTCTATATATCCTTCCCATATCCTGTTGTACGAGACTTAAGGCGTGGGAGAATGGATAGAGGATAGGAGCAGGTCATAACATCGCAGTATAATCGAAGCGACGATAGGAAACCTGCAGGGAACGGAAGAGGTTTCCGATCGGATACCTGAGATGAAACTTGAGGTCGAGTGCGAGACACTGCTGCCAGTGGCACAGTCTTGGACTGACGGAACCCTGGTATTGCCATCTGGAAGATTTTGTTACACGGACGGATCAAGCTAGAGGACAGAGAGGACCTGAGGGTCTACATTGAGAACCCAGGGACTGCGATTTCTTTAAGACTACCTGACCATAATATGGTCCTGCAGGCGGAGATGCGGGTGATCACGATCGCGAACAGTCCTGAAGTGTAAGAAGGAGATTAACGGCTTTATCTGAGGATGGTACAATCCGCATCTTTTGAACGGCGGGCCACAGTGGGGTAAGGGGGAATGAAAAAAGCAGGCGATTTGACAACGAAGGATGCCATCAATAAACTTGGAAAAACCGAAATCTTTCGGGTCGACGCAGTCTGAGTTATAGATTCGGATACAATACTAGGCATGAACCAACTTGGGGGCGTGGCATGGAAAACAATAAGGGATTTTGTAGGTAGCAAAGAATTCCTAACTAAGATTTTCTTTTTCGATCTCAAATAATCGATTTGAACTTTACACTCATTCACAAAAGATGTTTTCCCCGTGGCAATCCTACACCCAGAGAAATTTGTCTGCTGATATTAAATTTTTGAATTAAACTTTTGAATTAATCCATAAAAAGATTTTGAACTTCTAAACAACAATTGAGGTATTTTTTATATATTTATAATAAAAATTGCCAATTTTAGGTGATCATAAATGTAATAGTCGTAGTTATTTTGTTTGCTGTTATTTAAATTCAATAAGAAATTAGCAAATTGCAGAAAATTGAAAAAGAAAATTTACATTGCATGCTTGTAAAACTAAAAGATATAATGGAATTAAATAAAATTTGGAAAACTTATGACCTTTTTTTTAACATTTGACCATTTAAAACCAGCAGGAAATGTTTTCTGTTTCAGCAAAAAATAACTGCTGTCAAATTTTCAGCAGACGTTCTGCCGTTACATCAAACATTTATGTTGTTTTTACTAACAAGTTTAGAAGCTGTACCACAAAAGCCTGTACTGTTTACCTTTCAATGTCTATATCCACTAAACTTTTTGGAGCTTTAATGTAGGTTTATACGACAGTTTTATAAGGGAAATCTCTCAAATAATCCTACTTTAAAGCTGCAAACAGTTTTGTGAATATAGGCAGAAAAGTTTCGTGGTACTGGATATCTGTCATTTTCATATAGTTTTCAAACTTTTCCAGTATTAAGGAAATCAGATCTTAATCAGGAAAACTCCTAATTCGTGAAAAAAAAACAGAGAGATCAATAGTTTCGTCTTTCGTGGACTCAAGAAGTCACACTACAAGTTGGTCCTTATGGGGAGACGGAACAGATTGCAAATTTCTTCCAATAGAATGAAAAATATAACTTTTGTGCCCTAAAGAGTTCAGATGGAGAGATCAGTCTATATGGGACCTACAACCGAAATTGTGCTGAAAATGAGAATGCAGTAATTGTTTGATAAAATGGCAAACATTTTTGCTGTTTTCACATGGTAAAAAGCAAAAAGTAGCCTACCTGTAAAATGCTTAAAAACTTGTATATTATGTCTTATCTTTTAATTTTAAGGTTTTATGTTAGTTATGGTGTATATTTTTTTATTTTCCACAATTTGACATTTTTATATTGCATTTAAACAAACAAGTAAAAGCGTGCTAAGTTCGGCCGGGCCGAATCTTATATATCCTCCACCATGGATTGCATTAGCCGAGTTCTTTTTCGGCATCTCTTCTTAGGCAAAAAAGGATATAAGAAAAGATTTGCTCTGCTATTAGAGCGATCTCAATATATGGTCCGGTTTGGACCACAAATAAATTATATGTTGGAGACCTGTGTAAAATGTTAGCCAATTCGAATTGAATTGCGCCCTTTGGGGGCCCAAGAAGTAAAATAGAGAGATCGATTTATATGGGAGCTGTATTCAGGCAAATCGGATAAGAATTGCTATCTCTAGAGGCTCAAGAAGTCAAGACCCAAGATCGGTTTATATGGCATAAACCATACTTAGCGCAGTTGTTGAATGTGATACAAAAACACCACGTGCAAAATTTCAGTCAAATCGGACCAGAATTGCGCCCTCTAGAGACTCAAGAAGTCAAGACCCAAGATCGGTTTATATGGCAGCTATATCAAAACGCGGACCGATACGGCCCATTTACAATCCCAACCGACCTACATCTATAAGAAGTATTTGTGTAAAATTTTAAGCTGCTAGCTTTTCTCCTTCGAAAGTTAGCGTGCTTTCGACGGACAGACGGATGGACATGGCTAGATCGACATAAAATGTCACGACGATCAAGAGTATATATAGTTACAAACAGAATGACGAAATTAGTATACCCCCACCCTAAGGTGGAGGTTAAAAAAATAATTTTTTTGCTGTAGTGGCTTGAGAAATAAAATGATTTTTTTTTTAATTTTTAAAAATCAAAATATTTAAAAAGTTACTACGTCAATATAAATTCTCTTAACTATAAATATAAAAAATGTCTTCATAATCACGAATCACAACGGAATCGAGGGCCAGGCGTAATGAGTTAAAATTTTTCCTTTAAATATTTATTGAAATTTGTTTATAGAAAAATTGTAGGAAAATGTTTGAAATAGATAAGCATAAAAAAAACAGATATAACTTAAGAAAATTTTTTTTTTAGAAAAAATTCATAAAATTTTTGTTTTTACTAAGAATTTCATTACAATTTTGTCCTTAAGAAAAATAATTTTAAGACGATCCTTGCCTCAGCAACATATTGCTGTTTAATCTTTGTAGAATATTATAAATATGAAATTTTGTCATTTTAAAAATGTTTCTTGTTTGAACCGTTGAGTGGAGCAGATGAATTGTTATTTCACTCCGCAAGAATTTTCCTGTAACTCGTAATAGGTCATTATTTTTGGAAGAACAATTTAAATCACTCAAGGATAGCTGCGATAGAGGTATCCATTAGACGGTTGATGATCCGCGTCTGTTTCCAGTGGAGCGGCGGATCTAGAGCACGGGAGTAGGCTTAGAATGGACTCCAAAGACCCAACAGCTGCGGTGGTGGTATCAGGCCGTAGCATGTTGTCTGCTACTCAAACCTCGACTGGTGGAGCGGCTGCTCCAGGCTCCACTAGCCGACAGGCGACTGGTCAGCAAAGGCTTTTGACGAAGACACCTGGATCGAGTCTAACCTAACAGTCTAACAATGTCGAACCTATTCTTTCTTCGCATGCCTATTATTTGCCTAGGCCATCGACCTTCCCTGGCAAACTAACACGCTCTTTAATAGGTTGGAACAATAGAAGACGCATCGGGTTGTATCCTACGGATTTAACAAGTTGAAACTGAAGGTCTATAGAAGCGTTGCGGTTGGGGAATCAGTAGACGACTCAGCAATTGTTGCTGAACACTTGCCTGATGTGCTATCGACTACATCGCTAAAGTCTGGCGGATTGCAGGAGACTGAAAATCCCCCTGCCACAATCAAGATAGGAGGGCATGGTATCGAAACGGAAACCGACAAGCCCTGTGTGGGTGGGTCACAAAGTTTGACTGGGCTCAAAGTGCGCGCCAGCGGGGAAGCACGGAACTCAGAAAGTTCTTCGACAGCAGCGGTTAGTGAAGAATCTAAGGAGAAATCGTCCACACCGTAAGTGCCCAGTGTCCTGAGGAAGAGTGGTTCCACAGCATTCTCACCTGCCCTTGGATGCGTACGTAAGCTCATCATGACAAGTTCTAACGTATAGAACCGATTGGAACTACGATATCCCTGGTAACAGAAGTTACATAGACTTCCATACGGATGGTTCCAAACTAAACGACCAGGTGGGCTTTGGGGTGTACTCTAAAGATCTAGAACTGGTCATATCGAAAAGGTTACCCGACTGCTTCAGTTTGTATCAAGCAGAGATCCTTGCAAGTAAGAAAGTGGTGGAATGGCTAAAATATAATGTCATTATGACGATTGGCATAAATATCTTTTCAGACAGCCAGGCAGCCATTAAATCCCTGGAGAACGTATTTCTGAACACAAAAAACCGCCCTAGACTGTCGTAGATATCTCAACGAGATGGCTGAACAGTTAAAAACTCAAATGTTCTGGTTGCCGGGCCATAGAGATATCCCAGGGAATTGTAAAGCGGATGAGCTTGCGAGACCAGGAACTACCCTACACATTCAAACACAAAGGGGAGGCTGTGAGCATTCCAAAACTATGTGGCCTAATGTAGACTTGAAGAGGTCTACTGCTTTGCTGTCATTGGCTAGAAAAGACGTCCCAGTCATTGTGTCCGTCATGACAGGTCACTGTCTAATCGGAAAACATGCTGACAGACTTTTGCAGAAGCTGTAGTGACATCGAAGAAGAAGAGACTGTATAACACTTTCTGTGTGTGTGTCCCGCACTAGCAGTTAGAAGGAGTTTCACTTTAGGTTGTCATTTCTTTGAGAACCTGTCGTGCCCGAGGGCCCCCCTGACTACGTCCCTGACAAACCACGTAAGAAAAACATTATTTTTTTTCTGAGCATCTGCATGATAAACCGTAGTTTCTTCCTATAGGAAGCAAATTGGTAGTTTTTGGACTTTCTTATATCCGTTGTCACCTTTAGTGCGTTTACGAAAGAACAAATATGTTTTCCAAATTTTACTGATTATACGTCTTTTTCCAATTCCAGATAGAAGAAACCCCTTTTTCCGTGCATATAACGACGAAATTTGGGGATACAAACTCAGTAAAATGACGTACGAAAAACATAGACACACAATCAATCGACCATGCCTATTTTCTTGAATATATTACAGCAAAAGACTAAAATACTATCATTTGGTCTAGTGTGACTTCACCAAGTATCATGGATCAAGTATGAATTTCATATCACTTCTTAAAAAAATATGTGTCAATTTTCTTACCGGTGGCTGCATCGCAGCAATCTCGCAGAAATGAAGAAAGGTTGAAGAACTTTTGATTGCATTTTTTGTTGTGTAGAAACTATTTTTTTAAATCTTTTTCAATATGAATGATTGATTTTCGGTATGGCTAGTGTGTCAATGCTGCCGGCGATGAATTCAAACTGATTTTCCCTATGCCACAAACAAATAAATGACTGAAGAAAAAAGTTTTTTGAACGACAATTATCAGCAATTTGTTTGCGTCCAATTCTTTGCAAAATCAGAAATAAAGCCATGCAAAAGGGACAAGACAAAATTAAAGAGAATAACAATAAAGGGCGACACCACGGCAGGGAAAATCATTACGTGAATGCCAAATGGGCACAAGAGCACATGTACGTTTATATCGCAAGTAGCATATAGCATATAGCTTTGTGCGTTTGAAAAGCAAAATAGCGGGTGGTTGGAATGGCGAGATTGGCTGCTTGGTACCTCACCATGTTCGAGTCATGCAGTAGTCAGCTGAGGTTCTTGGGTACCATTGAACTTATATTTCTTTGTACTGTATGCATTGGCAATAGAAAAACTATAGAACTGACAAATAGTAAGCAAAAGTTCGACCGCGCCGAATCTGACAACCTAGTACTCAGCATGTTTCGCATCCGTTTTCAGTAGGGCGGATAACTTTAAGTGGAGGTCAATCAAAGTTGGGAATGAAAATTGTCCAATTATTGCAAAATAAATCCGATAAAATTAAATGGGCGCCTCATCTAATAATGATCTCACCTAAACAAAATTTAATAAATAAAAACGCATTAAGTTCCATTAAAAATCCCAGTCTCAAATTTCAGCAAAATGGGTTAATACGCTTTTTATGGTTTAAAGACCCTAAATTGGCAGATTGGTCAATATGGCATCTGAATAAGGATCGATCTCGATCATATTTGGTTTTTGTATTTGGTGGCTCAGTAAAACGCACTGTTTCTAATTTCAGCAAAATGGGAAATCTAATAAAAGCGCCTGTTATGGTTTTAAGACCCTTTATCAGCACATCGGCCTTTATGGCAGTTATATCTAAATATAGTCCGAACGAGACCATATTGGGCTTGGGTGTCAAGGGGTCTAATAGAACTTAGTGCTCCTAGTTTTAGCAAAATCGGTTAACAAATGCTCTTTTTATGAGCTTAAGACCCAAAATCGGCAGATGGGTCTATATGGCAGCTATGTCTAAATATGCACGCATGCAGACCATACTCGGTTCAGTCTTTGGGAGTCCAAGTGTAGTTAATGGTTTAAAATTTCAACAAAATCGGATTAAGAGTGAGCGGGAGATCGGCCCATATGACAACTATACCTATATATAGATCGATCACGACCATATTTGGCATGAATGTCAAGGGGTATAATTGAACTGTTCCAAGTTTCATCGAAATCGGGTTATAAATGAGAATTTTGTAGGCTTAAGACCCCAAATCGCCATATCGGTCTATATAGCAGCTATATCCAAATAAAGTCTCGCTTCGAATTTGGGGATGCCAAATGCAAGCTGCTGTTTAAAATTTCAGCGAAATCAGGTTATAAAATCGCTTGTCATGACCTATAATCCTATACCGGGAGATCAGTCCATATAGCAGCAATCGGTAATCCCATGTACATACGTACCGGATTGACCCGATGGAGTTCTTCATCGGCAATGGCTACCGCCCCAGTGTATAACACACTGCTACAACAACAATAACATAGTCCGATCGGCAACGTATTTGGCAAGGCTATCGAGGGGCTTCGTTCGTTGTCACTGCAATGCATATTTTATGGGCTCAAGGCCCTAGAGAGACTCTGGCAGCTACATCTGAATATGTACCGATTTTGTTTGTTAAAGAACTAACTTAACTTAATATCTCAATATTTGAAGCCTCTATCGTGATTACAGCTGACAGACGGCCAGATGGATAGACAGACAGATACACCGACATTGTTAGATCTTCTTAGAATCTCACGACGATCAAAAACTATATAGTTTGCAGGGTCGGAAATTGCCATTTACGTGAATATACCCTTATCACCATAGGATAGGGGGTATTAAAATTACTGAAAATTGTGTCAGCATTTCACATTCAAATGCACCGATCAGTGTAGTGCCTATCAAGCGGATATCCTTGCGATAAAAAAGTGGTGGAAAAAATGTCTTCTCTAGAGAACTGATATCTCTCAAAAAGATGCGGAACAGCTTAAAATTCATCTACAATTCCGCAGGGAATTGTATAGCGAATGAAGGCTTGAGTTCGAGATACGGCAACGGTAAACTTCTACCGCTTTGTAGTCGTTGGCAAGAACAGAAGGTTGTCCTTACGTTGCAAAAGCCGATTTCTGCAGAAGCTGTGAGGACGACGAGGAAGAGGAAAATATACACAAGTAGAAGCGTGCTAAGTTCGGCCCGGCGAAATCTTGGGAACCCACCACCATGATTATGCTAAAAATTTATACAGACTAAATTGAGTTGAAGGGCATAATTTTATTCTACATACCAAACTTTTGTCAAACCAGCAAAATTATACCTTCTAGGAACCTAACAAGAAAAAGCGATAGACCGGTTTATATGGGAGCTATGTCAGGTTATAGACTGATTTGGACCATTGTTGGAAGTCATAACAGAACACCATGTGCAAAATTTCAGCCAAATCTAACAAAAATTTCGTCTTACAGGGTCTCAAAAACTCAAATCGGGAGATCGGTTTATGTGGGAGCTATATGAGGTTATAGACCAATTTGAATCGTACTTAGCACAGTTGTTGGAAGTCATAACAAAACACGATGTGCAAAATTTGAGCCAAATTTGACAAAAAATGCGCCTTCCAAGGGCTCAAGAACTCAAATCGGGAGATCGGTTTATATGAGAGCTATATCAGGTTCTTGACCGATTTAAAGTGTACTTGGCACAGTTGTTGGAAGTCAAAACGGAACACCATAGGCAAAATTTCAGCCAAATCGGGCAAAAATTGAGGTCTCTAGGGGCTCAAGAATTCAAATCGGGAGATCGGTTTATATAGGAAGTATATCAGGTAATGAACCGATTCGGACCGTACTTCGCACAGTTATTAGGAGCCATAACGGAACACCATATGCAAAATTTCAGCTAAATCAGGAGTTATATCAGGTTAACGAATGATTTGGACCGTTGTTGAAAGCCATAACAGAACACCATGTGCAAAATTTCAGCCAAATCTGACAAAAATTGCGGCTTCCAGCAGCTCAAAAAGTAAAATCGGGAGATCGGTTTATATGGGATCTATATGCAAATCTGAACCGATATGGCCCATTTGCAATCGCCAACGACCTTCATCAATATTAAGTATCTGTGCAAAATTGCAGTGCAAAAAAAGTGGCTAGCTTTACGCGTTCGACCGCTATCGTGATTTCGACAGCTGGACATGGCTAGTTCGACTCAGGATGTCGAGACGATCAAGTATATATATATATATATATATACTTCATGGGGTCCTTGATCATTATTTCGAGGTGTTACAAACGGAATGATTAGATCCCATCCTATGGTGGTGGGTATAAAGACGACCTCAAGGAATGGAGATCTTATGCTCAAAATATTGAATTTACAGATGTGATCGGGACAGCAATACTAAGAAAACTGACGCCGGTGTGCAGTTTCCGTCAAATCCCTCCGAGCAGATAACAATTTCATGCATGTCTGGTATTGAAATTATAGTTGTTAGAATCCTTTTGAAGAATGTAACATTATTTGTCTCTTGTTCTTACATTCCACCTTCATCCGACATTGAGTCTTACTCGAGTCACGCTAAAGCTATTACATCTGCTTTTTAAAAGTCCACTTCAACTGACACTTTGATTGTCTTAGGCGACTTTAATATACCGCCAATGTCTTGGTTCAGTTCTTCTAACAGTTTTATACAAGTTGTTACTAGTTGTATTTCTTACGATTTATTAATTTGACCTCGGACTATTTCAGATCAATAATGTATATAACTAATTTAGTAAATTCTCCGATCTTATATTCATCAGCCGTAGATCCAACATTTCTTTATCATCTTCCAATCCAGTCACTTATCCAGAAGATCGTTTCCATCCTACCCTGAATATTACTATTTCTTTCCCAGAACAAATTCCATTTAAATGTCCCTCCCCTAATAAAGGATAATGCTTCGCCAAAAATTATTCTACTAAGCTCGGATCCCTACTTCCCGGCACTAATTAAGATAACGTTTTAGGATCTGATAATGTTGAAGAAAATACATCAAAATTTTACACTATTCTATAGGACTACTTTGTCAAAACAATTCCTCGAATTATGGTAGGTAATAATTGTGGACAACCTTGGAATACAAGAAATTTATCGAATTTGAAAAATAACAGAAATAAAATGTAGAAGAAATTTAAAAATCGGGAACTACACTCGATTTCTTTCTTATCTTGAATAATAAGGACCTAATAACACTTAACATTGGTAACACCGCTACTTTTCTTATTAGGATTAGGGAGGAGGTATTAGATGTGACGTCATGTTCGGAAAATCTAATCGATGAGGTTCAAGATTGGACGGTCTCTATGGAACACGCTTTGTCTGACCATCGATACATTAGGTTTAGAATAGCACGGCCATCGTCGAATCCGATAAGCTTCCGCAATAAGTTGCAAACCAACTGGACAAAATTTGGAAGACTACTCAGAAGAAGACTTGGGCAAGATAATTAAGATTGCCCAAGCATAGAAGACATTGACGAAAAAGTCAACAGGATTACGACTGCAGTGGTAGGGTCTTTCGAAGATAGGTGTCCTCTTCGGGAAGGGAAATCAGCCCAAGAAAAACCCTGCTTGACCGGGGAGATTCGCAATATTGGGAAAGAGATCGGCAGACTTTTTAAAAGAGCTCGTCGTAAAAAAAGCGGAAGTTTATTGGGATGGAATACAATAAGAAAACCAAGGAATACAATAAGATAACCAGAGGGGCAAAACGTGCCTAATGGAAGCATTTCTGTGAACAGGTCGATAGTCTTAATGACGGCGCCTGGATGAAACAGTTTCTGTCAACAACCCATGTCCAACTGAAACGTTAGAAGACGATATGAGAGTGAAAGCGGAGGGCATGTTCAGGTTTTTGACGAAAACACATTTTCGCCAGGATACGACGAGATTATGCATAAAATAGAAGAATTCATAGTTGCCAAAACGTACACACTGGCGGTATGCATTGACATCGATAATGTTCGGATCGACAAACTGATCCAATTCTTAGATCAGTACCGGGTGGACCCGGTCCTAAGACTGGATTAACCATATGCTAAGGAACAGGTGGATACATTGTGTGTACCATGTGTACTAAAATGACCTATTACGGATGCTGACTGAGGAGGGATTTGAACCTGTCTGCTACGGTGACGATGTAATAATACTTCTAAGGGGTAAGGATCCGAACCAGCTATGCATAAGGGCCGAAAGGGTCTTGCATATGATTTATGACCCAGAGGTCCCAATTTTAACCCAAAGAAGACTGAAATATGCCTTTTCACGAGGAAGGCGTAGGTGGGCCAATTTAACGCATCACGTTTCCTCAATAAGACAATTTCGATATCTGACAAGGTCAAATTCTTAGGTGTGATCTTCGACAGGAAACTGAATTGGAAGTGTCGCATTCAGGAGCGTACTGAGAAGGCTCACAGATGTTGGGCACTATGTAGACGAGCAGTAGGCTCGAAATGGGGAGTGAATCCGAGGATAGAATTGCAACGTTAGGACCATACAACAGGTTCGGAGAACATGTTGTTTTGGCATAGACGGAGCGATGAGAGCCATGCCCACTAGGGCACTGGAGACTATTCTAGATATACGACCCATTGACATACAGATTAAATGTGAGGCAGCCACTGCGGCTATGAGACTAAAGGCTATGGGAGAATGGATGGAGGATAGAATCAGGTCATACTATCGCCGTAAATTGAAGCGGCGATAAGAAACTTGGAAGGAAGGGAATAGGTTTCCGATCGGATACCCGAGATGAACCTTGAAGACGAGTCCGAGGCACTGCTGCCAGAGGCACACTTTTGGATTGATGGAACCCTAGTATTGCTAATTGGAAGATAATGTTACACGGATTGATTAAAGCTAGAGGACTGAGTAGGCCTGGGGTCTACATTGAGAACCCAGGGTCTGAGATCTGTTTTAGACTGCCTGACCCTAATACGGTCCTGCAGGCGGAGATCCGGGCGGTCTCGGAATGTCTCGGTGGTGTGGTACTAACGTGAGGACGTCGTACTAACAACCAGGACGGTAAGGTCACGAACAGTCTTGGAGTGTAAGAAGGAGATTAATGCCTTCTCTAAGAATGGCAAGATCCTCATCGTTTGGTTGCCGGGCCATAACACAGTAAGGAGGAATGAAAGGGCAGACGATTTGGTGGCGAAGGCCAGAAGACTGCCGTCAATAACCTTGGTTAACCCGAAGCCTTTCAGGTCGATGCAGTCCGAGTTAAGAGCGTGGGCGATGAATGCGCATGTAAATATGTGGATCAGCGAAGCTGTCGGCAGGAAGGCGAAAATCCTATGGCGGGATCCAGATCGTGAGGCGAGGCTATTACTGAAAGGAAGTAAGACGAGGTCAGTTTAGCTATTGGTATCATAACGGAACACATAGTACTACGAGCTCACTTATGCTGTTGTCAATAAACTCTACATTTCTTGCTGGTCCGGATGGTATCCCGGTCAGCATGTTAAAACAGTGTGTCGATCGTTTATTGTTACTGTTTAATGATTCATTAAAATCTGGCTATCTACCGCAGATATGGAAAAATCTTATATTATGCCATTGTTAAAATCTGGCAGCCGTTATGATTCCTGTAATTATAGGGGTATCTCCATACTTAGTGATATTCCCAAGTTAATGGAGAATATATTGACTGAATCTTATTCGCATCAGGCTTCCTCATTGCTCTCTTCATGCCAGTGATAAAAAAGACTTCTTTGCTGGAGCTTTTTCATCCATTCCGAAAACATGACCTAGCCAACGCAGCCGTTGTATTTTGATGTCTGTAACTATGCTATCGTCGTCATACAGCTCGTGGTTCATATGTCGCCTATATTTTCCATTAACGCAAACTAGTCCATATATTTACGAAGAACCTTTCTCTCAAATACTCCACTGCCACGGGTAGTATCAGTGTATTGTATAGTGTAATCTTCGTCTGTCGAGAGGTGGCCTTGTTTCTAAACTGCTTACTTAGTCCAAAGTAGCATCTGCTTGCCAGTATTATTCTTCGCTTTATCTCAAAACTGGTGTTATTTCGGTTACGGCGGTGCCAAAATTGATAAAGTTACTATATAATGTTCTCCAGCAGAATATTAAAAAGATCACTCGATAGGCTGTCTCCTTGTCTGAAGCCTCGTTTGGTATTGAATTGTGCGGAGAGATTCTTTCCTATTCTTATTGAGGAACGCGTATCAGCAAGTGTCATCCTGCAGAGTCTTAGTAATTTTGCAGGGATACCGAACTCGGACATGACTTGAAATACCTTTGAACGTAAAGGGGTATCGAAAGCGGCTTTTTAGTCAAAAAAGAGATGGTAGGTGTTGATTTGTCCTTCTCGGGTCTTTTCCAGGATTTGGCGCAGTTTGAATATCTGGTCTAGGGTGAATTTATTAGGTCTAAAACCGCATTGATAGGGCCCAATTATCTCATTGACTTTGGGTTTTAATCTTTTACACAGTACACTCGAGCGTATCTTTTTTGCGATGGGGAGGAACCTTACTCCTCTGTTGTTGGCACATTCCGTCTTGTCTCCTTGTGTACGGGACATGGTATGCTGAGGTTCCAATCATCCCGTATGCGTTGTTCTAGCCAGATTGCGCAGATAGGGTGATGAATACACCTTATCAGCGTGTCGCCTCCGGTCTTAAATAGTTCAACGGGTAACCCGTCGGTTCCTGCCGCCTTGTTTTTCTTCAGTCGGGTCACTGCTACTTGGACCTCATTCTGACTAGGAGGTAAATATTCTATACCATCATCATTGGTTGGTTCTGCGGTATCCTCTTCGCCGCCAACATCGGCCACTACAGTTGGGCAAAATGTTCTTTCCATATCTTCAGCTTTCTATCTTTGTCAGTTACCAGATTTCCTTCTTTTTCTCTGCAGGAGGATGTGCCTGCACCAAAGCCATCGGTTGGATGTTTAATTCTAATTCTAAATTAAATATCGGTTTGATGTTTAATACTAAGAATTTCCGGACTTCATTTTGACTCCTGTACATCTCAATTCGTTCACACTCACGTCCTTCCATTTCCTTTTTTTTCTGCTGAATAGACGTTTCTCCTCTCTCCTTTTCTCCCGATACCTCTCCTATATCTGGCGCTTTGCTACTAATTGCAGGGTTGCTCTACATGCCGCATTCTTGGCCTTAGTAGCATCTCGACTCTCTTGGTCGTACCATGGGTTTCTTGGGGGAGGCTTCCGGTACCCAAGAAC
Source organism: Stomoxys calcitrans (assembly GCF_963082655.1). Taxonomy (NCBI): domain Eukaryota; kingdom Metazoa; phylum Arthropoda; class Insecta; order Diptera; family Muscidae; genus Stomoxys; species Stomoxys calcitrans. The sequence goes on from NC_081553.1 coordinate 139,533,035, forward strand.
AGATTTCACGGCATTTTCCATGGAGTGAGCAATAGTTTGCCACTGCGCCATTATATCATCAGAACAAAGAGTGCTTTCATCAAGCAGTTGTGTCAGTCGAGTGGAGTATGCCGCTGCCATCTGTTGTGTCTGCAGCTTTTCCCTGTCGAGTTTCCGTGCAGAGTCAGACCGTATCTTCCTCGCCATGTTCAAACGGATGCGAACCTTTGCTGCAACAAGGTAAAGATCCGAATCTATATTCGCTCCACGGTTCAATCGTACATCTAACCGTGTCCGTTTTTACTATTCCTTTGTTTCTCATAGAAGTTCTCATAGTTTTCCAGGGGCGGGTTACTGGCCCAGCACCCCAACCGCATGGATTTTGTGGGATTGCACATGTATCCCTCGTTGTGGCGAGTTGGTTGTTCCAAGATCCGACGCTCGTCTCCAGCCGCATCTAACCTGGGAACAGACGCTGATGTTGGCCATTGGTTATTCGAAGGCGCCAATAACTCGCCTTGTCATCTCGAGTATCATTGGCACTCAGTATTTAATTAAGAGCCAGTGCCAGCGGACCCCTCACTGAGACTCTCCTCTCGAACCCTCTCCTCTCGGACCCCTCACTGAGACTCTCCTCTCGAAAATCGCAGACTGCCCGCGGCCGCATTTGCAGCTACTCCGCATAAAAACAGAGCTTTCCACCATCCGCAACCTGTGGACGATGGACACCACACAAGTCGGAGCTCAAAGTTTCAGCCTGTGTGGTGCTCATAGTTATATAGTTTTGGATCCTTGTTATATTCTACACTCTAATCTGATTGAATCTGTTCAAAAGCAATTCCTTTTGTTTTGCCTCCAAGGACGTGGGTGCGATCGGCAATCTCAACCTTCATATGAGTTTAGACTGGGTCTTATTAAACTGCCTACATTTTCAAGCCGGAGAACAATGTTGAATGCTGCCTTTGCAATGAATACTACCCATGGGAAAATTGAGTCTTAGTTTTTATACCCTCCACCATAGGATGGGGGGTATACTAATTTCGTCATTCTGTTTGTAAATACTCGAAATATTCATCTGAGACCCCATAAAGTATATATATTCTTGATCGTTGCGACATTTTATGTCGGTCTAGACATGTCCGTCCGTCTGTCTGTCGAAAGCACGCTAACTTCCGAAGGAGTAAAGCTAGCCTCTTGAAATTTTGCACAAACACTTCTTATTAGTGTAGGTCGGTTGGTATTGTAAATGGGCCATATAAACCGATCTTGGCTCTTGAATTCTTGAGCCTCTAGAGTGCGCAATTCTTATCTGATTGGAATGAAATTTCGCACGACGTATTTGTAATGATATCCAATAACTGTGCCAAGTATGGTTGAAATCGGTTCATAACCTGATATAGCTGTCATGTAAACAGATCTGGGGACTTGACTTCTTGAGCTTCTAGAGGGCGCAATTCCTTATCCGATTTGGCTGAAATTTTGCATGACGTATTTTATTCTTACTTTAAACAACTGTGTCAAATAAGGTTCAAATCGGTTCATAACCTGATATAGCTGCCATATAAAACGATCTGGGATCTTGACTTCTTGAGCCTCTAGAGGTCGCAATTATTATCCGATTTGCCTGAAATTTTGTACAACGGATCCTCTTATGACCATCAACATACGTGTTTATTATGGTCTTAATCGGTCTATAGTCTGATACAGCTCCCATATAAATCGATCTCTATATTTTACTTCTTGAGACCCCAAACGGCTCAATTCTAATTCGAATTGGTTGACATTTTACACATATAATTTAATTGTGTATAACCGGACCATATCTTGATCGGTTTATATGGCAGCTATATCAGGTTATGAACCGATTTGAACCTTATTTGACACAGTTGTTGGAAGTAAGAAAAAATACGTCACGCAAAATTTCAGCCATATCGGGTAGGAATTGCGCCCTCTAGAGGCTCAAGAAGTCAAGACTCAAGATCGGTTTATATGACAGCTATATCAGGTTATGAACCGATTTAAACCATACTTGGCACAGTTGTTGGATATCATATTACACAGTTGCTGGATATCATTACACACGTCGTGCAAAATTTCATCCCAATCGGATAAGAATTGCGCACTCTAGAGGCTCAAGAAGTCAAGACCCAAGATCGGTTTATATGGTAGCTATATCAAAACATGGACCGATATGGCCCATTTACAATACCAACCGACCTACACTAATAAGAAGTATTTGTGCAAAATTTCAGGTGGCTAGCTTTACTCCTTCGGAAGTTAGCGTGCTTTCGACAGACAGACGGACGGACAAACGGACGGACATAGCTAGATCGACATAAAATTTCGATCAAGAATATATATACTTTAGGGGGTCTCAGACGAATATTTCGAGTAGTTACAAACTGAATGACGAAATTAGTATACCCCATCCTATGGTGGAGGGTATAAAAAGGAAAAAAACATTTAAATAGTTACTCCGGTATTAACTAAATTTAATGTAGATTTGAATCTGGTTTATTTAACGGTCTCCGTTATAGAACTGTCAAAAAAACTTATTTTAAGGATTAATTAAGTTTTGTGAATATGGCCGTTAGGTTTTATATTGTGTTGTGTATTTTTTTATAACCTCCACCATAGGAGGGTGTATACTAATTTCGTCATTCTGTTTGTAACACCTCCAAATATGCGTCTGAGACGCCATAAAGTAAATATGTTCTTGATCGTCATGTCATTTTAAATCGATCTAGACATGTCCGTCCGACCGTCCGTCTGTCCGTCCGTCCGACCGTCCGTCTGTCTGTCAAAAGTACGATAACTTCCGAAGGAGGAAAGCTAGCGGTTTAAAATTTTGCACAAATACTTTGTATTAGTGTAGGTCGGTTGGGATTGTAAATGGGTCAAATTGGTCCATGTTTTGATTTAGCTGCCATATAAACCGATTTTGGGTCTAGATTTCTTGAACGTCTAGAGGGCGCAATTCTCGTCCGATTTGACCGAAATTCTGCACGTAGTATTTTGGTATCACTTCCAACAACTGCGCTAAGTATAGTTCAAATCGGTAAATGTTTTGATATAGCTGCCATATGAACCGATCTTGGGTCTTGACTTCTAGAGCCTGTAGAGGGCGCAATCCACGTCCGATTTGACTGAAATTTTGCACATAGTGTTTTGGTCACTTCCAACTACTGTGCTAAGTATGGTTCAAATCGGTTCATAACCGATCTTGGATCTTGACTTCTTGAGCCTATTTGTACAACGGCTTCTCTCATGACTTTCAACATACGTGTCTAACATGGTCTGAATCGTTTAATAGCTTGATACAGCTCCCATATAAACCTATCTCCCGATTTTGCTTCTTGAGCCCCTACAAGCCGCACTTCTTATCCGAATGAACTGAAATATTACACAATGACTTCTACAATGTTCGGCATTCATTTATGGTCCGAATCGGATTATAACATGATATAGGTCCAATAGCATAACAGTTATTATTAAATATTCTTTGTTTGCCTAAAAAGAGATGCCGCGCATAGAACTCGACAAATGCGATCCATGGTGGAGGGTATATAAGATTCGTCCCGGCCGAACTTAGCACGCTCGTACTTGTTATAATATATAATAAGAATGTATATACATATGTATATTGTAGTCTGCGAATTTCCGAATATAGTGTTATCTGACAAGAAAAATTACCCAATGGACAAATTCGTAGACTCTTAAAATAATCGTATTTACTTAACCGAGTGCACGTACGAGAATTTGAGCCCACGAACACAAAGTAGTTTTCCATTTCAATTCATGTCATGGGCAGCTGTGACATTCAATGGCCGCTCTCCGATCGTTTTAATCGAGCCAAACGTCAAAGGCAATGCGACTTATCAGGAAAACATTTTGGAAGCGGCTGTCCAATTCGCCTGATGCCAATGCGATGGACTTTTCTACTAGAGGCCTAAAACATAGTGATTTTATTTTAGCTATAGTTGAATACCATAACTGGCGCGTCTATCTTCCCGGCAAGCTTGGAAAAGTGATTTCATTCTCATATTATTTTGAAAAATACCTATCAGATAAGGCCGTGATCATGTATAGTAATAAATGAATGGTTAATTTTGGTAAATGAACTTAATTACAAAAGCCCATTCCTCGTTGGGTTGGAAAAAAGTAATTGCTATTAACCAGCATTTGGTGTGCTTGAATGAATAATTGAGCGATTATTAAAAATGAGGCAAGCCATTCGACAACCTTCTTGCAACGAATGACTCATATTTGCTTGAAATTAATCAAAGGTTTTAAGAGTTTTTGCTCTTTTCTGCTTCTTTGTTTTAAAATCGTAGGTAAATTGTTCTTTAAACGACCATTAACATTAAACTTCTGAGCATGAGTAACTTGACCATCAGCATAAAAAAGTACCAACAACACGACCAGAGTTAGCGAGCAATTTGTGTACCTTTACGCTTGAGTTAATTTATAAACTTTTTATGTTCGAAAATCAGACAAAGATAAACAAAAACAAGTAAAAGCGCGCTAAGTTCGGCCGGGCCGAATCTTATATACCCTCGAATCTTATATACCCTCGAATCTTATATACCCTCGCATTTGTCGAGTTCTTTTCCCGGCATCTCTTCTTAGGCAAAAAAGGATATTTTTTTTTTTTTTTTTTTTTTTTTTGTAATTTTTATTAATGCGATCTATCTAACATTGATATTTAACATTATTCTGGTGTTTTAAATTTCTTTTAGATGGTATTAACCCAGTGGTCAATCCATTTAACATATACATACATAAATTTCATTTTAAGAAACAATATTTATACAAAGATTTTATTTATGCGATTAGATCTTGTGGTGCTTTTCGTTTTAGCCTTGTAAAAGTTTCCCGATTTGACATTAAGTTGGCCGCTAGGGGGTTTGGATGGTCGTCAATTCTTAATTTATATGACATTAATTGCGATGAAATCTCTTCCTTTACTGTTTTTATGTTTAGATCCTTATGTAGGCGTTCGTTGGTAACGTATGTTGGGGCATTTGTAATTATTCTTAGTACTTTAGATTGAAACTGTTGCAGTAATTTTATATTGGTATTTGAGGCGGTCCCCCATAATTGGATGCCATATGTCCAGATTGGTTTTAATATGCATTTGTATATGAGGATTTTGTTTTCCAAAGAGAGTTTCGAGCGGTATCCAATTAGGTATTTCATTTTTCTCAGTTGAATATCGAGAGCCTTTCTTTTAGTTTGGATGTGTTTCTTCCATTTAAGTTTTCTATCTAGATAAATTCCAAGATATAGGGCTTCATCTTTCTGTGGGATCTCAATTTGGTTCAATTGAACAGGGGGACATGTGGCATGTTTCAATGTATATGTAACTTGGGTAGATTTTGACTCGTTGGCTTTTATACGCCATTCACGTAGCCATACCGATAACGTGTTTAAGTACTTTTGGAGGGCATTACTCGCTTTTTGTGCATCTTTACTGACAGCTAATACCGCTGTATCATCAGCGAAAGTCCCGATCACAGCATTCTGTGATCGTGGAAGGTCAGCTGTAAATAAGAGATATAGCAGTGGACCAAGTACACTACCTTGTGGTACACCGGCACGAATATTCTTGATGGTACTTGCTTCACCGGCTTCTTGAACATAAAAATGCCGATCGTTAATATACGATTTAATAAACAGATAAAAATTGATTGGTAACAGCTTTTTTATTTTGTAAAGTAAGCCCTCGTGCCATACCTTATCAAATGCTTGCGATATATCCAGGAATGCAGCTGTACAAAATTCTTTGGATTCAAACGCGTTGTGTATTGTTTCAACCAGACGATGGATTTGTTCTATTGTGCCGTGATTTTTCCTGAACCCAAATTGATGGTCAGGGATAAGTTCTTTTTGATTTACAATTGGCGTTAATCGCTTTAAAAATAGAATTTCAAGAACTTTGGAAAGTACAGACAGCAGACTAATTGGACGATAAGACTTTACTTGGTCTGTGGGTTTGCCAGGTTTTTGAATCATTGTTATTTGCGCAACCTTCCATTGCGGGGGTACAAAGCATCGAGTCAAGCATGCGTTGTATATGTAGGTCAATAAATTTAAAGCATTTGCAGGAAGTTCTTTTAAGATAGTTGGTGTAATCAAATCATAACCAGGTGCTTTATTTGCTTTAAGGGTGTTGATAACTTTAATAACTTCAGCCTTCGAAAATTTTTTAATGGGCAGATCAAGTTGGTGGGTTTCATCTAGGATTTTTTTAATATTTTCTGGTACAACTTCATTTGTATTTGGGGTAAATACATCAAATAAGTGGTTTGCAAATGTAGTTGCTTTTTCTAAGTTACTCTTTGTCCAAGAACTATCGGGTTTTCTTATTGGGTGATTTATTTTTGGGTATCTCTTGATAGATTTGGTCACTTTCCACAGGGAATAATCTGTAGACTTGTTTGGACCAAGACCCTGAATATTTTTTCAAAATTTTCATTTTGTATATTCTGTAGAAGAAGTTTGAGTTCGGCTGTTGCTTTGTTTAGTTTCCTCTTATCATCAGGAGATCGCGTTCTTTGCCACGTTTTCTTCGCTTTCCGTTTAATGAAAAGTTTTTTCAAGACGTTTGTTGGAGTAGTGTGATTTATGGAGAAACTTTTCTGAGGTGTTGCATTCCATGACGCTAGTTGAATATTGCGGACTAGATGTTCCACTGCATCTACTAAATCTTCGTCTGTTTTAAGAGGAATGTTCTCACTTAGATTCGTACTTAAAAGATACCGAAAATAGTGCCAATTGGTTTTCTTATTGTGTAATGTACATTTTTGGTCCTGTATTATATATTTGCAATGCACGGTAAGGAGAACCGGTGAATGGTCGGAAGAGAGTTCACAGATCGATGTGCAATTTTGTGATCCTTCGGGGATACCCTTTGAGACACAAAAATCAATTAGATCTGGGGTTTTATTTACATCAGTGGGCCAATATGTTGGGGTACCAGAGGATTTAACGTTCAAGTTCAGTTCTTTGATGGCGTAAAACAGTTGTTTTCCCTTTGGAGATGTAAGTCGGGAGCCCCATAGAGGATGTTTAGCATTGTAGTCACCACAAGCTAAGAATTTGTTTCCAAGTGATCTGAAGAAACTAATGTATAAATCTTTTTTAATGTTATGTTTCGGTGGGCAGTAAATTGAGGAGATGGTTAATGGTCCAAGCCAGTCTTCTACTATAATGTTAGTTGCTTGTATCTCTTGCGCGCAATAATGTGTTCCTTGGTGATGTTTTATGGTTTTTCTTATTAGGATCCCCGATCCTCCTCTTGCTTTGCTGTCAGGGTGATTTACATGATAAAAATCATATTGTGGGATTAAAAGATGAGATTTTTGTGTAAAGTGTGTCTCACAAATTAGCATTACATCTATCTGTCTTGTTCTTAGGAATTCCTTTACTTCTAATATATGGTTTGACAAGCCATTTGCATTCCAGAAAACTATGTTGAGTTGACTCATATGGTAATCTGTGAAAGTTGAGCAGTAACATTCAAAATAAGGCTGGTCATTTGCTGCATTAGAGCATTGAGGCTGGTAAGCATTTCCTTAATGTTGGAGACATTAGGGTTACATATAGGTTGTTGTTGTAGTGTTGGCTGGCTTTGTGGGTGTTGGGAGTGAGATTGAAGAGTAGGGTTCTGGTTTATAATATTTTGGACGTTTGTGGAGTTGGTGACAGCATTGGAGTATGAAGCTGGAGCTGTTAGATTTGATTGTTCTGTGATTGCTTGGGAAGTTATGGCTTGTCTTTCTCTATTTGTTCTTTGAGTTGGAAAGTGTTTTTGAAAAAGTTGTTTATAAATGTTGCAACCTTTATAGTTTGCTGGGTGGTTTCCTTCACATAGGGCACATTTCACTTCGCTAGCCCAATTTTTACGTACACAAGACTTTGAGTCATGACTACCAGCACATTTGATACAAACAGATTTTTTTCTGCAATAAGTTTTAGTATGGCCATATTGTTGACAGTTTGCGCATTGTGGTATGGTTTTCTTTGGACGAGGTGCTTCAAATTTAACAATAGTATTCATAAGTCTTGTGACAGAAAAAATATTTTTATTGTTTGGTTTCGTGGATAACGTTATTTCGAATAATGGTAGTGGTTTTTTAGAATATCTATTCTTAATATTCCATACATTGGTGGCTTCGTGACCTTCTTTCAGAAGCTCATCCTTCAGTTCTTCCACATCTACAGTTGGATGAATATTTTTGAGAATCACTTTGAACCCTCTTTCATTTTTCGGTTTGTAGGTATGGAATTCTGTATCCTTTTTTTGAAGTTCTTCAACAATTATTTTATATGTTTCATGGGTCTTTGACATTATTTTTATCTGATCATTACGAAGAGACTTGATTTCGTATTGATTTGGTACGCATTGGGAAAGAAGCGACATCAATGGCTGAATATTTCCAACCTTATCCACAAAGATTGGTGGTGGTTTGGAATGTTCAAGTAAATTTGAATTAGCATCAGTTTGTAAATTTGAACTCATTGCCTGGCTATCCAGAATTGCAAATTGATTTTCAGAAGCTGGATTACTTTTTCCAAGCCAGTATTCGTTTACTGTAGCTTGCTTTTTGTTGGCATTAGATTGGTTTGGACTTTCTTTATGTCGTTTATTCTTTTGGACTGTTTGCCATTCACCTGTTGGATTTGGGGTTGTTACAATGCTTTCGGCAATATTTTGTTGGTGGTTCTCAAAACGGCCAACTTCATTTGCAAGTTCTTCTTCGTCTGTTTGAAACGACTCAGAACATTGGTTTTGATTAATTTGCCCTTTCAGGGTTTCGACATCTTTTTGAAGTTGAAAGCACAATCTTTCATATTTTTGGCTTCTCGCTGACAGCTCGGCATTTGCCTTTTCTAATTGCTGGAGCTTGCTTACTCTCAGCGAACCAATACTGTTTCTTGGGGTTATGTCCTCGCTCATATTCATAGTTAACGGCTATCAGTGGGTATTTAGTGTCGATAATGCAGTATATGCGCTTTGTGTAAACACGCCATATACGCGCGACATTACCAACAGCTGATATCGTCAGACTACTTTTTTATGCGACCAAGCTATGTAAAGGTAGTAGGCAACCCACAATCACTATTTGGCAGAAACGACCAGCTGGTGTTGTTAAATTTGTAAAAAGTGATTTAACAACACACAAACAAGCTGTCTCTGTCGTTTATTCCAGTCAAAAATTATTGTTTCGATGGAGTTTGTTGAAAAATTCAATTTAATTTAATCGATTTTAAAACTCACTCAGAGTCCGAGACGTTTTTCTTCCTATGGCAAGATGTTCCGGATGAAGATATCTCCTACCCAACACCCTACCAGCATCCAAAAAGCGCCTAGATTAGGAGGATTGGTTTGTATTTCTGCAGCAGACAAAAAACGCGACCGTATCATGGAATGACTCGTCGGCTAATTTATAAACTTTTTATGTTCGAAAATCAGACAAAGATAAACAAAAACAAGTAAAAGCGCGCTAAGTTCGGCCGGGCCGAATCTTATATACCCTCGAATCTTATATACCCTCGAATCTTATATACCCTCGCATTTGTCGAGTTCTTTTCCCGGCATCTCTTCTTAGGCAAAAAAGGATATAAGAAAAGATTTGCTCTGCTATTAGAGCGATATCAAGATATGGTCCGGTTTGGACCACAATTAAATTATATTTATGTTGGAGACCTGTGTAAAATGTCAGCCAATTCGAATAAGAATTGCGCCCTTTGGGGGCTCATGAAGTAAAATAGAGAGATCGATTTATATGGGAGCTGTATCGGGCTATATACCGATTCAGACCATAATAAACACGTATGTTGATGGTCATGAGAGGCTCCGTCGTACAAAATTTCAGGCAAATCGGATAATAATTGCGACCTCTAGAGGCTCAAGAAGTCAAGATCCCAGATCGGTTTATATGGCAGCTATATCAGGTTATGAACCGATTTGAACCTTATTTGACACATTTGTTGAAAGTAAGAATAAAATGCGTTATGCAAATTTCAGCCAAATCGGATAGGAATTGGGCCCTCTAGAAGCTCAAGAAGTCAAGTCCCCAGATCTGTTTATATGACAGCTGTATCAGGTTATGAACCGATTTGAACCATACTTGGCACAGTTGTTGGATATCATAACAAAACACGTCGTGCAAAATTTCATTCCAATCGAATAAGAATTGCGCACTCTAGAGGCGCAAGAAGTCAAGACCCAAGATCGGTTTATATGACAGCTATATCAGGTTATGGACCGATTCGAACCATACTTGGCACAGTTGTTGGATATCATAACAAAATACGTCGTGCAAAATTTCATTTCAATCGGATAAGAATTGCGCACTCTAGAGGCTTAAGAAATCAAAACCCAAGATCGGTTTATATGGCAGCTATATCAAAACATGGACCAATATGGCCCATTTACAATACCAACCGATCTACACTAATAAGAAGTATTTGTGCAAAATTTCAAGCGGCTAGCTTTACTCCTTCGGAAGTTAGCGTGCTTTCGACAGACAGACGGACGGACGGACAGACATTGCTAGATCGACATAAAATGTCACGACGATCAAGAATATACAATATATACTTTATGGGGTCTCAGACGAATATTTCGAGTAGTTACAAACAGAATGACGAAATTAGTATAACTCCCATCGTATGGTGGAGGGTATAATAACTGCGTTAATGTTGATTTGAAAAAGTCTCCAGTCAGTTTAGGGCTATTTTTGTGTTCAATTTGTCCCCTAGAAAATTACAAAGCCAAAATAACTTTACTTTACATTGAAAAATGTTCAAGCAATTTAAACAACGCTTACAAGGCCATGTTTCGGTTTAAGACAAAACAAAGAGTTTTCCGTTTTGTTTACCAAAGTCAAAACCAAAGAAATGTGTTGCATTGTATATTGGATTTATTAGTCAAACTTCTTACAGGATGTGATTAAAAAGCGGAGGATTTTCTTACCTTCCACTATAGGATGTGGGAAAACTAACTTCCTAACATTCCAATCATTGAATCGACTGATTCGTTAACAGGTTTTTGAATGTATCTAGATCAATCGCTGCAAGTTAAAAAAATGTTAAATTGTTTTTTTCTGAATAAATTGTAACCTTTTCTTTAAAGAATTTGTGGTCTAGCCGGCTAAAAGTCGGGCAAAGCCGTCCTTTGATACCCTACACCATATTGGGTATGCAGGCCAAGTCGTCAAAATTAAAATTTGCTTAAACATGAAATGAAGAATTTCGATTAAAATCCGTACATATTGTGGGAGTCATAATCGGAGATAAATGTGCTTGTAAAAGCGCTAAAAGTGATAATCGTGCATATATGGGACCTATATCTAAGAAAACCTTCGAGTCAAAGTTTATTAAAATCAGTTAACAGATCAATAAACTATAGCGATTAGTAGGGAAGGAAACATTTTTGATGGGCCTTTAGCGTTTCTGATTGTACTGAGCAAGAAAGTCCGCTAGACCATATGTATACGGTGAAAATCGAGCCTCCAGAATTTGAATTGCAGTATTTTCTCAGACTTTTATCACGTTTTACTTGCATATTTTGGCCTATAACAGCCAAACCATTGAGATTTTTGATCCAATACTTAGAAATTATAGGCAAGACAATAGTTAAGAACTGTCTAGTACATCGCAAAAATATGGAACGCTCCTTCAGGTCGTTTTGGTCTTGTGAAAGTGCAAATTTTTCGTGAAAAGGTTAGGTTAGGTTGTGTTGAAATGAGGGTACGGATATTAATCCGCCCCATGCTGCTATGAACATGCGCCTAAGCCAGTAATCGGCTTCTTGTGCGTTCTAAAAACTAAAAAGTAATCTCGAAAAAGAAAATTTTAAGTAAGGAAATACGTGTTACTTACGATATCCTCAATTGTTTTCCATATCACTTCCCTAAGTTGGTCCATGTCTGGTATTGTGTCCCCACCTAAGTACCGGTGTCTTTAAGCAGCGAAAGCCGGGCAATAACATAAGAAATGCTCCAACGTCTCATTATCATATCCACATGCCCCATGCCGTACCGATTTTACATAAGTGAGCTTGTAGTCCTTTGTGTCCCGTTAAGATAACAAAAGCCTTACAGACCTCCTTCATACTTCCTTTCAGTAATAGCCTCGTCCTCTCACGATCTGGATCACCCCAAGGAATCTCCCCGTTCTACCAACTGTTTCGCTGTTCCTCGGACTGCGTCGAACGGAAAGGTTTCGTTCCACAGACAAGGCGTTAATCTCCTTCTTACACTGCAAGACTGTTCGTGACCTTACCGTCCAGGTTGTTATAGCCCTCATGGCCATTTTATAGTCGGTAAAGATGTTCACATTCGACGTCCTTGCGTTCGTAAAAAAATTGATAAATTATCCATAAAAATGCTTATTTATCAATTTGCACTTTCACAAGGCCAAAACTACCTGAAGTATTTGATCAAAAATTTTAATATCCAAGAAAAAAAAAGATTAATGTCTGAGAAAAAACTGCAAGTCAACACTTTATGCAAATTTTTGGGAAAATCTCTTAAGAAACACAAAATGCATAAGTATGCACAGAAAAATATGGACCTAAATTTGGCCGATTAAACATGGTATTGACTTATAAAAGACCTTTTAAACAAGGTGTTAATTGCTTTAATTATTTTTGACATGGAAATCCGATTTATTTTGTATCATAGCAAGCGATTGGTAAATGACTTTTTCAAATAGAACAAGTAAAAGCGTGCTAAGTTCGGCCGGGCCGAATCTTTCATACTCTCCACCATGGATCGCATTTACCGAGTTCTTCTCTTCTTAGGCAAAATAAGATATAAGAAAAGATTTGCTCTGCTATTATTATATTATTACATGTTGGAGACCTGTGTAAAATGTCAGCCAATTCGAATAAGAATTGCGCCCTTTGGGGGCTCAAGAAGTAAAATAGAGAGATCGATTTATATGGGAGCTGTGTCGGGCTATAGACCGATTCAGATCATAATAAGCACCTATGTTGATGGTCATGAGAGGATCCGTAGTACATAATTTCAGGCAAATCGGATAATAATTGCGACCTCTAGAGGCTCAAGAAGTCAAGATCCCAGATCGGTTTATATGGCAGCTATATCAGGTTATTAACCGATTTGAACCATACTTGACACAGTTGTTGGATATCATAACAAAACACGTCGTGCAAAACTTCATTCCAATCGGATAAAAATTGCGCACTCTAGAGGCTCAAGAAGTCAAGACCCAAGATCGATTTATATGGCAGCTATATTAGGTTATATACCGATTTAGACCATACTTGGAACAGTTATCTAGAAGCCCAAGTAGTCTAATCGGGATATCGGTTTATATGGCGGCTATATGGCGGCTATATGGACTGATTTAGACTATACTTGACACAGTTGTTGGAAATCAAAATAAAACACTTCATGCTAAATTTCGGCCAAATCGGAAAAGAATTGGGCCCTCTAGAAGCTCAAGAAGTCAAGACCCATGATCGGTTTATATGGCAGCTATATCAGATTATTAACCGATTTCAACCATACTTAGCACAGTTGTTGGAAGTCATAACGAAAGACATCGTGCAAAATTTCAGCCAAATCCTATAGGAATTATGCTCTTTAGAGCCTCAAGAAGTCTAATCGGGGGATCTGTTTATATGGCGGCTATATCGGGTTATGGACTGATTTAGACTATAATTGGCGCAGTTGTTGGCAGTCGTACTAGAACACTTCATGCAAAATTTCATTGGACAGGAATTGCCCCCTCTAGAAGCTCTAGAAGTCAAGACCCAAGGTCGGTTTATATGGCAGCTATATCTGGTTATCAACCGATTTAGACAATACTTGGCACAGTTGTAGGAAGCGATACCAAAACACGTGCAAAATTTCGACCAAATCGGTTAAGAAGCAAGAAGCTCAAGGAGTCAAGATCTAAAATCGGTTTATATGGCAGCTATATCAAAACATGGACCGATTTGGCCCATTTACAATCCCAACCGTCCTACATTAATAAGAAGTATTTGTGTAAAATGTCAATCGCCTAGCTTCACTCTTTCGAAAGTCAGCGTGCTTTCGACAGACGGACGGATGGACATGGCTAGATCGACTTAAAAAGAACTAGAAAGCACCTTCCTTCCGCCAATATAACCTAACCTAGCAAAATAAATAAAGACAATTATTTACAATGGCGTTAGAGTATTTTTTTCTCTTGTTTTTTCTTAAAACTTTTCGGATACGTGTGCACAATCGATTAATAAGCGTGGTAGCTTGCTTTCCGTAATAAATAAAAAATGTCCGCAAAAGTTTTATATGAATAAATTGGTATTGATGACACTGTTCCTAAATAATTGTGTACCTTTTATTTAGATTTCTGATGTTTTTAAATTAATAAGATACGAATTTCAGGCTATGAGAAAAACTATATAGTCATTCCGTTTGTAACACCTCGAAAGTATATATATTTTTGATCGTCTCGACGTTCTAAATCGATCTAGCCATGGCCGTCCGTCTGTCTGTCGAAATCACGATAGCGGTGGAACACGTATCTCCCGATGTGTCTTTTTGTGCCCCTGGAAACCACAATTTTGTCCGATTTAGCTTTTAACTTGCACATAGTGTTCTGTTATGATTTGCAACAACTGTGTTAAGTACGGTTCGAATCGGTCTATAACAGGATATAGCTCCCATTAAACCGATCATCCGATTTGACTTCATGAGCCTTTATAAGCCACAACTTTTGTCTAATTTGGCTGAAATTTTGCATGCCGTGTGCTGTTCCGACTTCCAACAACTGTGCCAAGTACGGTCCAAATCAGTCTATAAGCTGATATAGTTCCCATATAAACCGGCCTCTCGATTATCCTTGTTCGGTTCGTAGAAGCTTTCATTTTTGCTGGTTTGACAGAAGTTTGGTATGTAGAATAAAATGATGCCCTTCAACTACATTTATTTTGTATAAATTTTTAGCAGACTCCATTGTGGTGGGTTTCCGGAAATTCGGCCCGGCCGAACTTTGCACGCTTTACTTGTTTTTAGCTAGAGTTGGCAAGAGAAAAAACAGATATCGATTTCTGTAAACTAGGAATTAGACAAAAACATGATCGTTAGTGCAAACGATTTCTTTTTGTCAATAAATTTAATCAAAAGATGTTGTTGTTGTTGTAACATTGTGTTGTATTCTTTCTTTTGTCTGCTTGATTTCGTTGAGTGTACGTGTTCGTAACTTATCGATTTTCGTTATATGTTGCATAAATGCAGTACTGGGTTATTGAGACAATATTTACAAACTTCCTGCATCATGGAGTCATTTGGCAGCATATACCTCATTTGGCAGCATATTCGTTTCAACGCTATTATGATTTGAATAGAAGAGCGCACATGACTAAATGTTAAAACCGTACACATATTGTTGAATAAAAAAGGATGATTTAAGAGCAAACTTTTAATTCAATAATTTCTTATGGTTAGCAAATGTACCTTAGTTTTTCTAAAGTAAACTCAGTGAATTTAATCTTCGCTTTTAGCGAAATTTTTTCACGATTACTTTTTTTTAGATAATGTTGGGTTGCCCAAAAAGTAATTGCGGATTTTTCATATAGTCGGCGTTGACAAATTTTTTCACAGCTTATGACTCTGCAATTGCATTCTTTCTTCCTTCTTCTTGCTTTAGAAAAAAGTGTAAAAAAAGTATATTTGATTAAAGTTCATTCTAAGTTTTATTAAAAATGCATTTACTTTCTTTTAAAAAATCCACAATTACTTTTTGGGCAACTAGATCCTTAAACAAAAAAACTTGGTGATTTCATTCAGTAGGACATTCCCTAATTACTTATGAAAAAATGTTCATTAAAGTACTTTGTTATCAGTGAGATTTTGTAGTGTTTCAAAAAAGTAACCGTGAAAAAATATGAGTAACATCGCAATATTATGCATATAATATGAAAAAATTTAATGACCTTGGATGAGTTATTTATAAAATGTTATTAACAATTATATTGACATTTTGTGTCCAGTTAAATTTTGTCTCTAGAGAAGATTTTGAAGACATTGTTATTTTTTGTGTTTAAAAAATATATATAGATTTATTTATGAATAAAACAAGTAAAACGGCGTTAAGTTTGGCCGGGCCGAACTTTGGATACGTGTAAACCACTTTTCGTTATAATCCGGTAAAAAATGCAATATTTTTTGCTCCGATAGCAGTTATATCGTAAAATGGTTTGATTTGGGCCAAATTCGGCAAGGATATTGAGTGGTCTAATAAGTAGAAGTCATTGTTTAATTTTGAAGAACTAAATATTGGTCTTTTCGGTAGCCATATTCAAATATAGACCGATCTGAACCATACGCGACACGGATGTCAAAAAGCCTAACATAAGTCACTGTGTCAAATTTGAGCGAAATCGGTTTATAAATGTGACTTTTATGGGGCCAAGACCTTAAATCGAGAGATCAGCCTATGTGGTGGCTATATCCAAATCTGAACCGATCTGGGCCAAATTGATGAGGGATGTCGAAGCTGTTCCAAATTTCGGCGAAATCGGACAATAAATTCGCCTTATATGGCCCCAAAACCTTAAATCGAGAAATCGGTCTATATGACAGCTATATTCCAATCTGGACCGATCTGAGCTAAATTGCAGAAAGTTGTCGAAGAGCCTAACACAACTCACTGTCCCAAATTTCAGTAAAATCGGACAATAAATGCGCCTTTTATGGGCTCAAAACCTTAAATCGAGAGATCAATCTATATGGCAGCTATATCCAAGTCTGAAACGATCTGAGCCAAATTAAAGGAAGATGTCGAATAGCAACTAACTGTCCCAAATTTCGGCGCAATCGGACAATAAATGCGCCTTTAAGGTGCCCAAGACATTAAATCGAGTGTTCTGTCTATATGGGGGTTATACAAAGATATAGTCCGATATAGCTCATCGTCAAACTTAACCTGCCAATGGATAAAGAAACAATCTGTGCAAAGTTTCAGCCTAATATCTCTATTTTTAGAGATCGTAGCGTGATTTCAACAGACAGAACGTCTTAGATTTTTATGACGATCAAGAATATATACAATTTATAGGGTCAGAAATGGATATTTCGATGTGATGCAAACAGAATGACAAAATGAATATACGCCCATCCTTAGGTGGTGGGTAAAAAAGGTAGAAAAATAAGTATCAAACAAGTAAAAGCGTACTAAGTTCAGCCGGGCCTAATCTTATCAACCCATTACCTTTCTATAGACCGATTTGGACCGTCTTTGATACAGTTGTTGGAAGTCATAACAGAACACTATATGGAAAATTGGATAAAAATCGGGCCTTTTAAGGGCTCAATAACTCAAATCAGGAGATCGGTTTACATGGGAGCTATATCAGATTATAAACCGATTCGAACCGTACTTGGCACAGTTATCGAGAGTTATAAAAGAACGCTATGTGCAAATTTTTAGCCAAATCGGATCAAATGAGGCTTCCAGGGGCTCAAGAAGTCAAATCGGGAGATCGGTTTATATGGGAGCTATATCAGGTTCTTGCCCGATTTGAACTGTACTCAGCACAATTATTGGGAGTCATAAGGGAACATCACATGCAAAATTTCAGCTAAATCTGACAAAAATTGCGGCTTCCAGGGCTCAAGAAGTTAAATCCGGAGATCGGTTTATATGGGAGCCACATCCAAATTTGAACCGATATGGCTCATTTGCAATCCTAACATGCAAATTTTAAAGCGGGTAGCTTTACGCGTTCGACTGCTATCGTGATTTGACAGACGGACGGACGGACGGAACGTTTTCTTTGCAAATAAATTTATAGTGCCAAGGTACAGCCCAACATATGTCAAGGAGCAGAAATAGCTTTGTAAAGACGAACATTAATTGTTATAATATATTTGTAAAATATATTGTGACGTGAAAACTAAAAAAGTTGTCGGAAAACCACATCCATGTGTACAGAGGGTCATAAATAATTATATAAAGAGAAAAACTTTAGCTGTAAAGCCGCAATCAGGAAACCCTTATAAGTTGTTGTGTTTTGAGAGGTAGGTTATCTCCCATCACTTGGACCAGATTTTTAATACCATATTTGTAGTCTACTCTCCAATACTTATTTTATTTGAGTCCCATATTATCATGTTCGTCTAATATGCCCAATTGGGACGGTTTTGGTTTTGGGGCGGCCCCTTGGTAATTACACCCAAATTTTTAATATTCGAAAATCATACTCGTACTCTACTCTCAAATATCTTTCATTGGAGCTCCATATTGTCCCGATCGGTCCACTTTAAATTTTGGGGCGGTTTTGGGCTTGTGACGGCTCCCTAGGTACTTGGACCCAATTTTAAATATCATATTCATACTCTACTCCCAAATACTTTTCATTTGAGTCCCATATTGTACCGATCGGTCCACTTTTAAATTTGGGCACTACTTTTGGGGCGGTTTTGTGTTTTTGACGGCTCCTTAGGTACTTGGACCCAATTTTAAATATCATATTCATACTCTACTCTCAACTACCTTTCTTTTGAGACGCATATTGTCCCAATCGGTAAATATATCATGCTGGGGGCTTTTGGGGGGTGGGGAGGCCTCCTAGACACAAGGTTAGGTTAGCTTAGGTTGAAAAGAGGGTGCAGATATTAATCCGCCCCATGCCACTATGGACATACACCTAAGCCAGTAATCAGCTTGTTGTGCGCTCCAAAAACTATAACGTAACTCTAACAAGTAAAAGCGTGCTAAGTTCGGTCGGGCCGAATCTTATATACCCCCACCATGGATCGCATTTGTCGAGCTCTTTCCACGGTATCTCTTTTTAGCAAACAAAGGAAAAAAATATTGAATATTGGAGACCATAGTAGAAGTCATTGTGTAAAATTTCAAATCTAGTAAGAATTGCGCACTTTAGGGGCTGAAAAAGTAAAATAGGGAGACCGGTTTATAGGGGAGCTGTATTGGGCTATAAACCGATTCATGCCATATTTGACACGTAAGTTAAAGGTCATGAGAGAAGCCGTTAAACAAAATTTCAGCCAAATCGGGTAATACTTGCGCTCTTTAGATGCTCAAGAAGTCAAGATCCCATATCGGTTTATATGGCTGCTATATCAGGTTATTGATCGATTTGAACTATTCTTAGCACAGTTGTTGAAAGTCATAACAAAACACGTCATGCAAAATTTCAGACAAATCGGATAAGAATTGCTCTCTCTGTAGAGGCTCAAGAAGTCAAGAACCCAGATCGGTTTATATGGCATCAGGTTATGGATCGATTTGAACTATTCTTAGCACAGTTGTTGAAAGTCATAAAAAAACACCTCATGCAAAATTTCAGCCAAATCGGATAATAATTGCGTCCTCTACTGGCTCAAGAAGTCAAGACCCCAGATCGGTTTAAATGGCAGCTATATTAGGTTATGGACCGATTTGAATTATTCTTAACACAGTTGTTGGAAGTCATAACAAAACACGTCGTGCAAAATTGCAGCCAAATCGGATAGGAATTGCGCATTCTAGACGCTCAAGAAGTTAAGACCCCGGATACGTTCACATGACAGCTATATCAGGTTATGGACCCATTTCAACCATACTCAGCACAGTTGTTGGAAGTCATAATAAAACACCTCATGCAAAATTTCAGCCAAATCGGATAAGAATTGTGCCCTCTAGCGGCTCAAGAAGTCAAGATCCCAGATCGGTTTATATGACAGCTATATAAAAACGTGGACCGATATAGCCCATTTACAATCCTAACCGACCTACACTAATAAGAAATATTTGTGCAAAATTTGAAGCGGCTAGCTTTACTCTTTCGAAAGTAAGCGTGCTTTCGACAGGCAGACGGACAGACGGAAGGACATGGCTAGTTCGACTTAAAATGTCATGACGATCAAGAATATATATACTTTATGGGGTCTTAGACAAATATTTCGAGGAATTACAAACAGAATGACGAAATAAGTATACCCCCATCCTATGGTGGAGGGTATAAAAAGAAAATTTTAAGTTAGGAATTCCGTGCTACTTTCAAAATCCTTCATTGTTTTCAATACCACTCCCCTAAGATAGTTCATGTCTGGTATTGTGTCTCCACCTAAGTGCCGGTATCTGTTAGACGCGAAAGCCTGGCAATGACAAAGGAAATGCTCCAACGTCTCATCATCTTCCCCGCATGCTCTACACATGCTATCACTTGTCGCACCGATTTTATATAAGTGAGCTTTTAGTCCTATGTGTGCCGTTAAGATACCAATATCTATACTGACTTCCTGCTTGCTTCCTTTCGGTAATATTCGGTCTCGTCTACTCACGATCTGGATTCCCCCATAAGATTTTCGCCATCATACCGACCGTTTCGCTGATCCACAATATTGCATGCGCATTCATCGCCTACTCCCTTAACTTGGACTGCGTCGACTCGAAAGGCTTCGAGTTAACCAAGTTTATTGGAATACATTTTTATGTCAGCTTATTTGACCCCAAAGTTTTATACCAAATTCGTGTTTTAGGGATACCATAAGGTGGCATACAAAATTTCGCTTAAATCGGTGCACCCATCTCATATAATAGTTTTAAAAATTCAATTCAATTGGCTGAATGTTATTTTAATGTGTTTTTATTTGTGTGTGTTATCTGTCTAACGGATTTAATATTCACATCGAACCATTTGTTAGCTTACAACCGATTTAACATAAAATAAATCTCCATGACCTCTAAAGTTTATCTCCTAACTTCAAATACTCACTATACAATGGAGCTCTCCGAAAGCGATAACTTACAAACCAAGCAAAACCTTGTTTTGTTTTTCTATCATAAGTGAAACATATTTTTATTTTGAAAGCAAAGTTTCATTAAAAGTATCGATTTTTTTGCTTCCATGGCTTTGGATGTAATAACCCGAAGTCCTTCAAATGACTTTCATAGCTTAAAACCAACGATGAACACCTATCAACACACAATGTGCAGCAGTGGTCGTATAAAACACATTCCAAACGCATTACTGACCGACATCTCTCAATGGGGGCAGGTACGCTGTTTTTTTTTTTTTGATAATTGTAACAGTTGACAAGCTTATATGGTTGGTCAAGCCAAGCGACAGGCATAGATTAAATGGCAGTCAGTCCATCAGTACGCCCCGTGTACGGACCGATTACAGGTGTATGATTAAAAATTAATTTGAAGTAAATCGTATGTAGAAAAACCCAACAAAACTCCACCAAAACACTGTAAATGAAGGTGAATAAACAATGCATGAATGACCATTGCCAACGACATGTTAATGAATAGGCAATTGTAGAGGGTTGGTGGCAATTCAAAAGGATTCCCGACCAGCTTCCAATTATGTCTGGCTTAAGATATAGTTAACAACAAAATATTGCGCTGTTTTTTATACCCTCCACCATAAGATGGGGGGTATACTAATTTCGTCATTCTGTTTGTAACTACTTGAAATATTCGTCTGAGACCCCATAAAGTATATATATTCTTGATCGTCGTGACATTTTATGTCGATCTAGCCATGTCCGTCCGTCTGTCCGTCCGTCCGTCCGTCTGTCTGTCGAAAGCACGCTAACTTCCGAAGGAGTAAAGCTAGCCACCTGAAATTTTGCACAAATACTTCTTATTAGTGTAGGTCGGTTGGTATTGTAAATGGGCCATATCGGTCCATGTTTTGATATAGCTGCCATATAAACCGATCTTGGGTCTTGACTTCTTGAGCCTCTAGAGTGCGCAATTCTTATCCGATTGGAATGAAGTTTTGCACGATGTGTTTTGCTATGATATCCAACAACTGTGCCAAGTATGGTTCAAATCGGTCCATAACCTGATATAGCTGTCATATAAACCGATCTTGGGTCTTGACTTCTTGAGCCTCTAGCGTGCGCAATTCTTATCCGATCAGAATGAAATTTTGCACGACGTGTTTTGTTATGATATCCAACAACTGTACCAAGTATGGTTCAAATCGGTTCATGATATAGCTGCCATATAAACCGATCTTGGGTCTTGACTTCTTGAGCCTCTAGAGTGCGCAATTCTTATCCGATTGAAATTAAATTTTGCACGACGTATTTGGTTATTATATCCAACAACTGTGCCAAGTATGGTTCAAATCGGTGCATACCTGATATAGCTGCCATATAAACCGATCTTGGGTCTTGACTTCTTGAGCCTCTAGAGTGCGCAATTCTTATCCGATTGGAATGAAGTTTTGCACGATGTGTTTTGCTATGATATCCAACAACTGTGCCAAGTATGGTTCAAATCGGTCCATAACCTGATATAGCTGTCATATAAACCGATCTTGGGTCTTGACTTCTTGAGCCTCTAGCGTGCGCAATTCTTATCCGATCAGAATGAAATTTTGCACGACGTGTTTTGTTATGATATCCAACAACTATACCAAGTATGGTTCAAATCGGTTCATGATATAGCTGCCATATAAACCGATCTTGGGTCTTGACTTCTTGAGCCTCTAGAGTGCGCAATTCTTATCCGATTGAAATTAAATTTTGCACGACGTATTTGGTTATTATATCCAACAACTGTGCCAAGTATGGTTCAAATCGGTGCATACCTGATATAGCTGCCATATAAACCGATCTTGGGTCTTGACTTCTTGAGCCTCTAGAGGGCGCAATTCTTATCCGATTGGAATGGAATTTCGCACGACGTGTTTTGTTATGATACCCAACAACTGTGCCAAGTATGGTTGAAATCGGTTCATAACCTGATATAGCTGTCATATAAACCGATTTTGGGTCTTGACTTCTTGAGCCTCTAGAGGGCACAATTCTTATCCGATTTGAATGAAATTTTGCACGACGTGTTTTGTTATGATATCCAACAACTGTACCAAGTATGGTTCAAATCGGTTCATGATATAGCTGCCATATAAGCCGATCTTGGGTCTTGACTTCTTGAGCCTCTAGAGTGCGCAATTCTTATCCGATTGAAATTAAATTTTGCACGACGTATTTGGTTATTATATCCAACAACTGTGCCAAGTATGGTTCAAATCGGTCCATAACCTGATATAGCTGCCATATAAACCGATCTTGGGTCTTGAATTCTTGAGCCTCTAGAGGGCGCAATTCTTATCCGATTGGAATGGAATTTCGCACGACGTGTTTTGTTATGATACCCAACAACTGTGCCAAGTATGGTTGAAATCGGTTCATAACCTGATATAGCTGCCATATAAACCGATCTTGGGTCTTGACTTCTTGAGCCTCTAGAGGGCACAATTCTTATCCGATTTGAATGAATTTTTGCACGAAGTATTTTGTTATGATATCCAACAACTGTGCCAAGTATGGTTGAAATCGGTCTATAACCTGATATAGCTGTCATATAAACAGATCTGGGGATTTGACTTCTTGAGCTTCTAGAGGGCGCAATTCCTATCCGATTTGGCTGAAATTTTGCATGACGTATTTTATTTTTACTTTCAACAACTGTGTCAAATAAGGTTCAAATCGGTTCATAACCTGATATAGCTGCCATATAAACCGATCTGGGATCTTGACTTCTTGACCCCTAGAGGTCGCAATTATTATCCGATATGCCTAAAATTTTGTACGATGGATCCTCTCGTGACCATCAATAAACGTGTTTATTATGGTCCGAACCGGACCATATCTTGATATCGTTTTAATAGCAGAGCAACTCTTTTCTTATATCCTTTTTTGCCTAAAAAGAGATGCCGGGAAAAGAAGTCGACAAATGCGATCCATGGTGGAGGGTATATAAGATTCGGCCCGGCCGAACTTAGCACGCTTTTACTTTAACCATTAAATTGAAGTATAAAAAGCATATTTATTGATGGTCATGACATCAATATTACATTATTCATATTGAATATTATATATTCATTATCTGTACTCGTATCTAGTATGTTCCAAATGTACCACTAAATTTCCCATGAACGTTCCATTAAGGAACTCCTCTCATATCAAAGAGTGCAGTCCGATTAATGTTTAAGTTCAATGATAAGATTTCTCCTTTTTATTGCTGAGTCCGAACGGCGTGCCACATAGCTACATCACTTGTTAGAGAAGATTTAACATGGCGAGCTACCTCACAAATGTATCCAGCATTAGTAAGCGGAAAACCACCGCTGATTTAAATCAGCGTCATAGGCAGACATGCTAACCTCTACGCTATGGTGGCCTTCCAAATATATGAACGTCAAAGGCCGAATTAGGTCCACACAAATCATTGATCTAAAATATACTTTCATAAAGTGGGTCCTCAAGAAGTCATTCAAGAGCTTTAGTAGACAATATGTTGATGTAGTTCCCATATACATTTGTATTGTATTAATTGCGAAAATACCTCTTTTATACAATTACCACATTAACCACGCTTGGCAATCCTGTCTATTAGCGGTGCTTTTCCCAATGCATGTGTTTTTGTGTAGTGACCGACTTTTTTTTCTGTTGCAATTACACTACTTCCGTGGTACACATGATTTTGTGCATCTGTTGGAGGTTGTATTGATGGTCTATATATTCATTGATGACATGTTCGTTCACGATGTCGCCTAAAATGTCATGCATGATTATCGCGACAACTATATGAAAACGTCATCAACGATTTGTATGGGCTTTCGACTATATATCTTCAATGATTTAACAAGGACATGTACCCTTCTTTTAAGATGTCTTGACGACGCGGCCTGCTGGGTAACTATAGCAATGCCCTCTAAACTTTATAGAGACTGGTTTAAATTTATATGTAGTTTCCATAAATATATGCCCACTCTGGCTTCATATCGCCGTAGTGTCCCCACGTTAGTCCGTACTTACTCGTTTTACTGGTTAACTAACTGGCTAAATTTCCCATGAAGATTCCATTAAGGAACATGGGATACTTCTCTCACATCAATGAGTGCAGTCCGATTAAATTTTAAACTCAATTATAAGAGGCCTGTTTTTTATGCCAAGTCCAAACGGCGTACCGCATAGCGACACCACTTGCTAGAGAAGATTTAACATGATAGGATACCTCACAAATGTTGCCAGCATTAGTAAGGGGAAAACCACCTCTGAAAAATTTATTTTGGTGTTCACTCTAGAATTTAAACCCAGGCGTTCGGCGTTATAAGCGGACATGCTAACCTCTGCGCCACTGTGGCTTCCCGTTTTATGCCAACCAGCATCCCTATATATGGCACACGATTTAGATATGCCGCCTTCAAGTCTTAAGTTGCTTGTTGAAGCCGCTTCTGCAGGGAAAATTAGTCTCATTGTGGCAAGTGAAGCCAATGCACATCACTAGGTATGGGATATAAACAAAAAGGTTAAGCTACCTAGCGAATATATTATAAGTGGCAATCTGAAGATTTGTAATAAGGGAAATAAACCGACCTTTATTGCCAGCAACAGGCAGGAGGTACTAGATGTTGGCGGAAGCGGAAGGATGTGCAATTGAGAAGTGTTGGATGACTATAGCGGCTGTGACCATCTTTATACTAGTTTCAGCCTTGGAGTAAATACTGTAGAAGTGGTCTAAAGCTAAATAAAAGAAAGGTGGCTTGAGATACATATCTCTTCTAGACCAGAAAAAGAATTAGAAACTGTGGAGGACATAGACCTAATGGTCAAACGGATCACTGAGACTCTGAATGACTCGCTGTGTCAGTATATCCTATTTCCAAGCGAAGGAGCAAGCAGCGACCGCCATGTTGGGACCCAGAGCTGGTTGGTCTACAGAAGGACTGCAGAAAACTCTTCAACAGGGCGAAAGCCACAAGAGCACCGCACGTTTGTGACATCTATAAGGCTGAGCTCAAAAAATATAAGGGCGAGCTGAAAAAGCTTAGAACGAATAATGGGTGGAATTCTGCAGCTCCGTGGAGGATACATCTGAGGCCTCTGGGCTAAGAAAGATCCTATCCTATCCTATCCTATTCAGAAGTCGCAGAATGTAAGGACAATGTCTAGTGAAGAAACAATAGAACTACTCGTTGATACACATTTCCCGGGAAATTCTCTAATGGACAACGTAGCACCAAAAGAGATTGTCACTGATACTAGTATGTTTTCGTCGGAGGTTGCTGGGGAAATTATGTCCGAGTCGAAAATCCTTTGGGAAATAAAAAGTTTCAGCTCTTTTAAGTCACCAAGCTCTGATGTTTCAACGGTTTAATTTAAAGCTGTGTCGGATAGAATGGCTCCTTGGCTTGGGAAGATATACCCTGCTTGTATCAGCATGTCATATATACCTGTGGGATGGAGGGCCACAAAGGTAATTTTCATTCCAAAAGCAGTAAAACCTTACCACACGAAGGCAAATGATTTTCGTCCTATGAGTCTCTCATCCTTTAGAGAGGTTGGTAGAAACATATTTAAGGAAAAGATCCCAGGAGATCGTCTCGGCAACATCATGCTTAATATATTAGCAAATACACGGAAACAGCCTTTCACGACCTGCATCGAAGAATTGACATAGAGTGTGCGTTCAATAATGTGAAACCGACGTCAATCGTGAGGGAGAAAATTTATTAATAGCTTACTAACAAAAATATGCATGACTGCAGGCTTGGGATCTGCAGATCTACAGAGATGTATTGTCTCCTCTAGTCTCTCGAAGAAAAGGGTGTAAAAAAGGTAGCTATTGCGGTAAGGAGAAAGTTTCCTAGAACTCTTAGAGATATACTTCAGGAAGCCCTACGTAAGACGGCGTAGGCGGCTAGCGAAAGTGGTCTTGGAGTAAATCCGTTTAATACGGAAGTTGTTCTTTTCTGCAGGAGATAAAAATTACCCACAGTGGCACCTGTCTCCTTTGGAGAGAGAGTTTCTGGACATTGTTTGCTAGAAAAATTGCTGAGGTGCCCGATGCTTAGGCAATGTGTAATCCACATTGCTTCAACCGCTTTTTGATCAAAAATACACTCCCGTAAACTGTGAACACTCCAAAATTATGTGGCCTATTCTAGACTTGAAGATGTCTATTGTGAGGATTTCAAGGTTTCAAGAGACTTTAGAACGTCTGTTGTGTGTGTGTCCCGCATTGGCAGTAATAAGGAGCTCCACCTTAGGTTCTCATATCTAGAGAACTTGTCTGATTTAGCGGATGCGAACATTTGCAAGTTGTTGGGCTTTTTAAAGCGATCTGGATCGTTCAACGGTAGGAACTAGACTGCATCTTCCTCCTCCTGTTCCAATGCTATCACAATGGACGATAACGTCTAAGTGAGTCTGATGGCAGTCCGCTATTTAAAACTAATTTAACAAACCATTAAACTAAAGAATATTTTTGCAAAAAGAATATTTTTACACGAAAATAAAATCAAACTATTGGTTGCCCGAAAAAGAAAGTAAATGCATTTTTAATAAAACTTAGAATGAACTTTAATCAAATATACTTTTTTACACTTTTTTTCTAAAGCAAGCTAAAAGTAACAGCTGGTAACTGACAGAAGAAAGAATGCAATTACAGAGTCACAAGCTGTGAAAAAATTTGTCAACGCCGACTATATGAAAAATCCAATTACTTTTTTGGCAACCCAATATTTATACTTTTGTGTACATGCATATACGAGTATTAGAATTATACACATTTTAGATAACACAATTAATCTGCAATGATGCGTCGCACTCTGGGCGAAATAACCGATCTAGCGCCGCCAAACTTGTGACGCTTGGGGTATTTTATGTTTTTTTTTTTTTTTGTAACAGTTTGTATACTCTACACCACCACTGTGACACAGGGTATTATAACTTGTGTATTTGTTTATAACACCCAGAAGGAAGCGGGATAGACCCATTGATTAGTATACCGATCGACTCAGGAACACTTTCTGTTTCGATTTAGCTATATCCGTCTGTCTGTCTGTCCGTCTGTCCATGTTAATTTGCGTAAAAACGTGTCTTGTCTTGTTAATGGTCTTACAAACGAACAACGCTTGGAAATTATTGAATTTTTGAATTTTATTATCAAAATGCGTGCTCTGTTGAGAAAGTACATCGCGCGTTCATTGTACTGCGACGAAACTAATTTTTGGTTCAATGGCTACGTAAATAAGCAGAATTGTCGATTTTGGTGTGAAGATTAGCCAGAAGCATTGCAAGAGCTACCAATGCTCACAGTTTGTTGCGGTTTATGGGCTGGTGGTATCATTGGACCGTACTTCTTCAAAGATGATACGAATCGTAACGTAACTGTGATTGGGGAAGGCTACCGTGAGATGATATCCAACTTTTTTTGGCCCAAAATGCAAGGCTTGACTTGCATAACATGTGGTTTCAACAAGACGGTGTCACTTGCCACACAGCACGCGTAACAATGGACTTATTTTGAGACGAGTTCGGTGAACATTTTATTTCGTGGCCGGATCGGTTCGTGCGATTTAACGCCTTTAGATTATTTTTTGTGGGGTTATGTTAAAGCTCGTGTCTATACAGACAAGAGCGATTCAATTGATGCATCTGAAGGCAACATTGAAACATTTATTCGTGAGATACCGGTCGAAATGTTGGAAAGAGAATACCAAAATTAGACTAGGCGGATGGACCATTTGAGGCGCAGTCACGGTCAACTTTAGCATGAAATAAATTTCAAACATTAAGTTGAATGGACCGTAATATCGATTCAAATAAAGATTTCATGAATTTTTCTGAATTTTATGTGTTTTTTTTTGAAAAGAAAAAAAGTTTTTAGTAAAATTTTTTTTCTTTAACATAAAAGCGCAGGTCACAAAAATATTTTTTTTTCAAGTTAATATATACCTCAATGAAAAACACAAATTTTTATTCAATAAATTGACACAAACGCATATTTATTACCTGTTTGATAATGAAAAAAAAGAACGTGGTAATGCACCCTGAAACATTTGTTGGTTTTGAGAGCTTATAGCTATTCTACTGGACCAAATTAATCTATGTAGAATCGATTTCTACGATCAGTGGAATGTTTGTGATCGATTGAGATACCATTTTGCCGATTCAAAATAAGTTGAAAATTGCGTATGAGTGCGTTGGCATGAAAAAGAGAAGGGTAGTCCGAATTACTTTCACAAATTTTTTAATTTTCAGCATGCTTAATAAGCAAAAGCTACGTATTCGTGACTTATCTGGTTTAGCGCTTTTAGTACTTAATTCACTTAAAAGTTATTAAACACGTGTTTTTGTTTAAATTTTTATTTGCTACAAAGCAACAAAGGAGAAAAAAATCTTCATATTGGAGTTTAGCGGTGAAGCAATTGGGATAGAAATGAAAGGCTAAGTTTTTGGCTATGCAAGTTCTTGTAAAATGCAAATTTGTGCTACAATGGTTTCACTTTTCATTATTTTGTCAAGATATTTTTAGCACTAGGGCTCTCACTCAGATCTACAACTGCTGTTGGGTATGGCATCGCAAAAGATTGGAGCAGCGTACAGCAATTGTGCATAGCAACCGTGGTTATCAACTTCCTAATTGTGTGGTTTGGAACTCTTAGATTGGGCATAATCCTAATCAGTTTTCTTGCTGATGTGCTGATTGCTTTCTAGGTAATCATAGCAACATGTGGTTCGAATGAAAATGTAGCAATTTTTCTAATATAACTGTGTTGTTCGACAACCACATCATCCGCGTATCCTACTAGTATCGTCGCCTTTGGAAGGCCCAGATTTAGAAGACCGTCGTACATTATGTTCCATAGGAATGGACCAAAGATCGATCCTTGGGAAACCGCTGATTTTATTTTGAAATCTTCTGTTCCGGATTCGGTATCGAAAATTAATATTCTATCTTCCAGGTAGCTGTCTATCAGTTTAAACAAGTAATCTGCAAGCATGTATTCGATTTGTGTCCATCGATTCCGCATTTTCTACACATTTTGCTGTGATATTTACTTTTGCAATATCGAGCCAGGTGACCTTGTTCCATACACCTAAAACAGAGCTAGGCAAACACTTATCTTCTAATCCGTTATAGGACTAGGCCTATTTTGATTTTGTTTCTACTATGTATTTTGGACGCTATGTCACCAGTAATTTACACCAAGACTTGTTTTTTACCACCATAGAAATCACGGATGTTGCCCAGCTTGATTCCTTCACTACTAGTTTCGTCCGATGCTTCCAAACTGGCTGTTACGATGTCATGCTCATCTGTTGTCTCCTCAAAATCTCTGATGTTCACGAGAATAATTTTCCTTTTGTTTTGGACTATAATATCTTCACCAAGTGATGACTTTATAATGCTTTCGAGTTTCTTTGCGTTTCCGTCCCCCTTTCTCATCTCTATTTGCACATTTCCAACTTAAGTTTTGTGGATCTTTTTTGTCCCAATTTCAATTTCATCCGGTCATATGGATGTTGTCATCTTCGATTTTCAACAACTGTGCTAAGTATGGCCTAAATCCATCCATATCCTCATATAGATGACATATAAACCGATATCCTGATTTGACTTCTTGAGTCCTAGACGGCGCAATTCCTATTCAATTTGGCTGAAATTTTGCTTATGTTGTTTTGGCATGACTTCCAACTACTGTGCCAAGTATGATCTAAATCGGTTTATAACCTGATATCGCTGTCATATAAACCGATCTCCTGATTTGACTTTCTGAGATTTTTGAGGGCGCAATTATTATTCAATTTACCTGTAATTTTCAGGGTGTTATTTTTCTATGATGTGGTCGGCTTGACAAGTACGGTCCATATCGTTGAATAACTTCATATAGCTCATATAAAGGGTGATTTTTTTGAGGTTAGGATTTTCATGCATTAGTATTTGACAGATCACGTGGGATTTCAGACATGGTGTCAAAGAGAAAGATGCTCAGTA
Source organism: Stomoxys calcitrans (assembly GCF_963082655.1). Lineage (NCBI taxonomy): Eukaryota > Metazoa > Arthropoda > Insecta > Diptera > Muscidae > Stomoxys > Stomoxys calcitrans. The sequence continues at coordinate 139,563,794 of NC_081553.1, forward strand.
TGCTTTGACATTTCATCATGAATAGACTTACTAACGAGCAACGCTTGCAAATCATTGAATTTTATTACCAAAATCAGTGTTCGGTTCGAAATGTGTTCATTCACCGTAACGTTGCGTCCAACAGCATCTTTGAAAAAATACGGTCCAATGATTCCACCAGCGTACAAACCACACCAAACAGTGCATTTTTCGGGATGCATGGACAGTTCTTGAACGGCTTCTGGTTGCTCTTCACTCCAAATGCGGTAATTTTGCTTATTTACGTAGCCATTCAACCAGAAATGAGCCTCATCGCTGAACGGTGAATGAACACATTTCGAACCGAACACTGATTTTGGTAATAAAATTCAATGATTTGCAAGCGTTGCTCGTTAGTAAGTCTATTCATGATGAAATGTCAAAGCATACTGAGCATCTTTCTCTTTGACACCATGTCTGAAATCCCACGTGATCTGTCAAATACTAATGCATGAAAATCCTAACCTCAAAAAAATCATATATATATGGAAAAGGAATTCAAAGAACTTGACAAATGCGATCAATGGTGGAGGGTATATAAGATTCGACCCGGCCAAACTAAGCATACTTTTATTTGTTTCAAATGGCATAGTACCTCACAAATGTAGTCAGCATTAAGAGAGAAAAACCACCGCTGAAACATTTTTTTTATGTTCTCGCCAGGATTTGAACCCAGGTGTTCAGCGTCATAGGCGAACATTCTAACCTCTGCACTGCGGTGGCCTCTTTTTCACTCAGGCTCCAATCGTGTTTGGCTTTTCCACATAGACCAATGACTTCAGATAACCCAAAAAGAAATAGCCAAAAGACGTCAAATCGCATAATCTTGGCGGCCAATTCACAGGGCCATTTTGAAAGACAAGCTGCTCATCAAATTCATGCTTCAATATATCCCTTATTTCACGAGTTGAGTGGCATATGGCACTAATTTAATAAAATTTCAACGATTTGCTGTCGTTGCTCGTTTTGAGTTTCTCCATGACAAAATGTCAGAGTATACTGAACACTTTCACATTCACAGATGGCGATGGAACGCAACTGTCAACCACTACAGCCAACCCGAAAAAACCATAAAAAACCTTTTACAGGTTTTCCAATAAGGACTTAACAACTATTTTTTTAAATAAAACGCAAACCATTTGAGATATTTCAAACACTTTATCATCGCCTTAAAATACTAGAAAAACAATTTTGATGTTTTTTAATTCAAGCACACTAATCAGTTAATAGGTGAAAGTATGTAATCTTTTAGTGGCATAACAAGCTGATGAGGCCCACTTAAGGCCGAAATCGCAATCATTGTAGCCTATACAATACATTTTGCACACCACACTTGTCAAGACTCTTTAAAGGGGTTTTGTTGCTTTGTTTTTCTATTCGAAATTGAAACAAAAAAAAAAAAAAAATAATTGGTATAAGCTGGAAGTAAATCCAATAACAAAATAAAAAACCTTTTTTTTATATACATAATTTGTCTTGACTTTCTCAGTCAATCGTGCCATGTTCGTCTGTCAAAATCACAATAGCGGTCGATTGAATGAAGCCAACCACTTGAAATTTTGCTCAGATACTTCTCATTGATGTAGAACGTTGGAGATGGATTATATCGGTTTAGATTTCGCCCTATGTAAACCGATCTATTAATATGACTTCTTGACCCAAATATTCTTTGACTTGACTTTTTATGTTTTGCACAATGATTTCTGCTATAAATCCAACATCCAAACCAAGTATTGTCCGAAGCGGTCCATAACTTTATATTTGTATGTACATATATATATTAATTCTTGGAACAAAACAAAAAATATTAAAGCGATCTTACGGTTATAATTATGACATTCAGAATCATCGAAGAGAAAAAAAATAATAAATCGTTTACATACACGGAAAAAGTGTTGACTTAAATTTTACCAGTTAATCGGGGTATTTATTTATAAAAATATTTTTAACAAAGTTATTAATTGCTTTGTAATTTAATAACATAAACGGTATGTATCTGTTTCTACAAAAAGCAAAATGGTATTGTGTACTCTTTCACGCACATGGAATGCGAATAGAAGTGCAAATGGGCCAAATATATATTTCTTGATTCTCTCACACACAATCATATTTTCATTTTGTGCATTCCTGATGTAGTTAAAGAGAAGACAACAATTAGCGTGGTTAGACGAAAAAAATTGGCAAAAAAAAAACATAGGTCATATTTAATTGTAATATATTTTATACTCCAATCTTATATATCTATCTTCTATCTATATATTTTCTTACATATATAAAAATGAATTGGTGTTTGTTTGTTTGTTTGTGGGTTTGTAAATTTGTTTGTTCAGTATAGACTCAAAAACGGCTAAACCGATTTCATTGAAATTTTCACATAATTTTTTGATATTGCAAGGGGGCGGACCCTCCCCCCACTTGCCCCGAAAGTACCACCCAAAATTAAAAGTGCACCCATAGGGACAATATGGGACTTAAATGAAAGGTATTCAAGAGTAGAGTTCGAATTTCACATTAAAAATTGGGTCCAAGTAACTGAGGGTCGCCCCATCCCCGATAAGCCCCCCCCCAAATTGGAATATTACTTGATTATAGTCATTCAAATTTGTGCTCAAGTGGCAGATGGGGTGTGGTGCAACAACCCACCTATAGACAACCTCCACCAAACGGCTGTGTACATCAGTCATGACAATATGGGGTTGAATTTAAGGTATATGGTTGTGGACTGCGAATCTGATATCTTTGTTATGCTCATATATCTAGCGGACCACCTCACCACAAACCAGTCGATCAATCGTAATGACCTAATATGACACTTCACTCTTCACTCAAATCGACAATTCTGCTTATTTACGTACCCATTGAGGCAGAAATGAGCTTCGTCGCTGAACACAATTTTTCGATAAAAAAAGTGGATCTTCGTCCAACCTTTCAGAGCCCGCTCACCAAAAATTTTGCGTTGTTTGGCTACAATTCTTGCACCAGCTGTATTTTGAATGGCTTCACGCCTAAATCCTTCCGCAAAATTTTCCCAGTTGTTGCGTAACAGAGGCCCAATTGCTGCGAACGGCGACGAATCGTTAATTGATGGTCATCATTAACACTGGCCGATACAACAGCGATATTTTCTTCAGTTCGCACTCTACGTAAGCGTGTTGATGGTTTAATGTCCATGTTAATTTGGTCCGAAATTTAGTCACAATAGCCCGAATAGGCTCTTCAGTGGACTGACCATAAAATGGAAGAAGCGCGCTATGAACTTTCTTAAAAGAGAACCCATTTTGATAAAAAACAAGTAAAAGCGTGCAAAGTTCGGCAATACGTGCAATACTAACCGACCTACACTAATAAAATGTATTTGTGCAAAATTTCAAGCGGCTAGCTTTACTCCTTCGGAAGTTAGCGTGCTTTCGACAGACAGACGGACGGGCGGACATGGCTAAATCGACATAAAATGTCGCGACGATCAAAAATATATATACTTTATGGGGTCTCAGCAAATATTTCGAGTAGTTACAAACAGAATGACGAAATTAGCATACCCCCCAACCTATGGTGGAGGGTATAATAATACGATATATGTATATACCATTTTCGTAGCGTGCTTGCTCAAAGCTCACTAAAAGCTCTTTCAGGCTAGTTGTAAGAAGCAAAAAAAAAAAAATACATCTAGAAAGTTAAGAATATTTTTACCGCTTCATAAAACTCAATAATTTTGAAATATTGTATAATAAATTTATAGTGTGAATTGGAAGTAAGCAAAACAGAAAAATCAAGTATATGGATATATGGACGAATTATACATGCGAAACTGATCTAAAAATGTAGAACGTGGTAGAAATTAAATAAGATGTGTATTTATGTACATTTATGTTGCCCTATTGTATTGGAATATTTAATTATCCATTTATAAATTGGGCAGCTTAATGTTGACCAACAGAAAAACAACTTCCTAAATACATCTCTTCATGTGGATCAATACATGGATATACAATATTATAAACTAAATGCTTAGGTTGGTAACCATTACGATTTTTTTCAATATAAGAATAATTTCTTCTTTATTCAACTTTACAGATATGGCAATGCCAATGGAAATTCTATGAGACGCAAAGTTAATACCCCAGCGAACGACGTATAATCCAATCCCTTTGCTCATAATCCATCTACCAGCGCATATTGCTATTTTAATGACTTTAGTTTGAACCTTCATTGACAGCAGTAAAAAATGCAATCACGGTTGAAAAAGCTGACTTGGATTTTTTTCGTTATCTACATAGGTCCCACGCAACAATGTATTGTATAAACTAAAAGATTTTGCTAACCAATGAAATCTATATTGTTGTACCATTAAGACCCTCTCCGTTTGTAATAGTACTCAGTTTCTGTTTTTAATACGGATTATGATGATATTGAGTTAAAAGCGTCAAGACGAAATATTTGGGCCATATTCTCATTTTAACTTGCTCCTATATTGCACTGTGAACAAATTCGGTATGGTGGACTGTATTGAAGGTTGGAATTAATCCTAGGATGGTGTAGTTAGGCCCTCTGAAAGACGAATTGTTGGTGAATTTTAGGCACAGAATATGACCGCAAATTCCTCGTTGCCGTTTTGGAAAGAAATAGAAACATACACAATTGGAATAAATTTGCAGAAATAGCAAATATACTTTTATTTGGATTTTATGTTTTCTTACCAATAAATAACAAAACTGCTTTGGTGGACGGATTTATAGAGCTTAGTCTAAACGAACAGAGTTAGTTCATCGAAGGTTGGGATAACAAGAAGAAGTTAATTGCGCATCCAATCTTATTTAAAGCCTTGGATATGCTTGTTTCGGAAAAGATTCTTGACATTTCAAGAATTGCAGCTAACTTCTATTTTATAGATAAACGGGTCAAAATGTTGATAACACCATTTCACATGCAGATGGCGTTAACATTCTGACATAAACATTTCCGGCCCACTTTGCAAGGATTGCAAAATTTTTTTTTTAAGGAATTCATTTTAAAGTTAATCTAAGAAATTCATATGTAGTACAATTCTTATTCTATTTAATTCAAATTATAAAATATGTGATACGTTTGCATACAATTAGTTCCAAATTGTAGTGATAAAGTCTTAAGATTCTAAAAAATCGAGAAACTATCTTATTTCGGTTTGGAGCAAGATTGTGTAAATTGGCTTTGCCGATTTCGTAACAGAAAGACAAAAATTATGATGCATCAGAGGTATTGCACGACCCAGATAAAACCCACCCGAAGATAGTGTTCATTGCTACTGGTAAGCCATCATGGCTTGGAATCAATCCAGGTAAAACAATTTTTGAATATAAATCTGCCCCAAAGACAATAGCCACTGGGCTAGGCTTAAAAAAATTTGGGTCTGCCAATACAATGTTATTCAGCCTAGTCCTAATCGCAGAATTCACTTCTCTGGCTGGGATCTTCAAAGACATCCGATTGTTGACTTCCATGGTTGCCTCAATAGTAACGTAAGGAGATTTTCGAGATCGAATAACAACCGAACAGATAGTGTCATTTCCAAATTTTATAGTGGGTAGTTTCAATTCCTCTACCAATGACATAGAAATTTTGCTTACGGAGCTACAGGTGTCCAGTACAGCTCTTACGTGGGTCTGGTTTGCTTCGACTTGAACAGTAACCACAGTCGTTGGGAAAAGTGCAACCCCATTTGGTGTCGTTATTGAAGTTATGGAAACTGACTTTGGAATGACTGACTTGCTGGTATCATTTTTCTTATTAGCAGATCTTCCTTTAATCTTACTGGCTTTCGGAGATCTTTGCTCACCGTTTATATGAAGTAATGTATGATGATTACTTCCGCAGGTTTTGCAGCCCTTTTTGGTAAAACAAGAGCCTGCAGAATGCTTATGGGCCAAACAATTGGGACAGTAACCGTGAAGTAAAACCAAACGCATTCGCCCATCAACCGGTTTACTTAAAAAATTGCGACAGTCTCGAAGAGCATGCTTTCCTTTACATACGCGACATAAAAAATTATTATCAATTATTCGATCTTTTGTGGGTTCTGTTAATCTTTTTTTCGTAGACGGCATTCTGAAATATGAATACATGATGTGATACGCGAAAGGTCATGAATGTAAAATATAGGGTAATTAAGGAAGTAGAACAAGTTTTACCAAAGGCCGCGTAATAGTACCCCTTTGAGTGATAACATCTGCCACCCGGACTAAACCATCTTTGCCTTTGTAAATCTTTGAGACTCGTCCTAATCTCCATTCGGTAGGAGCCAGAGCTTCGTCCCTAATAACAACCAGAGCACCTACGTCAATATTCTTTTGGGGGTTTTGCCATTTTTGTCTTTTGTGGAGCTCTTTTAAGTACTCATGTTTCCAACGAGTGCTGAATTGCTGGGAAATTGCCTTTACTCGACGCCAACGGTTTAAAATGGATAAGTTGGTTTCGGATTCAGAGTTTTCAGCAATGGATAGGATTGGTCCTCCAACTAAAAAATGACCAGGAGTGAGAGCCAATAGGTCATTCGGATCTTCAGACATTGGCGAAATGGGTCTTGAATTCAAACAAGCCTCTATTCTGGATAAAATAGTGGAAAACTCCTCGTAAGTATATTTGTGACTTCCAGCCATTTTTCGGAAATGGGCTTTGAAGCTCTTAACTCCCGCTTCCCATAATCCACCCATATGTGGGGATCCGGGAGGAATAAAATGCCAAACGATTTCCTGGTGAGCAAATTGGTATAATATAGACCTTCGGGACTCTTGCAGAAAATTCCTCGCTAACTCTCTAGAGGCACCAATAAATGTTTTGCCGTTGTCAGAGTATAGTGATCGTGGACAACCTCGACGAGATACGAATCTATGGAAACTTGCCAAAAAGGCAGGGGTGGACAGAGTGCTCGTGGCTTCTAAATGAATAGCTCGTGTGGAGAAGCACACGAACACACAAACATAACCTTTTGTTATTATGCAGGATCTGCAAGTATAAGTCTTAATATCAAACGGTCCCGCGAAATCGAGGCCCGTATAAGTGAATGGACGTGAAAAGGTTGTCCTTTCAGGAGGAAGTGCGGCCATTAACTGCTCCTGCAATTTTTGTTTGGAAATCGCGCAAATCTTGCACTGATGAATTACTGTCTTAATGAGGTTCTTTGCTCTAGGAACCCAAAAACAAAGCCTTAGCGTACGAAGCATTAAACTATTCGGCCCGTGTAAAGTAATGGTATGAATAAACTTCAGTAATAACCGAGAGAATGTGCAACTATATGGGAGGATGATAGGATATCTTTCGTTATAAGAAAGACTCCCCGAATTTGAAAGACGACCACAAACTCTTAAAACGCCATTTGTGTCCAAAAATGGATTGAGGTTGGATAGAGAACTGGACGTTTTAATGACTTCCTTTCTTGATAAGCATCTGTATTCCTCCGGATATACCAGCTTTTGAGAAAGCAAAATAAGTTTGTTTTGTGTAAGTTTAACCTCACGAGAATCTAAAGCCAGCTGTTCGGATTGAAAGGTTGTCTGTCTCCTGGTACGGCATATAAAACGAAATACATAAGTAAATACTCTCAAAGCTCGATGAAATGAAGAAAATCTCGCTAATAAGTCATCGTAGTCTTGAAAATAAGAAAAGTTACATGCGACAGCCTTTGCCTCCAGCATGTCTTCGTCTATGGAAAAAGTAGACTCAAGAGGCCACAGACTAGCCGAGGTCACTAACCATGGAGGCCCAAACCACCATAAATCTGAGGGAATTAGATCCAAAGGGATTGAACCGCGGGAGGCGATATCCGCTGGGTTTTGTCCGGATTCAACATGAGACCAATACTCTACACTTACAAGCTCAGAAATTTTCGAAACTCGGTTGGCAATAAAAGTCTTCCAATGAAATGCCGGCTTCTTGAGCCAGGCAAGGACTATCATCGAATCAGTCCAGCAGAAGACTTTAAAGTCTTGAATTGGAATATGACCTGCAAGTGAAGAAATTGTCTCAGCGAGTAGAACGGCCCCACAAAGCTCCAATCTAGGAATCGACAATGTCTTGAGAGGAGATACACGAGATTTTGCCGTCAGAAGATGTGTCGTTACCACACCGGATGGTGATTCAACACGAATGTAAACCACAGCGGCATACGCTTTCTCGGAAGCGTCAGAAAACCCATGAATTTGGACATCAAACTCCGGAGAATAGTCTATCCAACGTGGAATCACAATCTGCTCTATACTTGGATAATTATTGGAAAAGTCCTGCCATTTCGCGAGAAGTGAAGGGGACAACTTATCGTCCCAGTCAATTCCTGAAACCCAAATGTCCCGCATTAGTAACTTGGCCAAAACAATAAAAGGACACAACCACCCCGCAGGGTCGAAAAGCTTCGATATTTCCGAAAGGACCTGCCGTTTAGTGGGATGGGAAGGAATACTCAATCTCTCAACGGAAAAATAAAAAGAATCGGACTTGGCATTCCAGCGCACTCCCAAAGTCTTCGCAGTGCTTCTATCCTCGAGTTGAAGAAAGTCTCCGTTCAAAAGATGCTCCTTCGGAATGTTTCGTAGGAAGGTAGCGGAATTCGAAGTCCATTTTCTTAGGGAGAATTTTGCGGATTCAAGTGCCCCTATCAGTTGACGTTGAGCCTCCATAGCCTCCTCAATATCGTGAGCGCCAGCCAAAACGTCATCGACATACATGCATGTCCTCAAAATGTGGCTGGCTATAGGATAGATCTCACCCACATCTTCAGCCAATTGCAGGAGCGTGCGTATCGCAAGATATGGAGCACAATTGACCCCAAACGTGACTGTCTTCAATTCGTATTCTCTAATGGCATTCAAGGGCGAGTCACGAAAGACAATCCTATGAAAGCGTGTGTGTTCATTATCCACCAGAATTTGGCGGTACATCTTTTCGATGTCACAGTTAAAAACATAGCGGAAGAAACGCCACTGTAGGAGTAACAGGGTCAAATCGAGCTGCAAGGATGGCCCACTGAGCAAAACGTCATTCAAGCTTCGTCCATTGCTAGTCGGGCTTGAAGCGTTAAACACTACTCGGATCTTCGTAGACGAACTCTCTGGACGAAACCCCGCGTGGTGAGGAAGGTAATAACCTAATTCCGGATCCTGGCATACCTCCCTCATATGTCCCAGCTCAAGATACTCATTAACAACAGCGTCATACTGAGCCTTAACATCGGGCGTTCCAAGAAGACGCTTCTCACTCCGAAGAAACTGGGCTACCGCCAACTTTCGGGAGTGTCCCAAGCCAAGGGAGTGGGGGAACCCCTCTCTGAATGGAAGAGATACAATATAACGTCCGGAGGAGTCCCTTCTAGTCGTATTCTTGTAATTCTCTTCGCATATGAAATCGTCTGGACTCATCTCTCTATGTCTGGGAAGGTCTTCCACCTCCCAAAACCTAGATATCTGCCTATCCAAGGAAGCCCCATTGAAAAAGGAGACACGGGCGTTAAAGGAGCTAATCGGAGACAACTTGACCGGGCCAGTCAAAATCCATCCGAACACCGTCTCCTGAGCTATAAGTGAATCGCATACGTTACGCCGAACTCCACCCAGCATGATAAACGGAATCAAGTCAGCACCCAGTAACATATCTATATGTGAGGTCTTGTAAAACTCCGGGTCAGCAAGTCGCAAATCGGGAAGTGATGAAAATATTCCCCGTTCAACACCAAAAGTGGGCAAAGCCGATGTGAGATGTGGAATAACTATGGCCGTTGCCTCAATGACTACCTCGGCATCAAATCGAGATCCGATGGTCAACGAACACATTCTTTTGGATTGAGCCGAAGTAGTCCCATTCAAACCAAATATCTTGGTGGAAGCGAATTTAGAGGGTAACCGTAATTGATTAAAAAGTTTCTCAGAGATGAAGGATGCCTCGGAACCCGAATCTATCAAGGCCCGTGCAGGGAAAATCTCGTCATTATAGACAATATTAACTACCACCGTTCCCAAGAGAACCATGTTAATGCGAGTCGCGGCACAAGACTGAACCTGCAATGTATTGTCCCCCACGGTGGGATCCTCGGCTGGAGGGGCATTTTGGACCGGCTCAGGCACATCTCTATGAAGAAGAGTGTTGTGTCTTCTCTGACACTCACCACAGTTATAAGCACTCTTGCAATCCCTAACCCCATGAGCCTTCGAGAAGCAATTTAAGCACAATTTGTACTTTTTTATACACGACAATCGATTAGAATAATTCATAGAAATAAAGCGTGGACACAATCGAAGGTTCGAAGGTTCGAAGGACCATGAACAAATTCGGTATGGTGGACTGTATTGAAGGTTGGAATTAATCCTAGGATGGTGTAGTTAGGCCCTCTGAGAGACGAATTGTTGGTGAATTTTAGGCACAGAATATGACCGCAAATTCCTCGTTGCCGTTTTGGAAAGAAATAGAAACATACACAATTGGAATAAATTTGCAGAAATAGCAAATATACTTTTATTTGGATTTTATGTTTTCTTACCAATAAATAACAAAACTGCTTTGGTGGACGGATTTATAGAGCTTAGTCTAAACGAACAGAGTTAGTTCATCGAAGGTTGGGATAACAAGAAGAAGTTAATTGCGCATCCAATCTTATTTAAAGCCTTGGATATGCTTGTTTCGGAAAAGATTCTTGACATTTCAAGAATTGCAGCTAACTTCTATTTTATAGATAAACGGGTCAAAATGTTGATAACACCATTTCACATGCAGATGGCGTTAACATTCTGACATAAACACACTGAATTGGGAGAGAGACATCACTTGAGACATTCGGAATTGATAAGGGAGGCATCGAATCTGCATGCAGATTCCGAATTTGTTTGTTTCAGTGACTTCAACTTACCCCAGATATCGTGGGTCTCGAAAGAGAACGCCGTTGGCTATGTGCCTGTTTCATCAATAGTTTCTTCAATTTGTATGGATACCTTATGGGAGAACATTTTTGACCAGTGCTTGTTTCAGATGAATGACATTTGTAATGTTAGGGATAGGATTTTGGACCTGGTGTTTACTTCGATCGTGGATGTTTCTTTATGTCGATGTTTGCCATTTGCGAAACCTGAGGATGGATACCATTCGACTTTGTCTGTTGTAGTTCTGTTGCGGCGTGGTTTGATGAAATATATTGCAGTAAAGGATATGGGATTTAGATTTATTTTTGGCAGTGTCGACTTTTATCTGCTGCGTTCGATGTTATTCGTCATCAGTTGGGTTTCTGATTGCGACTTGGATTTGCGAATTTCGTCTTTTTATAATATCCTGAATGATACTTTCGATATATCTGTTCCCATTGTGAGGCCTAAGTCTATTCCGTATTTGAGACGCTTGTGTAATGTCAAAAGTAGACTTTTTAAGAAATTTAAAAAATTTAATAATTAATTGAATTAAACAAATTATTCGAGAGCAAGGGCTCAGTACAACACTGAGAATATGAGATGTTATTCTGATTATATTGTCAGGATAAGGAATTATCTTTACAATAATCCCAGTAGCTTTCATAAGTTTGTGAATTCTAAGAGGAAGGTTCGGGAATTCCCCCGTTGCATGAAGATTGAATCGTCTGTCGATTCGGAGATATGCGATATGTTTGCAGACTTTTTCCAAAGCAATTATGCCAAATTGTCCTCCAGTTCCAAATATGCTTATGGCATTAATAGGTTGAATTATTTCCAACGGATTATTGCCGGATGGTGTACTGGCGAATATTCTTAAACTTGTGCCTATTCGATGGTTCATTGTCTTCACGGTATTTCCCTCATTCCTGGAGGTCAAGTTAAATAAAAAAAAAATAATTCCTTTAAATAAAAATGGAAATGTATCATTGAAAATTATAGGGTTAGTGCGAAATTAAGTGTAGTACCAAAGCTGTTTGAACTGCTAGTAGGATGTCCCATTTTGTCGCACCAATTATTTCCCACTACCAACACGGATTTGACCAACCTATTAGAACTGACGTGTCATGCATATGGTGGTTTTGTAAATAGATGTAATTTACACTGATTTTAGTAAGGCTTTCGATTCTGTGATGCGTGATTTATTACTGTTTAAACTTGACATGATGGGTTTCCCATCTACTCTTTTTAATCTTGATCTTGGAGTTATTTTGGATGGTAGATTACGTTTTAATTTGCACATTGACTTATGCATCAAAAAGCAAAGTCGTTTTTAGGTTTTATAAAATGGTGGTCCAGGAATTTCATGATTATTATGTGACCAAGCGTTTGTTTACAAGCTTAGTCCGGCCTACATTGGGATATTGCTGTGTGGTTTGGAACCCATTCTACAAGTGCTACTCAGATAGGATTGAATCAGTCCAGGTACAATTTCTTCTCTTTTCTCTTGGGAGCTTGCAATGGCATTCGCCTAAATTTCTTCCCCCTAGGAGAACCGCTTGAAACTTATTGATTTACCAACGATCGAAAAGATGCGCTTGATGCTTAGGGCCGTATTTATTGTGAAATTATTGCGTGGTCAGATTGATTCCCAATTCTTAACTGGCAAATTAAATTTTAATATTCTCTCCGAAATACTCGGCATTACATACCTCTTAGACATCCTTTAGTGAGATCTAATTACGAAATTAACAATTCGTTTTTATCTTTGTATAGTAGTATATCCTTCACCGATCGTATTCATGTAATAAAGAATTCTATCCTTCGTCTGTAGTTTGTCAGAGAAGACTGTTTATATTTATTGTCCTTTCATTGTTGTGTAATATTATTTATTTATTTATGGACAAATAATAATAACAATTATTTAATTGAATTAAGTTAGTCAAACGTTTTTTGAAAGAACAAACGATTTCCAATAAATTGGTCCATTGAGTTTATAACCGTTTTAATTGAAATATTCAGCTTGTCATAAATGCAAATTGCTAAATCGTTTATTAATAATACAAATTTGTTCGTCGAACCGATTCCAGCAAAATTTTTAATTCAATATACAAATTTCTTAACTAAATAAATTTTTTCCGTGTAGGCAAGAAGCAAGAATTATGGTGTGAGAAACCATTATTTACCTTTCATCCAAATTATTTGCGATAGGAGGAGTTTTGGAAAATGCTTTTATGCAACTAAAATGCATTTTCGGCCTTCTTTTAAAAGTGAGTGTATATATGCACAATTATACATACGTATGTACAATAGAAGGAAATAGACAATTAAAAAAAGAATTGCTTTGTAACAAAAAAGTAAATGATTTTTTTTTGTTTTAGAATGACATGACTTTATTTGAATGACAACATATGGTTTTAATAATTTAATGAAAACCACGTATTTTGAATACAACGATTAAGAATGTGTTCACAGGTTTACGTTAAGACGTAATGTGTGCATCCACATTAGGGTGGGGACTTTTTTACTTTTTTTCTCGGGAATAATTTCCTGTAAAATAAATGAATGGGGTTTTGCCTATTAATGACAAAAATGACGTTTATTCTATTTAAATATTGAAAACGGTTACGCACGAATTACTTAGAAGTTATACATTTGTGAATTTTTTTTTCTTTTTAAACCACAGAGATATCCCAGGGAGTTTTAAAGCAGACGAGCTTGCGAGATTGGGATCTACCTTACACACTCCAGGGACATTGGAATCTGTGCGTATGCCTTTAGCGACATGTAAGCTAAGTTTTCAGGACCAGGCGCGAAGCGCAACGAATGATTGATGGTCACAAAGAGGAGGCTGTGAGCATTCCAAAACTATGTGGCCTTATCTAGACTTGAAGAGATCTACTGCTTTGCTGTCATTGGCTAGAACAGACGTCTTAATCATTGTGTCCGTCATGACAGATCACTGTCTAATCGGAAAACATGTTGACAGACTGAAGGTTGCCAGCAAAGACTTTTGCAGAAGCTGTTGGGACATCGAGGGAGAAGAGACTATAGAACACCTTCTGTGTATGTGTCCCGTACTAGCAGTTAAAAGGAGTTCCACTTTAGGTTCTCATTTCTTTGAAAACCTGTCTGATTTAGCGGATGTGAACTTTCGCAAGTTACTGGACTTTTTATAGCGATCTGGATAGTTCAACGGTAGGAACTAGAAGGCATCTTTCTTCTTCTGTTTCTGTGGTATCACAATGGACGATAACGTCTAATTGAGTCTGATTGCAGACTGCCACTTAAACCTAACTTAATTGAAACAAGTAAAAGCATGCTAAGTTCGGCCGGGCCGAATCTTATATACCCTCCACCATGGATCGCATTTGTCGAGTTCTTTTCCCGGCAAGAAATCCTCGGTTAAAGGATTTCTTGATAAGCACGGAGAAGAAACTCCTTGAGAGCAGAATCGCTAAAGCACTCCAGAGTGTGTTAGATGGTCTCTTCTTTGGGCAGGATGGTAAAACTGAGATTAAGGAAACAAGGGGCTGCAGAAATTACATTAAGTTTCTCTTCCACCTCTTTTGTCACATCACTCACAGGAGTAAGCAATTCTCGCCATGACTGAAAATTAAATAATTTGACAGAACCAATGAAGTTTTTATACCCACCACCATAGGATGGGGGCATACTAGTCTAGTCATTTCGTTTGTAACACCCCGAAATATTTATCTTGGACCCCATAAAGTAAATATATTCTTGACATTCTGAATCAAACTATCCATGTCCGATCGTCTGTCGAAATCAGGATAGCGGTCGAACGCGTAACGTTAGCCGCTTGAAATTTTGCACATATACTTCTTATTAATGTAGGCCATTGGCAGGGATTGCAAATGGGCCATATCGGTTCAGATTTAGATATAGCTCCCATATAAATCGATCTCCCGATTTGATTCTTAAGCCCCTGAAAGCCTCAATTTTTGTCCAATTTGGCTGAAGTTTTGCATGTGGTCAAGAACCTGATATAGCCCCCATATTAAGCGATTTTCCGATTTGACTTCCTGAGCCCCTGGAAGCCGCAATTTCTGTCCAATATGGCTCAAATTGTGAACATAGTGGTCTGTTGTCTTCCAACATCTGTGCCAAATCGGTTTATAACCTGATATAACTCCCATATAAAGCGATATCCTGATTTGACTTCTTGAGTCCCTGGAAGCCGTAATTTTTGTCCGATTTGGCTGAAATTTTGCATATAGTGTTCTGTTGTGGATTCCAACAACTATCCATAATACGGTTCAAATCGGTCTATAAGCTGATATAGCTCCCATATAAACCCATCTCCCGATTTGACTTCGCCGCGATTTTTATCCGATTTGGCTGAAATTTTGCATTTGTTCTGTTATGCCTCTCAACAACTGTGCCAAGTATGGTTCAAATCGGTCTATAACCAGATATAGCTCCCACATTTTAGCAAAATCCATGGTGGTGGGTTCCCAAGATTCGGCCGGGCCGAACTTAGCACGCTTTTACTTGTTAAAAAGTAAACAAAACATAAAGAAATTGAAATACTTTTTTCTTTCCTGTCTAGCGTATAATCAGAAGAAAATATTGTGCATCCCTGATTTAGGACCATAAATAGATAAAGCCTTCATATAAATCGATCATCCGATTTAACTTTTTGAACCCACAAAGGCCTCAATTTTCAAGGCTTTGGCTAAAATTTGGTTAGTAAAGTACATTATATTGGTTCCGATTTCGATATAGCCTCCATAAAAACCGATCCATCAATATGACTTGTTCAGACCCTAGAGGGTACAATGACTTTTCCTATGACTTCCAACACACGAGAAAAATCTCTTAGGCGAAATCTAGACAGATTTTAATTTTGCGTACCTATTGAAATATCGAATACAAAATCTTGCAAGATTTTCTTACGATAGAAGTGAAATTGGGGCTATTACAACCTTGAAAAGCCATATCGGATGAAAAATATATATGAGAGCTTTATCTAAATCTGAACCTAGTTTGACGGAATTAGACGAACGGCGTCGGTGGCGAGATGGAACTCGGTGGGTGATTGCCGGACCGCAAAGCCGCTCTGGCCTATCATCGACCGTAGAAGGACAAGGGTGTTGCTGGAGTTCAACAAGAGGTCGATGAGTACCTTAACAGGGGTCATAACCGGGTACTGTGCCATAGGCCGCATGGCGGAGCTCATGGAAATACCGCACAATGACTTTTGTAGGAGTAGCCTCGATGAGGATAAGGTGGAGACTATTGAGCTCTTGCTATATTCATGTCCGGGTCTGCAGAAACGTAGGCTCTCCTTTCTGGGGAGCCGTTTCTTCTGTAATCTGGGTGAACTTGCGAACGTACCTCTATTATGTCTCCTGAGATTTGTTGAAGGAACAGGATGGTTCCGACGGGGGGTGCCATAAGGTCTTGCGTAAGTACATCCATGCTTGCATGGGGACGGTCGTTTCTTCACCCCCCACTCGGGTTCTCCATTCCTTCTGCCTTTCTTTTATTAGTGTATAACCTCTAGTCCGAGTTTTCACATCTT
Source organism: Stomoxys calcitrans (assembly GCF_963082655.1). Classification (NCBI taxonomy): domain Eukaryota; kingdom Metazoa; phylum Arthropoda; class Insecta; order Diptera; family Muscidae; genus Stomoxys; species Stomoxys calcitrans. The sequence goes on from NC_081553.1 coordinate 139,580,213, forward strand.
CTTTCTCTGGGCCAAACTGGCCTCCCAGTGAACTCACCTTTGGTGGGCAACTCACTCAACCTAACCAACCTAACCTGCAATTTTGTATCACATCACAATTTTGTATCACATCACAAGCAAAATTTTTATTGAGATTGGACCAAAATTGTGGCTACTACAGCCATAAAAGTTCAGATTTGTTTATCATTTTTGCCCAAAATAAGTCAAATTCGTACATTCTGGATTTCGTATTCCCATAAGACACGTTTGTTTGACACATTTAAAAAAACTCAGCAGTTATCGCCTCCTAGGTTATTGTGAAGTTATTATCTTAGGTAATAAGCCTTATAAACTTCTCCTATTGGAGTCGTTCCACTAAAAAACTGTCTGGAATCGACAATAAATAGGAAGTCCATTACAGTGAGCTTAAACTTATATGGGACAGCACTCAGTGCTATTAGAGAAGTATCTTCGCTGTACTGTAATAGAATGCTCATGGGCTAATTTTCATTTTTACTTATTGGGTGCAATTAAAATCTAACCCATTTAAAACATTTCCCTTTTTAGGGAGTTTTGGAATTTTTTCCTCATATTTTGGCAATTTGACATATCAATTTTCAGAACAATTTATCCAACATAACGTTAAAGGAATTCATTATTCGCAAAACTGTTCTACTTCATAAACATTTCTATGGGAAAAATTTAAATTTCTTTTTTTAATGTGCAATAACTGTAACTTTTTTATACCCTCCACCATAGGATGGGGGTATACTAATTTCGTCATTCTGTTTGTAACTCCTCGAAATATTCGTCTAAGACCCCATAAAGTATATATATTCTTGATCGTAATGACATTTTAAGTCGATCTAGCCATGTCCGTCCGTCTGTTTGTCCGTTCGGCCGTCTGTCTGTCGAAAGCACGCTAACCTTCGAAGGAGCAAAGCTAGCCGCTTGAAATTTTGGACAAATACTTCTTATTAGTGTAGGTCGGTTGAGATTGTAAATGGGCTATATCGGTCCACGTTTTGATATAGCTGCCATATAAACCGATCTGGGATCTTGACTTCTTGAGCAGCTGGAGGGCACAATTCTTATCCGATTTGGCTGAAATTTCGGGGGAGGTGTTTAATTATGACTTCCAACAACTGTGCTGAGTAGTATGGTTGAAATTGGTCCATAACCTGATATAGCTGTCATATAAACCTATCTGGGGTCTTGACTTCGTGAGCCGCTAGAGGGCACAATTCTTATCCGATGTGGCTGAAATTTTGCATGAGGTGTTTTGTTATGATTTTCAACAACTATAGTTCAAATCGGTCCATAATCTTATATAGCTGCCATATAAAGCGATCTGGGGTCTGGACTTCTAGAGCCTCTCAGCCCCTAAAGTGCACAATTCTTACTAGATTTGGCTGAAATTTTACACAATGACTTCTACTACGGTCTCCAATATTCAGTTCAATTATGGTCCGAAATGAACCATATCTTTATATTGTTCCAATAACATAGCAATTCTTTTCTTTTATCCTTTGTTTGCCTAAAAAGAGATACCGTGGCAAGAGCTCGATCACTAATTTTTACAATTCTTGTTTGTTTCTCTTTCGAGACAAGCTCAATGATCGGAGATGCAAATGGAAAGGGAAAGCCAAAGATAGCAACACACACCAACCCCTATGGAACGCGTTTCGTCTTTGGTTAGAAGACTTTTCTATGGTACAATAACCACATTAACAACTTTCGACAACCCTGTCTATCTATTGGGAAAAGTACAGCTAATAGACAGGGTTGTCGAGTGTGGTTAATGTGGTAATTGTATCATAGATGCGTTTGCGCTATTAATACGATTCAAATACAATATACCAACGCACGGCCCTTCAAGCCATCACATCTTATATGGCTGAAAAGTCTTCTAACCAAAGACGAAACACGTCCCATAGTGGTTGGTATGTGTTGCTATCTTTGGCTTTCCTTTTCCATTTGCATCTCCGACCACTGAGCTCGTCTCGAAAGAGAATCAAACAAGAAATGATAAAATTTTATGATGAAATTTAAAAAAAAGAAAAAATCTTAAAAACTCTGTCTTTAGAAGAAATTTCATTGTATTGTACTTTGGTCTCTAGAGAAATTTTCACTTAATTTTTGACTTTAGAAAAAGTTCTATCGAAATTTTGACTTAAGAAAAAATTTCGAAGAATTTTTGCCTTTAGTAAAAATTTAATTAAAATGTTGTCTTTAAATATTTTACTGAATGTTGTCTTAAAAAAATTTTATTGAAACTTTGTCTTAAGAACAACTATCGTTGCAATTTTTCTCAAAAAAATGTAGTTTAAATTTAATGTCATTAAAATTTTGTTTTTAGAAAATTTTTCTTTGAAAATTTGTCTTCAAATATTTAATTACGAGTTTCTTCTAAAAAAAATTTATCAAAGTTTTTAATTTAGAAATAATTTCAATGAAATTTTGTTAAAAAAATCATAAAATTTTGTCTTTTGAAAAAATCGCATTGCAATATTAAGTTGCGAAAGAATCAAGGAGCCCTGGTTTGACAATATTTGTCTTAACAATATTTGATTGATTTGTCAACGGAAAAATGTTATTGACATTTTGTCATTAAAACATAGATTTGAAGGGATCCCGGGCAAAGTAAAACTTTATATAGACTATTTCACAAAAAATTGTTTTGGAAAAAATTTTATTGAATTTTTTTTATTATGTTTTGCTTTAGAAAAAAATTCATTAAAATCTTGTCGTTGGATAAAAATTTCATTGAAATGTTGTCTTTAGAAAAAATGACATTGAAATTTTTTTTAATTGAATTAATTAATTGAAATTTTATCTTTATAAAAACTAATTTCGGTGGGGGGCTACGTTCCCATTGGAACTATATCAATATCGGAACTGATATGGCCCATTTGTAAGCTCCAACGACCTTCATTAATAATACGTATCGGTAAAAAATTTCTAGCGGATATTTTTTATTCGCTTCATTGCTATCTTGATTTCGACAAACGGACGGACGGACAAGGCTAGATCGACCTAGAATGTCAAGACAAACAAGAATATATATACATTACTATGGGGTTGCAGATCAATATTTCGAGGTGTTACAAACGGAATGAACCCCAACCCCTTTCTGCGGTGGTTGGTATAAAAAAATTCAATATTTTCTTAAGGCCGATGATGAGTGATATCGGAAATAATTTTTAATACTATTGCGTACTCAGCCATACATACCCATTTCCTTCGTAGTTACGCACAGAATTCTTATCAGAACACAAAGAGCTTGAATTGCCCATTATTATGTATTTCAGTTGGGAATTTTTCAAGTCTATAGTATTTTTACTTTAAACTGAAACAATCGATATTCAAAGGTTTATTAAGCAATTATTATTTTATTTTTGTAGAAAAGGACATGAAATGTCGCATCATTTATTTGAAAGCCACACGCGAAGCACGCAAACTGGCCCACAGGACATAGTCGCTTGAATGCATACAACAACACACACATACACACACACACTTTTTTTTTATAAATGTAAGTCACTGACTTGAATGCACAAATGATTGTATCTGCAGTCTTAACTGTCGATTTTCAAAAGTTGTTAAACTGAATGAGCTAAAACAATTGTTGCTTCAGACGTCTGGCTTTTTTAAGATTTTGGTGCTACTGCGAACTTTGCAAAATTATTTTGTTTTTGATTTTGTTGTTGTTGATTTTTTGGCGCTCATTTGTCTGTTTGTTAGATGGAGGTAATCGTAATTGTGCGCAAGTGCGCTAAAACTTGGAAACCAGTCAGCGATTCAAAGCCAATTGAAGCGAGTGGAGAATGTCGTTGTTGGTCATAGCCGCGGTCGAGAAGCAATAAAAGTCAGTCTCAAACACACACACAGCCAATATTATAACAAATCACCTAAAAACAATAACGCAGCGGAAAATACAGCAACTGGTAGTGTGAAGTAAAATCCCTTCATCTTTGTCGACTACATTTACCAAAAACATTTCTTAATTATTTCTTATGAAAACAGTAAGCTCGATATTTTTTAAATTATTGTTTATTTATAAAACTTATATACAAATAAATGCATGAAATTCATATTACGCCTCTGCGCCGTAAGCCATTTTAGAGGCTGTAGTTGAACGATTCAAGATTTGGTTTAATGACAAGGCACCTCCTTTCACATATCCGAACTCAAAGGGGGTCCGCTGTAAAAGAGTTGTAAATGCCATCATTAGTGAGGGGAAACACACCGTTTATTATTTTTTTTATTTCTCACCAGGATTCGAACCCATGAGTTCAGAGACATAGGCAAATGCCATCCCTTGCGTCACAATGGCCTTTATATAAGTTTAAGCACCAGCGTTATGATTGGAAAATTTCGAAAAGTAGCATTTATTGAAGAATCGGATAAGAATTGCGCCCTTACACTTACAGAAAAAAGTTTGCTGAAAATAGCAAACACTGTCTGCTGAATATTAGTAGTTAATTTAGATGCTATTGTAACAGTAGTTCTGCTATTATAGCAGTAGTACTGCGATTTCAGAGTATAACCTGATATAGCTGCCATATGAACCGATCTCCCAGTTTGACTTTTTTAACCTCTGAAAGGCGCAATTATTACTCAATTTGCCTGAAATTTTGGAGGTGGTGATTTTCTATGACTGGTGTTTTTCTATCCGAAAAGTCATATAAAGAACTTGTTTCTTTATATTTAAATACAAAAGGTCATGCCAGTCATGTACACATTATTATTGTATAACAATAATAACAAAAAAAAAAAAAAAAATGAGAGCTAGCTCAGTATGTATACCAATTGATGGATCAGATAGCTTCTTTACAGCTAGATTCCACAAATAAAAATCACCTCTGCCTCCAACAATATTTCTAAAAAAAAAATCTAAACAATCCCTAAAGTAATCAAAACAAGTAACAGGCAACCGTAAAAAGTAGCAGACTTGTGTTATTTAAAATAGCAGTAAGAAATGTTTGCTAATACAGCAGCCCTATGTTTGCTAAAACAGCAGTAATGTCTGGTTTCCAAATATTTGTGATAAATTTTTTGAGATGTACAGGAGTCAGAATGAAGTCCGTAGAATTAAACATCGAACTGATGGCTTTGGTGCATGCACATCCAAAGACAAATAAGGAAATCTGGAAACTGACACAGATAGCATGCTGGGGATATGGAAAGAACAGCTAGTGTCCGACGATGGCGGCGAAGAGGATACCGCATGAAGAATGAAGTCCGGAAATTTTACAAAAGAATTAAACACCAATCCGATGGCTTTGGTGCAGGCACATCCCCCTACAGAGACAAAGAAGGAAATCTGGTAACTGACACAGATAACATGCTGAGGATATGGAAAGAAAAATTTACCCAACTGCTAGTGTCCTACGATGGCGGCGAAGAGGATACCGCAGAACCAATCCCTGATGGTGGTATAGAATGTTTACCTCCTAGTCAGAATGAGGTCCAAGTAGCAGTGACCCGATTGAAGAACAAAAAGGCAGCAGGAACCGACGGGTTACCCGCTGAACTATTTAAGACCAGAGGCGACACGTTGATAAGGCATATGCATCTCAGCATAATATGTGCCGTACACAAGAAAGGAGACAAGACGGAATGTGCCAACTACAGAGGAATAGATCTGCTCCCCATCGCATACAAGATACTCTCGAGCATACTGTGTGAAAGATTAAAACCTCAAGTCATTTAGATAATTGGGCCCTATCAATGCGGCTTAAGAGCTGGTAAATCTGCGCCAATTCCTAGAAGAGAGCCGAGAAGGACAAATCAATACGTACCATCTCTTTGTAGACTACAAAGCCTTTACGTTCAAAGGTATTTCAAGCCATGTCTGAGTTATGTATCCCTGCTAAATTAATAAGACTCTGCAGGATGACACTTGCTGATAACGTTCCTCAGTAAGAATAGAAAATAATCTCTCCGAACCATTCAATACCAATCGAGGTTTTAGACGAAGAGACAGCTTATCGTGTGATCTCTTTAACATCCTGCTGGAGGAGATTATACGAGATGCAGATGTGAATAGATATGGTTAACTACTTACAAGACAATAAATGCTACTCGCCTATGCCGACGATATCGATATCATAGGTCGGTCACCGGATGTAATAACTGCAGCCTTTGAAAGAATCGAAAAGGAATCAGTGAAAATGGGTCTGGCAGTAAATGGAGCTAAGACGAAATGGCTATATGGGCCTCAAATGAGAGGTATTAGGGAGTAGATTATGAATATTACGTTAAAATTTGCGCTCTAGTGTGGGTGGCGCCTTTTCTCCTAAAGAAACGTTAAATGGGTTTTTTGACCTATTATGACAATATGGAATGAAAGGTATTTGAGAGTAGAAAATGAATTCGGTATCCAATTTTGGAGCCAAGTGTTTTGGGGTACGCTCTAAAGCACCCTCTTAACTGCACTTCATTTCCGTTGGGAATAAAGAACGAATTTGATATCTATTGGGTTGCCCAAAAAGTAATTGCGGATTTTTTAAAAGAAAGTAAATGCATTTTTAATAAAACTTAGAATGAACTTTAATAAAATATACTTTTTTACACTTTTTTTCTAAAGCAAGCTAAAAGTAACAGCTGATAACTGACAGAAGAAAGAATGCAATTATAGAGTCACAAGCTGTGAAAAAATTTGTCAAAGCCGACTATATGAAAAATCCGCATTTACTTTTTGGCCAACCCAATAATTTCAGTGCAAAGTGCCGGTGGCCGCCCCAACCCCAAAACACCCTCCAAACGGTTCATATTTACCAGCCATGGCAATACGGGGCTCAAATTAAAGGGATTTGGAAGTGCAGCACGAATTTGATATCCATATTTGAGTCGACATGTCTGAGCTGCCATCCCTCCCCTAATGAGAACATTACCCCAAGGAAGAACATTACCGCCAGGAATCGAGAAGAGGCAAATTCTCACACATCAATGAGTGCTTTCCAATTCAAACTTAAAGTCAACGGACCTTTTTTATAGTCGATTCTGAACTGCGTTCCGCAGTGCGACACCTCTTTGCGGAAAATTTTTTTTGTACCTCGCAAATGTCACCAACATTAAGAGGGGATAAACACCGCCTTGTCCGATGTTCTCGCCACGATTCGAACGCATTCAGCGTCATAGACTACAATGGCACAAATTCGATATCCGCATTCAGGGATAAGTGTCCCCACCCTAAAAAGTTATTAGACCACGTTACCACCTTATAGTAAACAAAGAGACTGACACTGGAACCTTTTTTATGTTACATTTTTGCCCTTTACGGCTTGTCTACCTAGTACTAAAATAAAACACAGCAATTATATGTTCCAAAATTTCAATATGCATATCCCCCTCTCCCCCACTATGTTTGACTGTAATTTTTGTATAATGTGCTTCATATTACGTGCAAGAGGAAGACATCCGACAAAATGTCTAGACCCAGTTCCACCAAATGAAACAATTTTACGTTCGTCGGACAACAATATGTTCCTCCAATTTTCCTTTTGCCAATCGATATGTCCTTTAGCAAACATAACTGATTGTATCACACAAACAATAATCATCAATAGTTGAGGTTTTACATTTGGGCCCGAGTATTTCAGACTTTTTTTAAGTGATGTATCACACAAATAACAATTATCAATAGCTGAGGTTCTACATTTGGGCCCGAGTATCTCAGATTTTTCTTAAGTGAAGAGGCATTTGCAATGATTAGATCAAAGCATCCTACCATTTCCTTAATTTCTCTATACATTTTTCGTATGTTTTTTTTTTTTGGTTAGTTTTCGTAGTTTTAAGGTTTCTCGCCTTTCCTAGGAACATTGCTTTCTTCGTTCTACTATTACAGACATTATTGTAACAAATTAATAAATTGCAATTGACGAAACGAGAATAAAATCAAAGGCATTTAACTTTTTACATACCCTGAGAAAATCACTTAATTTGGATATTGATATACATTGACCAACAAGTTTAACCTATCAAAATATGAGGAGGCAGCATTCCTATTATTTTGAACACAGCTGTATATGTGCCACGGTTATTTAAGTGAAAACAGGCAATAAATTAATATTTGTTTTCAAAAAAAAGTTAAATTAAAACATTGTTAAATTTGATACTAAAGTGGCGCAACGCTAACGTTTATTAGCACGAAATGATTTTTTTTTTTTCAAAGTAAACGAAGCTTTAAAAGACGAACAGAGTGATACGTGATTAAACGTAACTTTGTTGCTTATATTCTTTTAACTATGACTCACCCGGTCTTGAAAGGTTGTTGAATTGGATATCGGCAATCTGTATTATCGACAGAACCATCGACGCAAACCTCTTCCTATTCACTTTGTGCCAAGTCATAAAAAATATCCCAAAGTTTGCCGCCAGCGTTACCGTTGTGGGCTTTTACTACCAAATTTGGTAGGCCTTAATTTAAATTTTAAGTGTTTGGTCGGGTGGACGGCTCATAATGATTTTGGTTGATTTTTAGCGAAATTCAGTTTTTTTATATCCATAGTCGTTGAAAAGGGGGCGTATTCATTTAGTCCGTTTCCGATTCTACAACACTTAAATTTTAGAAAAATTTATGATTTTTTCTTTTAATCGATAGTACCGTCCATATATTGGGGTGCCCAAAAAGTAATTGCGGATTTTTTAAAAGAAAGTAAATGCATTTTTAATAAAACTTAGAATGAACTTTAATCAAATATACTTTTTTTACACTTTTTTTCTAAAGCAAGCTAAAAGTAACAGCTGATAACTGACAGAAGAAAGAATGCAATAACAGAGTCACAAGCTGTGAAAAAATTTGTCATCCCCGATTATATGAAAAATCCGCAATTACTTTTTGGGCAACCCAATATTTTAATGTTTGAAGATTATTTCATGCAAATGTGCGCCGTGATTGCGCCTCAAATGGTCCATTTGCTTAGTTAAATTTTGCCATTCTTTTACCAACATTGCGGTTGCTATCCCACGAATAAATGCTTCAATGTTGCCTTTCAATGCGTCAATTGTAGCGGGCTTGTCTGTATAGACGTGAGCTTTAACATAGCCCCACAAAAATAGTCTAAAGGCGTTAAATCGAACGATCTAGGCAGCCAATTGACCGGTCCCGAATGTGAAATAAAATGTTCACCGATCTCGCCTCTCGCCACATCTTTACTCGAGCTGTTGGCATGTGGCACTCTTTTACGAAAATAAAATGGTCACAGGTTAACATGTTGTGAAAAGCGGATTTTGCTTGTATAATAAGAATAAATAAGAATTTGTATCAATAATAAACCTTTAAAGGGTTCCAAGGCATTTTATTTAGGGTTTCAAACATGGATCTATTGTCATATACTCATGTCACGAATCAAATGGCTTTTTAACCGAGTTATGATTGCAAGCACGTTTAGCTCAGCAATACCATGCCTACATGGTATTGCTGAGCTAATGGATTTAATCGTCTCTGTTACAAAATCTGTCAACCTAAGTTTATTATACCCTACACTACTACTGCGGTACAGAGTATTATAACTTAGTGAATTAGTTTGTAACACCTAAAAGGAAGAGAGATAGACGCATTGATATGTAAACCGATCGGCTCAGAATCACTTCTGATTCGATTTAGCTATGTCCGTCTGTCCATGTTAATTTGTGTACAAACTACAGGTCCCAATTTTCGTCCGATCGTCTTCAAATTTGGTATGGGCATGTTTTTCGGCCAAGAGACGAAGCCTATTGAAATTGGAAAAAATCGTTTCAGATTTGGATTAAGCTCTCATATATAAAGGGTGATTTTTTTGAGGTTAGGATTTTCATGCATTAGTATTTGACAGATCACGTGGGATTTCAGACATGGTGTCAAAGAGAAAGATGCTCAGTATGCTTTGACATTTCATCATGAATAGACTTACTAACGAGCAACGCTTGCAAATCATTGAATTTTATTACCAAAATCAGTGTTCGGTTCGAAATGTGTTCATTCACCGTAACGTTGCGTCCAACAGCATCTTTGAAAAAATACGGTCCAATGATTCCACCAGCGTACAAACCACACCAAACAGTGCATTTTTCGGGATGCATGGGCAGTTCTTGAACGGCTTCTGGTTGCTCTTCACTCCAAATGCGGCAATTTTGCTTATTTACGTAGCCATTCAACCAGAAATGAGCCTCATCGCTGAACAAAATTTGTCAAAATTTGAACACATTTCGAACCGAACACTGATTTTGGTAATAAAATTCAATGATTTGCAAGCGTTGCTTGTTAGTAAGTCTATTCATGATGAAATGTCAAAGCATACTGAGCATCTTTCTCTTTGACACCATGTCTGAAATCCCACGTGATCTGTCAAATACTAATGCATGAAAATCCTAACCTCAAAAAAATCACCCTTTATGTTCTTCCGATTTGCAGTAATAATGCAATAAAATGGTCATTTGTTAACCAATTCTCTCGAAATTTGGCAGGAAGGATTTTCGCACGACGTGTTTTGTCATGATATCCAATAACTGTGCCAAGTATGGTTCAAATCGGTCCATTACCTGATATAGCTGTCATATAAACCGATCTTGAGTGTTGACTTCTTGAGCCTCTAGAGGGCGCAATTCTTATCCGATTTGAATGAATTTTGGCACGACGTGTTTTGTCATGATATCCAACAACTGTGCCAAGTATGGTTCAAGTCGGTCCATAACCTGATATAGCTGTCATATAAACCGATCTGGGATCTTGACTTCTTGAGCCTGTAGAGGTCGCAATTATTATCCGATTTGCCTGAAATTTTGTACGACGGATTCTCTCATGACCATCAACATACGTATTTATTATGGTCTGAATCGGTCTATAGATCTCTCTATTTTACTTCTTGATCCCCCAAAGGGTGCAATTCTTATTCGAATTGGCTGACATTTTACACAGGTCTCCAACATATAAGTTAATTGTGGTACAAACCGGACCATATGTTGATATCGCTCTAATAGCAGAGCAAATCTTTTCTTATATCCTTTTTTTGCCTAAGAAGAGATGCCGGGAAAAGAACTCGACAAATGCGATCCATGGTGGAGGGTAGATAAGATTCGGCCCTGCCGAACTTAGCACGCTTTTACTTGTTTTATTTGAAAAAGAAACAGAAACGCCTACGGCCTGCAGCCGGACAATAACCAATTGTATGAATATAATTTTTTGAAGGCTACCATAGCGCAAGGGCTAGCATGTCCGCCTATGACGCAGAACTCCCGTTTTAAAATCTTGTCGAGAACAAAAGAAAATATTTTCAGCGGTGGTTATCCCCTCCTAATGCTGGTCAAAATTGTGAGGAACTATGCCATTTAAAAAAAATGGTATTGCAGTGCGGCACGCTGTTCGGATTCGGCTATAAAAATGAGCTTAAACTTGAATCGAACAAGGTCAGGTAAGGTTGAAAGGAGACTACGGATATTAATCCGTCCCATGCCACTGTGGACATACACCTAAGCCAGTAATCGGCATGTTGTGAGCTCGGAATACTTAAAAAATCTAACATCGAAAAAGAAAATCTAAGTTGGGAATTCCCTGCTACTTACAAAATTCTTAATTGTTTTCCATGCCACGCCCCTATGTTGGTTCATGTTAGTTATTGTGTCCCCACCTAAATGGCGGTATCTGTTAGACGCGAAAGCCGGGCAATGACAAAGGAAATGCTCCAACGTCTCATCATCTTCTCCGCCCTGCACATGCTATCACTTGGCGCACCGATTTTACATAAGTGAGCTCGTAGTCCTATGTGTCCCGTCATAATACCGAGAGCTAAACTGCCCTACTTCTTACTTTTTTTTAGCAATAGCCTCACGACCTGGGCCACCCTATAGAATTTTCGCCGTCCTACTGACCGTTTCGCTGTTCCACAGGGTTGCATGCGCATTCGTCGCCTACGTTCTTAACTCGGACTGCGTAGACCCGAAAGGGTTCGGGTTGTAAATGCAAATAGGGGCAATCTTCTCACAGATCAATGAGTGCTGTCCGATTCTTGTTGAAGCTCAATCATTAGGGGCCTCCTTTTTATAGCCGAGTCCGAACTGCGTGGCGCAGTGCGACATCCTTTTAGGGAGAAGTTTTTACATGGCAAAGTACCTCACAAATATCGCCAGGCGGACATGCTAACCTCTGCGCTACGGTGGCCTCCAATGGCGCGGATTTTGCCATCCTCAGATAAGGCGTTAATCTCCTTCTTGCATTGCAAGACTGTTCATGACCTTACCGTCGTGGTTGTTAGTGCCCTTATGGCACTTTTAGTGTCCGTAAAGAGGTTCACACTCGACATCCTCGCGTTAGAACCACACCACCTCACGCATTCCGTGATTGCCCGGATCTCGGCCTGCAGGACCGTATTATGGACGGGCTGTCTAAAATAGATCTCAGTCCCTGGGTTCTCAATGTAGAGCCCCAGGTCCACTCTGTCCTCTACCTTTGATCCATCTGTGTAACACGATCTTCCATATGACAATACTAGGGTTCTGTCAATCCAAAAGTGTACCGCTGGCAGCGCTGGTTCATCTCAGGAATCCGATCAGAAACCTCTTCTCTTCCTTCCAGATTTCCTATCGTCGCCTCGATTATACTGCGATGGTATGAGCTGCTCCCATCCTCAATCCATTCTCCCATCGCCTTAAGTCTTATAGCCGCAATGGTAGCCTGACATTTACTCTGTATGTCAATGGGTCGGATATCCATAATAGTATTCAGTGCCCCAGTGGGCGTGGTCCACATCGCTCCGTCAGGACAACATGTTCTGAATCTGTTGTATGGTCCTTATGTTGCACTTTTCGTCCATAGCAGTCCACCAAACTACTAATGCGAAAGCAAGTATTTGTCTAATCGCGCTACTGTAGAGCCAGTGGACAATCCTCAGATTCAGGCCCCATCCCGAGCCTACGGCCCGTCTACATAGTGCCAAACGTCTGTGAGCCTTCTCAGTACGCTCCTGAATGTGACACTTCCACTTCAGTTTCCTGTCCAAAATCACACCTCAGTATTTGACCTTGTCAGATATCGAAATCGTCTTATTGAGGAAACGTGGTGCGTTAAATATGCCCATCTTCGTCTTCCACGTGAACAGGCATATTTCAGCCCTCTCTGGGTTAACGTTGAGACTTCTGGGTCCAGCCCAGTCATATGCGATATGCAAGACCCTTTTCGGCCCTTCTGCATAGCTGGTTCGGATCTTTACCCCTTAAAAGTATTATAAGATCGTTTACGTAGCAGACGGGTTCAAATCACTCCTCTGTCAGCATCCGCAATAGGTCATTTATGGAGGTCACCCATAGGAGTGGCGATAAAATGCCCCCTGTGGCGTACCTTGTGCCACTTTCAAGCTGAATCGGACAATATGTGAGAAGTTTGTCCTTAATGAAATGTTCATGGACAAAGTTGCAATTGCATGAATATAATTTTACTTGGTATTTTGTCTTAGAAATTTGACAAAATTAAGTTCTGAAACTCAAAAAAAAAAAAAAAAATTAAATTAAAAGATGAGGTAAGATGGAATATACAACTTCTTAAAGTAGTTTAGACATTTTTAGCATATGAATTAAATTTTTACAATCTGAACATAGCAGAAAATGCGGTTAAAAAAAATTACTGCTGTTCCATTTCCAGCAGATATTCTATTGTTACACCAAAATTTTTTGTTGATTTTATTAACAAATTTCTGTAAGTGTAACTTTTTGAGGGCACAGCGGCGTGTGCTTGGGTGGGTTAATGTCTGAGAAATTCAACTATGGAAACGCACTACGAGTTTAAGCTTTTTAAAAAAGGAAAGCGTGATAAGTTCGGCCGGGCCGAATCTTGGGAACCCACCACCATGGATTCTGCTAAAAATGTATACAAAATAAATTTAGTTGAAGGGCATCCTTTTATTCTATATACCAAACTTCTGTCAAACCAGCCAAAAATTAAAGCTTCTAGGAATGATCAAGAGACCGGTTTATATGGGAGCAACCTCAGGTTATTGACCGATTAGGACAGTACTTGGCACAGTTATTGGAAAACGTACTGAACACCACATGAAAAATTTCAGCCAAATCGGACAAAAATTGTGGCTCGTAAGGGCTCAAGAAATGAAATCGGGAGATCGGTCTATATGGGAGCTATATCAGGTTATAAACCGATTTGGACCGTACTTAGTACAGTTGTTGAAAAAAAATAATGGAACTCTATATTCAAAATTTTAGCCAAATCAGATAAAAATCGCGGCTTGCAAGGGCTCAAGAAGTTAAATCGGGAGAATGGTTTATATGGGTGCTATATCAGGTTATAGACCGATTCGGACGGTACTTAGCACAGTCGTTGGAAAATTTCAGCAAAATCGGACAAAAATTGCTGCTTGTAAGGGCTCAAGAAGTTAAATCGTGAGATCGGTTTATATGGGTGACTAGCTGACCCGGGTCCGCTCCGCTGCGCCTTCTTTTACTTTATATGCAACAAAGGTTTCCTTGGAATATTTATTTTGGACAATTAAAGAGCTTTTAGTAAAATGCCATGCTACGAAAATGGTATATCGCTTGACTAACAGTTTAACAATATAAGTGCCTTTATCGGAATCCCATATGATCTTTATTGGTCTACGAATTTAAGTTTGGATGTAAGGTGTACTCCATTCTTAAAATACTTCATTTCAGCCCGATATTCTCATGTTTTCCCGTATTTTGAGGTGTTTTTTGGAGTGAGGTGGTCCTCCAGACACTTGGCCCTGAAAAAATATTAGCATCGTGGCAATCTTTAAAATACCAACTATTTAAAACCCATATTTCATTGGTTTAAGAAGAGTTTATTGGATGAGGCGTCCCCCAAACACATGACCCCAAAATAGGTTATCAAATTCCTTTTTTATACCCTCCACCATCAGATGGGGGGTATACTAATTTCGTCATTCTGTTTGTAACTACTCGAAATATTCGTCTGAGACCCCATAAAGTATATATATTCTTGATCGTCTTGACATTTTATGTCGATCTAGCCATGTCCGTCCGTCTGTCCGTCCGTCCGTCCGTCCGTCTGTCTGTCGAAAGCACGCTAACTTCCGAAGGAGTAAAGCTAGCCGCTTGAAATTTTTCACAAATACTTCTTATTAGTGTAGGTCGGTTGGTATTGTAAATGGGCCATATCGGTCCATGTTTTGATATAGCTGCCATATAAACCGATCTTGGGTCTTGACTTCTTGAGCCTCTAGAGTGGGCAATTCTTATCCGATTGGAATGAAATTTTGCACGACGTGTTTTGTTATGATATCCAACAACTGTGCCAAGTATGGTTGAAATCGGTTCATAACCTGATATAGCTGCCATATAAACCGATCTTGGGTCTTGAATTCTTGAGCCTCTAGGGGGCGCAATTCTTATCCGAATGGAATGGAATTTCGCACGACGTCTTTTGTTATGATTCCCAACAACTATGCCAAGTATGGTTTAAATCGGTCTATAACCTGATATAGCTGCCATATAAACCGATCTTGGGTCTTGACTTCTTGAGCCTCTAGAGGGCACAATTCTTATCCGATTTGAATGAATTTTTGCACGAAGTGTCTCGCTATGATATCCAACAACTGTGCCAAGTATGGTTGAAATCGGTCCTTAACCTGATATAGCTGTGATATAAACAGATCTGGGGATTTGACTTCTTGAGCTTCTAGAGGGCGCAATTCCTATCCGATTTGGCTGAAATTTTGCATGACGTATTTTATTTTTACTTTCAACAACTGTGTCAAATAAGGTTCAAATCGGTTCATAACCTGATATAGCTGTCATAAAAATCGATCTGGGATCTTGACTTCTTGAGCCTCTAGAAGTCGCATTTATTATCCGAATTGCCCGAAATTTTGTACGACGGATTCTCTCATGACCATCAACAAACGTGTTTATTATGGTCTGAATCGGTCTATAGCCTGATACAGATCCCATATAAATCGTTCTCTCTATTTTACTTCGTGAGCCCCAATGGGCGCAATTCTTATACGAATTGGCTGAAATTTTACACAGGTCTCCAACATAATATAATTTAATTGTTGTCCGAACCGGACCATATCTTGATATCGTTTTAATAGCAGAGCAACTCTTTTCTTATATCCTTTTTTGCCTAAGAAGAGATGCCGGGAAAAGAACTCGACAAATGCGATCGATGGTGGAGGGTATATAAGATTCGGCCCGGCCGAACTTAGCACGCTTTTACTTGTTTAATCACAAGAACCTTTCATTTGAGTCACATATTGGCATAGTCGGAAAATTTTTTTCCTTTGGGGGTGTTTTGGGAAAGGGGTGATGCCATAAATACATGATCCTACATTTAAATATCTAATTCGTATTCTACTCGCAAATTCCTTTATTTGAGCCCCAAATTGCGATGGTCACTAAAAAATTGCTGTTTGTGGCGTATTTTGGGAAAGGGGTAGACCCCCAGAAAATTGGTCCCGAAAATGGGTACCAATTCTTGCTCTACCTTCTCAATTCCTTTCATTTAAGCTCCACATTGACATGGTCTGTAAATATGCCGGATTTAGGGGTATTTTGGGGATTGGGGTGGTCCCCCAAACACTAGGTCCGGAAAATATATCAGCAACGTGCTCTATTCTCACATATCATTTATTTGAACTCCATATTGCCATTGCCCCCCATAAACACTTTTCCCGAATATTGATATAAAATTCGTGCTTTATTCCCAGCGACCTTTCATTTGAGCCCCATATTGCTATGGTCGTAAATTTGTCCCCTTTGGGGGATGTTTTTGGTGAGAGACGGCTCCCAAACAGTTGGTCCCATATATGGATATCAGATTCGTATTCTTTATTCAAATACCTTTTATTTAACTCCCATATTCCCATGGTCAGTAAATAAGTCCTGTTTGGGGGGTGTTTTGGAAAAGGGGTGAACCCTCAGAAATGTGGTCCCACATTTGGATGTTAGATTCGCATTCTACTCGCAAATACCTTTCATTTGCCATGGTCGGAAAATATGTCCGATTGAGGGGTGTTTTGGGGGTTGGGGTGGCCCCCCTAGCACTTGGTCCGACAAATGGATATCAGATACGTTTTCTTATCCTAAATACCTTTCATTTGAGTTCCATATTGTCGTGATTGGTCTAAATATATGTTTGGTAGGTTTTAGGTTGGGGCAGCCCCCCTAGGTACCCCGTCCGAAATTTGGATAGGAAATTTTTATTTTTATGGTACTATATGAGAGCACACAAAATTTCGCTTAAATCGCACCACCCATCTCCGAGATCTGGCGTTTCTGAAAATTAGTGTAAGGGGGAGGGTCCGCCCCCTCTTCAGATATCAACAAATTTAGTACCCTATTTTCACCACGGGGTCATTATGCACCATCTGTGAAAATTTCAAGAAAATCGGTTCAGCCGTTTCTGAGTCTATAAGGAACACACAAACATACAAATAAACGAACAAACAAACTAACAAACCAACAAACAAACACAAATTGATTTTTATACCCTCCACCATAAGATGGGGGGTATACTAATTTCGTCATTCTGTTTGTAACTACTCGAAATATTCGTCTGAGACCCCATAAAGTATATATATTCTTGATCGTCGTGACATTTTATGTCGATCTAGCCATGTCCGTCCGTCTGTCCGTCCGTCCGTCCGTCCGTCCGTCCGTCTGTCTGTCGAAAGCACGCTAACTTCCGAAGGAGTAAAGCTAGCCGCTTGAAATTTTGCACAAATACTTCTTATTAGTGTAGGTCGGTTGGTATTGTAAATGGGCCATATCGGTCCATGTTTTGATATAGCTGCCATATAAACCGATCTTGGGTCTTGACTTCTTGAGCCTCTAGAGTGCGCAATTCTTATCCGATTGGGATGAAATTTTGCACGACGTGTTTTGTTATAATATCCAACAACTGTGCTAAGTATGTTTAAAATCGGTTCATAACCTGATATAGCTGCCATATAAACCGATCTTGGGTCTTGACTTCTTGAGCCTCTAGCGTGCGCAATTCTTATCCGATCAGAATGAAATTTTGCATGACGTGTTTTGCTATGATATCCAACAATTGTGCCAAGTATGGTTGAAATCGGCCCATAACCTGATATAGCTGCCATATAAACCGATCTTGGGTCTTGACTTCTTGAGCCTCTAGAGTGCGCAATTCTTATCCGATTGAAATGAAATTTTGCACGACGTGTTTTCTTACTATATCCAACAGCTGTGCCAAGTATGGTTGAAATCGGTCCATAACCTGATATAGCTGCCATATAAACCGATCTGGGGTCTTGACTTCTTGAGCCTCTAGAGTGCGCAATTCTTATCCGATTGAAATGAAATTTTGCACGACGTGTTTTGTTATTATACCCAACAACTGTGCCAAATATGGTTCAAATCGGTCCATAACCTGATATAGCTGCCATATAAACCGATCTTGGGTCTTGACTTCTTGAGCCTCTAGAGGGCACAATTCTTATCCGTTATGATATCCAACAACTGTGCCAAGTATGGTTGAAATCGGTCCATAACCTGATATAGCTGTCATATAAACAGATCTGGTTATTTGACTTCTTGAGCTTTTAGAGGGCGGAATTCCTATCCGATTTGGCTGAAATTTTGCATGACGTATTTTATTTTTGCTTTCAACAACTGTGTCAAATAAGGTTCAAATCGGTTCATAACCTGATATAGCTGCCATATAAACCGATCTGGGATCTTGACTTCTTGACCCCTAGAGGTCGCAATTATTATCCGATATGCCTGAAATTTTGTACGACGGATCCTCTCATGACCATCAACAAACGTGTTTATTATGGTCTGAATCGGTCTATAGCCCGATACAGATCCCATATAAATCGTTCTCTCTATTTTACTTCGTGAGCCCCAATGGGCGCAATCCTTATACGAATTGGCTGAAATTTTACACAGGTCTCCAACATATAATTTAATTGTGGTCCGACCCGGACCATATCTTGATATCGTTTTAATAGCAGAGCAACTCTTTTCTTATATCTTTTTGCCTAAGAAGAGATGCCGGGAAAAGAACTCGACAAATGCGATCCATGGTGGAGGGTATATAAGATTCGGCCCGGCCGAACTTAGCACGCTTTTACTTGTTATATATAAGATATATATCAGGTTTTAGACCGAATCGGACCGTTCTTGGCACAGTTGTTGGAAGTCTTAACGTAACACTACATTGACTCAGGAAGTCAAATCGGGAGATCGGTTGATATGGGAGCTATATCTAAATCTGAACCGCTATGGCCCATTTGCAATCCTCAACGACCTACATCAATATTAAGTATCTATGCAGAATTTCAAGCGGCTAGCTTTTCGCGTTCAACCGCTATCATGATTTCGACAGATGAACGGGCGTGACTAGATCGGCTCAGAACGTTAAGACGATGGTGTCTTAGACGAATATGTCGAAGTGTTACAAACGAAATGACTAGATTAGTACACCCCTATCCTATGGTGGTGGGTATAGAAAAACGTTTTGTGATGTTTTGGTTAGAATAATCGAAGATAATGTGCGAAAATTTCATTAAACATCGTTATGTGATTTGCTAACATTTGGCAACATGTATTTAAATATGTCTGTTAACAATATCATCAAATGAGCAACGAAAATTTTCAGCAAACAACAGACTTTACACCAGAACTATTGCTGAAATAACAGCAAAATTAACAAAAAAAATTTACCCAACACTGGATGACTATAGTACCACACACGTTGGAACTGGATCTGTGTCGTGTGCGTCGCTATCATGAGAAACTTAGCTGAAAGCTACCGGGCTCGTATTTTAACGTTGTTGCGATTAGAGGGTTCAGCAGAGGGCTGTTTTACTATTGATCAATGGTTTTCAATAGGAATAAGGTCCGATGGACATTCAGGTGACCATCGTATTTCATTAATATTTCGGCCCGCAAACCAAGCTTTTGCCAATTTTGAGCGGTTGCTGGGGTCGTTATCCTGTTGAAAGGACAAACGAAGCAACATTTGTGAAAAAGCTGGGATACCAGGATGATGACGGGTGGTGGTGGATGCCTAAAAGAAACCGATGGTGAGTTGGAGTTCGGTACACCGAAGTCCAATCACCGTAACACAAAAGGAAATGGAGCTCGATTACTATGGTTGCCACGGACGTAGGTAGGGCTCGTGTGTTTAGACAAAGTCTTACCCAATTTTAGCTATAGGAAAATACGGTGAAGAAAAAAACGACAGAGGATAAGATGCTCAAGACCACGTTTGCAAGTTTATTGTCTGAGTTGTTCAAACGGAAAGAAGGTAGAACCATGTTCTATCAAAATGTCTACCAATATTTTTTTTAAGTACTAATGTAATGACATATGTAGTTAAGTGAGTTAAGATAATTAGTATACGTGAAGCATACGTAGCGTGATAATGATGTGGCATTGCATGCAGGGGTGGGAGTTGTGTGGCATGAACATCACCGGCCCACGTTGCAGTATTGCAAAAATTTAAAAATTTGAAAATTGTAAAAATGCATATGATTTCTTGATAACCATTTCGTAAAAATTCCAATTAGTAATTCAAAAAATTTTTGGAGTAAAAGTTAATCTGGAATTCAGTTTTAACTTAAAACAAGAATATATACAACATAGCTTAATACATTTGGTTTAATTCATTTAGAAGTAATTATTGGAGATTTTCTCATTTAGTTGTTGCAGGAGCCGGACAAAACCCATCCGAATACAGTATTCATAGCTACTGGAAGATTTCCATCACTGGGCAACAATCCGGGTAAAATGAGTCGAGCATACAAGTCTGCTCCCAAAACTATGGAAAACGGCCCCGACTTATAAAATTGAGGGTCAGCTAGGGTGATGTTTTTAAAGTTTGTTGCCATTGAGGCATTTAGTGATCTGGTAGGAGTGTCCATCGATATATGGTTGTTTACCCTCATAGTGGTGTTGAATGCAGTCTGTGGAGATTGGCGTGAGGCTATGGATACTGCACAAATTGATTCATCACCAAGAGTTGTGGTACGTAGTCCTACCTCCTTAACAAATTTTCGAGATATTTTGCTGATAGCTGTGCAAGGATCAAGAACTGCTCGTACGTGATGATTTTTATTATCGTTAATGACAAGAATAATGGCCGTTGGAAACAATAAAGTGGATTGCGGTGCTACAATTGATGCCATGGTGACAGACTGTTGAGGAACTGACATAATATTTTGGTTTGTCAAACGATGGGTCATATTTTCTCGTTTAACAGTCTTAGTCTTCTTTGCATTTGTTTTTGGTTGATCGATGTGCAACAAAGAGTGGTGATTGCCTCCACAATGATAACATCCTTTGGTTGAGAAGCACGCATTGGAGGAATGTTTATGTGCTAAACAGTTTGGACAGTAGCTATGGGTGATAACCAGTTGCATACGTTCCTTTACATCTTTCTTCCGGAATGCTTTGCATTTGCGTAGACCGTGGTTTCCGGAGCACAGGCGACAGGAAAAGTCATCTTGATCAGAAGGATTGGGATTGAGACGCGATTTTATGGACGGCATACTGCAAAAATAATATTATTAGTTTGGAAAAAATTAAAATGTGATGTAGCTAACAGGATGGAAGTACGACTACTTTTACCAAAGGTCTAGTAATTGTACCCTTTTGCGTGACAATGTCCACAACACGAACCAAATTGTCTTTTCCGTGATAAATTTTGAAAATTCTACCTAATTTCCACTCGTTTGGTGGTAAGCAGTCATCCCTTACCACGACCATCGCGCCGACCTCAATATTTGGCTGCGGTCTTTTCCATTTTATACGTTTATGCAATTCTTTTAAGTATTCGTGTTTCCACCGAATACTGAATTGCTGAGAAAGAGCTACAACTCGTCGCCATCTGTTGAGGATTGAAAGATTAGTCTCTATCTCATTAGGTTCGGCTGGAGAAAGTAATGGACCCCCGATAAGAAAATGGCCGGGTGTGAGGGCAATCAAATCGTCTGGATTCTCGGACATTGGGGAAATTGGCCTCGAATTAAGGCAAGCTTCTATCCGAGAAAGTATAGTTGTAAATTCCTCGAAAGTAAATTTGTGAGCCCCAGCCAATTTTCGGAAATGGATCTTAAAACTTTTTACGCCGGCTTCCCATAGGCCGCCCATGTGAGGGGCCCCTGGTGGAATAAAATGCCATGTCAAACATTGGTGAGAAAACTGGGACAACGTCATGTCACGAGAATTTTGGAAAAAGTCTCTAGCAATTTCCTTGGAGGCTCCCACAAAAGTTTTCCCATTATCCGAAAAGAGTTTGGATGGACAGCCGCGACGGGAGACAAACCGATGGAAGGCCGCTAGGAATGCTGGAGTAGTTAAGGAACTTGTCAATTCTAAATGTATGGCTCGAGTAGCAAAGCATACAAATAGACATACGTAGCCCTTAGTAATGGTGCAGGACCTAGCCGCATAGTTTTTGATGTCGAAAGGTCCCGCAAAGTCGATTCCTGTATTAGTAAAGGGCCGACTAAGCGTAGTACGCTCCCGAGGAAGTGTTCCCATTAGCTGCGTCTGAAGTTTGTGTTTCGAAATTACACATATTTTACATCTGTGTATGCAGGCTTTTATCAGGATTTTGGCTTTAGGTATCCAAAATTGGAGGCGCAACATACGGAGCATCAAACTGTTTCCACCGTGAAGTGTAACGGAATGAATGAACTTCACCAATAGCACGGAGAATGTGCATTTGTACGGTACTATTATGGGGAAACGTTCGCTGTACGATAGACACTCGGAGCTCACAATACGGCTAGAAATTCTCATGAGGCCATTAACATCCAAAAAGGGGTTCAAGTTACAAAGTGGACTAGATACTGAAATTTTATCCCCATTGGAAAGAGCTCGATACTCGCGTGGATAAATAACCTTCTGAGCTAAAATCACAAATTGGGATTGAACATTTTGTATTTCAGCATTCGTTAAAGGTCCAGAGTTGGGAATTGTTTGTCCACTCCTGGATATTCTACACCTTGCAATAAAACGATATACAAAGGCCATCACTCGAAGAGCTCTTCCGAGTGATGAGAATCGATCCAATAGATCCTCATATTTTTGGAAATAAGCAAAATGTGAATGAATGATTTTGGCTTCTAACTTTGTCCCATCGACGTCACCTGACATTTGAATTGGCCATAAGCTGGAAGGTAGCCTTAGCCAAAATGGACCATACCACCACAGATCGTTCTGAAATAAATCTTGAGGGAAAGCCCCACGAGAAGCCAAATCAGCTGGGTTATCGCCTGATTGGACATGAGCCCAATTGTCGGCAGGCACGACTGCAGCAATTTTCGAGACGCGATTGGCGACAAACGTTTTCCATAGAAATGGAGGTTTCTTTAACCAGGCCAAAACGATCATCGAATCTGTCCAGCAAAACACTTTGCAGCTGGGAATAGAGCCTGAAACAGATTCGATGGCTTGTGCCAGTAGCAATGCCCCACAGAGCTCGAGCCTCGGAATAGATATCGTTTTTAACGGGGCTACCCGAGATTTGGAGATTAAAAGATGTGTGATTATGTTGCCATTGGGAGTTGTAACCCGAAGATAGAGCGATACAGCGTATGCCTTCTCTGAGGCATCGCAGAATCCATGAAGTTGTATATCGCTCTCTGGCGTATAACACACCCAACGTGGAATCTGGATGTTCTCAATTTTTGGATAATTCTCGTAAAAAGTCTGCCAAGTGCAAAGTAGTTTAGGAGGTAAAAACTCGTCCCACCCTATTTTGGAGGCCCATATATCCCGCATAAGAAGCTTCGCGAGAACAATGAAAGGGCATAACCACCCTGCTGGGTCGAACAACTTGGATATATTCGAAAGGATGCTTCTTTTAGTAGGATTCAACTCGGATTTAATCTTTCCTGCTACAAAATAAAATTCGTCTAGTTTAGCATTCCACCGTACTCCTAACATTTTCGCCTTACTCGAATCCTCAAACTCGAGGAATTCATTGCTAAGAAGGTTTGATTTTGGAATGAATTGAAGGAAATCCTTGGAGTTTGATACCCATTTCCTTAAGGAGAAGCCAGCAGAGTTCAATGCGTCAATTAACTGTTTTTGGCATTCAACAGCGGAGTTTATGTCATGACTTCCACCGAGGACATCATCAACATACATGCTAGAATTCAACACCCCGCTAGCCAAAGGATATAAATCCTTAACATCGGAAGCCAACTGTTGAATAGTACGGAGGGCCAAAAATGGTGCACAATTTATACCAAACGTTACGGTCTGCAGTTCGAATTCTTGTACATCCTCCTGGGGGGATTTCCGGAACAGAATTCTTTGGAATGGTATGTGTTTTGGATCTACACAAATTTGGCGATACATTTTTTCAATGTCGCTGCTGAAAACGATTTTGTATAGCCGCCATTGCAGCAATAGAATGCAAAGGTCACGTTGCAAGGGTGGTCCTGGATGGAGGATGTCATTTAAACTTAACCCGTTGGAAGTGGGGTTGGACGCGTTGAAAACAACACGGACCTTGGTCGTAACGCTGTCAGGACGAACAACGGCATGATGGGGCAAATAATGGATTTGGACTTCTGGAGATTCGGAAATGGATGAAACTTCCTTCATGTGCCCTAGTTGGATATACTCTAACAAAACGTCATCATACTGCCTTTTAAGTTGAGGGTCTCTTGATAGTCTATTTTCATTGCGAATGTATTGTGCCAGTGCTATCTTTCTAGACTCGCCAAGTCGAATTTCGGTCGGATATTCTGGCTTAAAAGGGAGCGTTACAACAAATCTACCAGAGCTATCTCGTCTTGTTGTCCTACAGAAATTCACCTCGCAATATCTATCAGACTCGGACATATAAGTCCCCTTGGGAATGTCCTCCATTTCCCAAAACCTTAAAATTTGCTGATCCAAGACAGCTTCGTTCCCCATTAAGACTGTGGTTTGAAAAACAGAAATGGACTCAGTTTGGATTGGACCCGTTAAGATCCAACCAAATCTCGTTTCTTGGGCCATAAGAGTACCACATACAGGGTTAATAACCCCTTGAAGCATTACAATCGGAAAGACATCTGCCCCTATCAGAATGTCAACATAAGACGATCGATAAAAATCGGGATCTGCCAGATGGATTTCTGGTAATTTCGAAAACATTTCTTTGAAGCTGAAAACGTAGGCAAACACGAAGTAAGTTTTGGAATTACGAAAGCGGAAACATCTAAAGAAAAGTTGCAATCAACCGGGGAACTGAGTTTAAGTGAACACACCTTTCGAGACCTGGCGGAAACGGTCTCGTTGAGGCCGGAAACATGAGCAGCGGTACGTCGGGATGGAAGCTTCAACATATTGAACATACGTTCGGATATGAAGGACGCCTCCGATCCTGAATCAAGTAAAGCTCTGGCCTTGAATATTTCACCATTATAAACTATATGAACAATTGCCGTTCCCAGAAGCACGGACTTAGAATTCGTCGCAAAACAGGACTGAATTGGAGTCTCAGACTCGGTATTTGAAGTGGACTGTAGTTCTTGGGTTCCAGAAGGTTCAATCTCCTCCTCGCTACCATTCCGATGTAAAAGAGTATTGTGCCTCTTATTGCATTTTTGGCAATTAAAAGTGCTCTTGCAATCCTTCAAAATATGTCCTTTGGAAAAGCAATTCATGCATAGTTTCAACTGCTTAATCGTAGCAAGCTTTTCCGAATGGCACATATTTGTAAATTTCGAGCACAAACGGATTGTGTGACTCTCATTCGGACACAACTTACAAGAGGGGATAAGCACGCCATTTCGGTACGAATTAAATTTCTTAGGAGTCGAAAACTTTGCGTTGGGATTTGGAACGTTTCCACTTTTTGACCCAGGATCAGGTCTCAAGGAAGATGAAGTCTGGAAGTCCTTGACGGTCTCCAAAGTCTGATACCGACATGTCAAAAAAGAGTCGAGCTCCACCCAAGAAGGAGAGTCTGTTTTTTTCTTCACTGACTGTTCCCACAATGATAAGGTGGTTTCCGGTAAGCGAGAAGAGCAAATATATACGAATATTGGATCCCAGCTAGATATTTCGATCTGGTATAGCCTCAAAGAAGATATTATTCCGTTGATCGTGGTCTGAATCTCTTTAATGGATTCACAAGACTCATTGGAAATTTTGCGCAAATTGAAAAGGGACCTCAATTGGCTATTCAAAAGCAGCCTTTTATTCTCGAACCGAACTGACAGTGCATCCCACGCTACTTGAAAGCCCTCATTCGTAAGGGGAGCCTTCCGAACAATATCCCTGGCCTCCCCCCGGGTTTTCGAATTCAAATGAAATAGCCTCTCTACTGGAGTCAGCCTTGTATTTTGAATATACAAAGCGGTAAAGAGGTCCCGGAAAGTCGGCCAGGAGAGGTAATCTCCAGCAAATACCTCTGTGTCACAAGGCGGTAAAGTAATCTGTGGAGTCGGATGAGAATCACTCCTAGTTGGCGGACAAATATTGGACTGAATGGATGATTTCCTCTTCCTTTCTACTATTTCACCAATCTGGGACACACATTCGACATACGTCCTATACGTCGAATGGTACCTAGCCTTTAATGTTTCTATATCAGCCTTATTATCTCCTCCGATCAACTCCGTTAAGCTGGCTTCGTATGTGGGTTTGGTTCTTTGCCAAATCTCCCTAAGTTCATCTTTATGTACTTCAAGAGAATGTATGGAGGACTGAAGCAAAGGTTCGTTTTCGAGCTCAGCGTTAAACTCCATTAAGGCATCAGACATTCTAATAAAATTTGAAAGGGCCATATCTCCTTTTGAACCAAACCTCTTCTATAATCGAAAACCCGAATGCAACCGAAATAAGAAATGAAATTAAACACGATTAAAAAAAAATGCAATGAAATTTGCCTTATTTCCACATAAAATTTCACCAGGTTTGCCGACAAAAATCTGCACTGTGAACTCTACCAAGATAAAAATTGTGAACGGAATATTGGAGTCTGATATCTATTGTTTCCAAATAGCAAACCATCAAATCCCTTTCGATTTTTCAAAACAATATTTCTCAAAAATCTTTCGTCACTTGCTGGACGCTTCAATGAAAATAAAACGCACAAAGTAATCTTCAAGTCTTATGTTTTCATATATTGCAGCGATTAGAATAAAAACCATTTAAGCACTAAACACCAAAAGCAAGCTGTGGCGAGGATGGCACCTTTATACAACGAAACAACTTATCTCCTTTTCGCACTCACTGGCTATGCGTTGAGTTTGACAAATATTTTGAGTTCAACATACAGAAATATTCTTGGTGTAGAAATTGGACTTTTGATCTGACGAAATTCGAGTCTATCATATAACTCACTTCATGCAATTTTTCCCGGAACTGTACACTGGAACTGTACCTTGGCTTTATATGGATAAAGTGCCTTGTGGCAGGCTGGGCACTTCACGTCACACACTTTTTTCAATAACTTTAAACAAGTGGTTTCGGTTGTTTCATTTATGGATTTTAAAATCTTTTTTGTTTTTCTATTAAGTGAGATGGACAAGTAGTCTGGCTGGCGTATTTCTTTATATTCTATGTTCCAATATAAACTACCCAGATGTGTTTGCGTCACGAATGGAGGTACCAAAAACTGGTTTTGTTTTGTGGTTCTCCACCTGATTCGGAGAGACAAAACAAATCATCGACTGATATGTCTGTTTGGATATAGAATGCGACAAAACCACAAAAACACAAAAAACCGTGATAGCAGATGTACAGTTCCTAATCTCCAATATAAGAGAGCGAAAGATCTATTGCCCGGTGAGTGGCTACTGAATACGATATACGTGGTGCGATATAACATTTAAAGGGACATTGGGAATCAATCAATCGATCACGGAATACAAATGGAGTGTTAAGTGATAAGTGCCATGAAAATAAGGAAATAAATGCAAATCACTCAAACAAAATAAACCATAGAAATAAACAGCCTCCCAGATAAAAGATATAATATGATTTTCTTTAAGCCTCTGAGACATCCAAGTGGAAATCACGGTACAGTTCCAGTGTACAGTTCCGGGAAAAATTGCATGAAGTGAGTTATATGATAGACTCGAATTGGAATTTGAATTATTATATGCTGAAAGGGAAATGCCCCTTCGTTTGACAATAAAGCCCCTTCTTCTGCACAAATAATTTTACTGATGTTGGACGATTGGAATCGTAAATCGCTGATCACGTGCACGATGACTTCTGTTATGGCTTCTAATATATCCATGCTAAAAGTACGTTTACACTGCTTAAGGCTCTATTACACGGCATGTAGGTGTCTTAAGACATATCAAATTTAGCACATTTAGAGTTGTACATGTCGTGTGATTCAAACGAAACTAACATGTGAAAATCACTTTTCAAAATAACACATGTATTTTCTTTGATTAGAGCGTGTTCTATTCCTTCTAACAAAAATATGAGGAAATCAGCTTTTTTTGTTGTCAGTCGAATGAAAGCAACCTCAAACTAAATTGTTTGCACAAATTTATGATTTAACCACCTTTCTTACAACTCTAAAAATTTTTATGCATAAAAAAATCAGATTTGATTACATTTTTAGGTTATGTCATGCGAAAATAACATGCAGGAGTCATAGCAAAAATGATGAATCATTTGTAATCACGTGACCATTCGTGACCACGATTGAGAACGACACACGACCTGCATAACCATATTTTAGGCTTAAAGGGGGTGTATTGTTTGTTTCATTCCATAATAATAAATCGATGGTGGAACACTCAAAATTGTTCATCAGGACAAAAAATTTGAAGATCGGAAGAATGTCGTGACTTA
The DNA here is from genome assembly GCF_963082655.1 of Stomoxys calcitrans. Classification (NCBI taxonomy): domain Eukaryota; kingdom Metazoa; phylum Arthropoda; class Insecta; order Diptera; family Muscidae; genus Stomoxys; species Stomoxys calcitrans. The sequence continues at coordinate 139,608,953 of NC_081553.1, forward strand.
CAAAATCGATTGGCACAAAACCTTGACCCCCTCATTAAATTTTCTATCTTTCATATATGATTTCTTCTTTTTTTTAGCACTTACAATGTTTTGCCATTATCTTAAATTTGAATTATTCCAGTTCAACTGTAAAGCCTGAAACGTAGTACAATAAGGATGTACACATACCCACACCACTCTAATAAAATTATATATTGCCATCTGGCACATGAACAACATATTTTTGGCTATTCACTCTCTCTCAAAAAAAAAAAGAAGGAAATACAATGTCGTGTGAGATATCCTCAAGAGCGACAAAGGAACTCTGAGGGGGGGTATTATATCCTCCATTTGCCGCTTATTCAAGGGACATAAACTATAGAAAATGCCCTGGCTCGAGAATAATTCAATATCTATTCGAGCACATTATAAAACCATAAAGTGCACATTTAACACGGACACAATGAAATGCTCATTTCGATTCGAATAAAAATAAGGACGAGAACAACAAAATCATCGACAATTGCAGATATCCCGGGTAACGGAATTTGGTCATCTCCTCTGGATGGTGGGGTATCTCGAGGTGGTTTGTCTGGAAGTGTGACCATTATATTTTCTAACTGGCGAGCATTTGGCGTAAAACGCACTTAAATTGCATTTGATCCTGGTGCTGCAGTTTTTTCTTTTATTTCACAGAAAAAAGGAAGAATCCTATTTCAGTGATTGCCATGGTCAAAGTAGCTATGCGAACGTTTAGTAAAATGGAATGGGACAGACACACAGACAGACAGACAGACAATGCTAGATAAAACATGGATGTATAGTTTTACTATCACTATCCTATGTATTCTGAAACAAAGTTGTGTTTGTTAAAACAGCAGCAATGATTGAACGACATGCTTAAACTCGATTGATCTTGAACAAAAAATCTTTATATTAAAATAAAATAAGTAAAATAATTTCGTACTATTAAATCAGTTAATGAAAGGGTCAAGAAGTCGGATGGGCCGATTTGTATGGCATCTTAATCTCATTACAGACCTATTTGGATTTACTTCGCGTACTAAATTTCAACCCTATATGGATACAAAATTGAGGCTTACAGTGGCTTAAGATGACTAATCGAGGTATCATTTGTGGGGAGCCTATATCTATAGACCTTCTTGAGCTCAACTTAAACTCTACTTTAAGTACCATACATCAGCTAAATCGGTATGTTTAGGAGCAATATCGACTACCGAGTCTATCTGGGCGTCACGTACCAAATTTCAACCAAAGCGGGCAAAAATAGAGGAGATCATATCGTGGGATTGGTTTATACGAGATCTATATTCGAATATGATCTGGTGTGGTATAATTGTATTGCCAACGACCTAGCACATCAATTAAAAGATTCTGTGACAGACAGGTGGACATAGTTAGATTGACTTAAAATGTTATGATTATCATGAATATATATACACTGGCTGGTCCGGTGTGCTTCGCTACACCCCAAAGTGGCTATTTAAGTTTTAAAGTCCTACAGGAACTTACTGAATCAACATTATTCTAAATTAGGAGTATGATTCGTACTCTTTTATCGAAATTCCTTATGGTGATTACGACACCAGAAAATTATGTTTCACTTATACAGAACATAGTTTAGCAAATGTCGCCCTAACCCTTTTAAAATGCTGCACTTTTTACATTTTCCATCACACATGCTCATATACGGAACTTAAAATGCAAAAAAAAATTTTGATTGCATGTTTAATACTGGCGTTCATTTTTTTTTTGCATATAAGACAAGATTAGGTTAGGTAGGAGTGGCAGTCCTTTACAGACACACTTAGACAATTTTAAGTCCATTGTGATACCACAGTAAGAACAGACCAAGGCTTCTGGCGGGAATCGAACCCACGACCCCTGCAGTGGTAATCCAAGCACGCTACCAACTCCGCTACCGGGGCGCCCTGCATATAAGACAAAGGATGCGAACAAAATACACATTTTCAAACACGCAAACAAAATTTGTTATTATGACGGCAATCAGTTGTTTCATGAGCAATGTTACACACAGTTCACCTAAATATTAGCGTTCACGAATATGCTTAATATGCAGTTACGCCGCTATTTTGGTGTAGGTACCTATGAAATGATAGCAGCCGCTTTAAATATGCTGCATTCTACACCGTAGACTTGGTACGGTGATGGAAATGCTACGTTTTTGCACTTGAGCAAACGAACACAAAACGGTACACTTTCTCGAACAATCAAAATCTCCATTAATTTGAGCTCCATATTGTCCAGATTTGGCTTCTAGGGATCCCAATTTGGAACGAAAAGCCGACTTTTAAACTTTTCTACTTTTATCAAAATAACAAAAGTCGATTTTTCGACTTATTATTGCAAAATGTCGATTTTTGACTTTATCAAAAAGTCGGATTTGCCAAAAAGTAGACGTTGCGATTATTTTTTTTCAAAAATTTGCAAAATTTTACAAATAAGATACTCCCATTTTTTAAAAGTTTTTGTAGACATTTGCCATCCAGATATGATCTTTTCTTTGTATTTTCATAAAGCGGAAGTATTATGAAGAGTTTTAAATGAAGAATTGGCGCATTTTATATCAAAACCACCCCGCTATCTTAAAACCAATATGGCTTATCGCAAAAGTTTTCACATTCTTGTTTACTTTCTCCTTTTTATACCCATCACAGACGGATGGGGGTATTTATTGTCCGATGTCGTCGAAATTTGGGACAGTGAGTTAAGTTAATCCAGTTTGGATATAGCTGTCATATATACCAATCGCTCGATTTAAGGTCTTGGACCCATAAAAGGCACATTTATTGTCCGATTTTGAAACTTGGGACAAAGAGTTGTGTTATGCCCTTTGACATCCAATTTGGCTCAGATCGGTCCAGATTAAAATATAGCTGTCATATAGACCGATCTCTCGATTTAAGGTTTTGGGGCCCATAATAGGCGAATTTATTGTCCGATTTCGCCGAAGTTTGGAACAGTGAGTTGAGTAAGGCCCTTCGACATCCCTCATCAATTTGGCCCAGATCGGTTCAGATTTGGATATAGCTACCATATAGACTGATCTCTCGATTTAAGGTCCCCATAAAAGTCACATTTATAATCCGATTTCGCTCAAATTTGACACAGTGACTTATGTTAGGCTTTTCGACATCCGTATCGTGTATGGTTCAGATCGGTTTATATTTGGATATGGCTACCAAAAAGACCAATATTTTCTTCTACAAAATTTAACACTGATTTGTACTTATTAGACCACTCAATATTCGGTCGAATTTGGTCCAAATGGGACCATATTTCGATATATAGAGGCATAAATTATGCATTTTCACGGAATTATGACGAAAGGTGGTTTACACGGCGCGGCCAAACTTAATGCCTTTTTACTTTTGTATTTGAATTAAAGCTTGAAATGGCCTATATATCCTAGCCTACTTTGAACTAGTGTTACTCTGAATGTTAAAACCCAAGTATACATCACATTTTATCGTACATTGACTAACGAATTTTTATACCCTCCACCATAAGATGGGGGGTATACTAATTTCGTCATTCTGTTTGTAACTACTCGAAATATTCGTCTGAGACCCCATAAAGTATATATATTCTTGATCGTCGTGACATTTTATGTCGATCTAGCCATGTCCGTCCGTCTGTCCGTCCGTCCGTCCGTCTGTCTGTCGAAAGCACGCTAACTTTCGAAGGAGTAAAGCTAGCCGCTTGAAATTTTGCACAAATACTTCTTATTAGTGTAGGTCGGTTGGTATTGTAAATGGGCCATATCGGTCCATGTTTTGATATAGCTGCCATATAAACCGATCTTGGGTCTTGACTTCTTGAGCCTCTAGAGTGCGCAATTCTTATTCGATTGGAATGAAATTTTGCACGACGTGTTTTGCTATGATATCCAACAACTGTGCTAAGTATGGTTCAAATCGGTCCATAACTTGATATAGCTGCCATATAAACCGATCTTGGGTCTTGACTTCTTGAGCCTCTAGAGTGCGCAATTCTTATCCGATCTGAATGAAACTTTGCACGACGTGTTTTCTTATGATATCCAACAACTGTGCTAAGTATGGTTCAAATCGGTTCATAACCTGATATAGCGATCTGGGGTTGACTTCTTGAGCCTCTAGAGTGCGCAATTCTTATCCGATTGAAACGAAATTTTGCACGACGTGTTTTGTTATTATATCCAACAATTGTGCCAGGTATGGTTCAAATCGGTCCGTAACCTGATAAAGCTGCCATATAAACCGATCTTGGGTCTTGAATTCTTGAGCCTCTAGAGTACGCAATTCTTATCCGATTGGAATGGAATTTCGCACGACGTGTTTTATTATTATACCCAACAACTGTGCCAAGTATGGTTCAAATCGGTCCATAACCTGATATAGCTGCCATATAAACCGATCTTGGGTCTTGACTTCTTGAGCCTCTAGAGGGCACAATTCTTATCCGATTTGAATAAATTTTTGCACGAAGTATTTCGTTATGATATCCAACAATTGTGCCAAGTATGGTTGAAATCGGTTCATAACCTGATATAGCTGTCATATAAAGAGATCTGGGGATTTGACTTCTTGAGCTTTTAGAGGGCGCAATTCCTATCCGATTTATCTGAAATTTTGCATGACGTATTTTATTTTTACTTTCAACAACTGTGTCAAATAAAGTTCAAATCGGTTCATAACCTGATATAGCTGCCATATAAACCGATCTGGGATCTTGACTTCTTGACCCCTAGAGGTCGCAATTATTATCCGATATGCCTGAAATTTTGTACGATGGATCCTCTCATGACCATTAACAAACGTGTTTATTATGGTCTGAATCGGTCTATAGCCCGATACAGATCCCATATAAATCGTTCTCTTTTACACAGGTCTCCAACATATAATTTAATTGTGGTCCGAACCGGACCATATCTTGATATCGTTTTAATAGCAGAGCAACTCTTTTCTTATATCCTTTTTTGCCTAAGAAGAGATGCCGGGAAAAGATCTCGACAAATGCGATCCATGGTGGAGGGTATATAAGATTCGGCCCGGCCGAACTTAGCACGCTTTTACTTGTTATTCTATATAACTTCCTCTATAAAACTCCAAAAGAAACATAAAATTTTATCAAGACCATTTTTCAAATATGTAGAATTTTCCAATTTTTTTTTTGTTGCCGTCACCAGACCGCCTTCACCAAATCGGAGTCTATTTATTCTATATGCCATCTAGACTTGGCTAAATTTGATGTTCTATTTGTGAAATGTAGCCTTATATAAAAGCTACTATAAAATAGTTTTCGATTCATCCATGGGTTGGAATATATTTTTACCATGCCGACAAAATGTCGCTCGCCTATACCTTCACCTACTGCCAACCCATACCATCGCGACGTGTTTTGGGTGTGGGCGGACCCAGATTCATGGTTTCTAATATTAATATCAGATTCGTAATCTGCTATCAAAGACCTTACAATTGATTATCGTATTGTCCCGCCATGCCAATATGTCCTCTTTTGGGTCTTTTTAAAAGTGGATGGCCGACCACATACTTTTCCCTAAATATTTATACGACTCAAGCCATTTGAATTGAGACACTTTTAATATCGTTCGATATAGATACACACTTGACCGCTTTTGGAATGGAACTGCCCTCAGCCATTACAGGCGAAATTTTTTGTATCAGAATTGTATTCTACCAAATACGTTTCAAATTCGTTTCATTTGACACCCGTAATCGTATTACATGTTAATTATGTGGATGGGGCGCTATTCCAATGTTTTAAACCAGTTTGGTGTTATGGTTATCATAAGGAGGCAAACAAAATATCGCTTATATCTGAGCTCCTATTACCGTGATAAAGAGGTTTCGAAAATTAGGATAAGAGGGAAGGTCCTCTCTCGTTGGATATCGAGAAGAATAATACAACATTTTCACCTTCGGTTTTAGCCTGCATTCTTTGTCAATGTTATGAAAATCGTTTTTGAGTCTGTATGTAATGTAGCAACGCACAAACTAAGCAAATTAAAGCAAATCTTTGACATTATGAGATAAAAGAAGAAGAAGACGTAAAGTGTTTGAGCCTTTAATAATAAACAGGTTTTTACAGAAGAAAAAGAGACATGGTCCACCCCTTATAATAATCAAAACTTCTGCAATGACAGTTCACAACTTTCTTTTTATACCCTCCATCATAGGATCGGGGTCATTCGTCATTCCTTCTGTAACATCTCGAAATATTCGTCTAAGACCCCACAAAGTCGATCGAGCCATGTCCGTCCGTCTGTAGAAAGCACGCAAACTTTCGAAGGAGTAAAGCAAGCCGCTGGTGCAAGTATTTTGCACAAATACTTCTACACAGTGTAGGTCGGCTCGGATTGCAAATGGGCCATATCGGCCCATGTTTTGATATAACGGGCGCAATTCTTATCCAATTTGGCTGCAATTTTGCAGATCTTATATATATATATATATATAGAGAGAGAGAGGAAGATATGTTGTAGGGAATTACACCAAAATTTTGAGGTATTAAAAACGGAATGACGCAGTAAGTGTACCCCGATTCTATGGTGCAGCGTATAAAAAGGCTGTTTAGGTATTTATTGGTTTAGGTATGATTTATTGTATTGGATTGCTCAAAAAATAATTGCGGATTTTTTAAAAGAAAGTAAATGCATTTTTAATAAAACTTAGAATGAACTTTAATCAAATATACTTTTTTTACACTTTTTTTCTAAAGCAAGCTAAAAGTAACAGCTGATAACTGACAGAAGAAAGAATGCAATTACAGAGTCACAAGCTGTGAAAAAATTTGTCAACGCCAACTATATGAAAAATCCGCAATTACTTTTTGGACAACCCAATATATAGAAAAAAATGGATCCTCTAGTTATCGCATTTCGTGACAAACCAAATAATCTTTGTGGCAAAACACTATTATGATATGTTATAAAGTGCATGCAGAGGCCATAGATTTGTATTTTTCCTGTTATGTGCATATTTTGTTGTGTATTTATGGTGGCACCTTTAATCTCTGCTATTTTGTTCGACACTGCTGTAATTTCCTTAAACTGCAAACACAAACGTCCTTCTATATAATGTGGATAGACAGGGGATTAAGTTCAAAATGCAGTCCTAATCGAAACTTGAAAAAATGCTACCCAGAATCTTACACTGACGTCCTTATCCGCATGTGCTTGCATGCCTGTATGGGACGCATTAGGCAGACGTGCCAGTGTGTATGCGCTCCTGTTTGTGGGCATTGAAGGCATGTTCGTAGGAATATTTATATCGGTTGACCATTATTTTGCTACTTCCGGCCTCCAATGCTATGGATGTGGATGCTCACATTGCTCATGACACACGTAGTCTGACTTACGCTCGCAGGGACATTATACATGGAACATTGTTGGCGTTGCAAACAGGCTGTGCCTGCGTTCCCGAATGAAAGGGAAGATGCTAGTGTTGTTTAATATTCTTATCCGTCTCTGCACAGAAGAACTGTTTTGAGCCTCGGATTTGAAATCCGATAAAAACACAGTCGCATGCTGTCATTTCAAGCAAACAGACGTTTTTTCATAAATCAGCTGTAGTTGCCTATCAATTTAACAAAGTTTTGTAAAGTTTTTTTTTTTTTTTTTTTTTTTTTTTTTTTTTTTTTTTTTTTTTTTTTTTTTTTTTTTTTTTTTTTTTTTTTTGTTAATTGATTAATTATCAATGAATCAAAAGCGTAAACGCTTTTGGGGAAACAACCCCAAATTTAAGCAACAGAAAATAGTTGGAGGTAGTTCCAGCAATAGATTCCAGCAGTTGTCTGACTTAGATGACTCAGATGTGGACAGTCTGGAAAGCGAAGAGTACGCAGAGCCGGTCATAAAAATACCACCGATAATTGTCGACAATTGCCACAATTTCAGTGCCCTTATCCAATTACTGGGCCAAAAATGTAAGTACAAGCGGATGTCTATAGGCACTAAAATCATGCCCTATACTATGGCAGACTATGACAGTACTGTAAAGCTGCTGTCAACAATGAAATATACGTTCTTTACCCATCCTGTAAAAGACAATCGAAAATTCAAGCTTGTCCTCTTTGGATTACCTCAAATTGGAATTGACAACATTAAAGAAGAGTTCAAATCTAGACACAACATAGAACCTGTTTCTATAAAAGAAATAAAAACAGCCAGAAGTAACTCAAATGATGCATTATTTATCGTGGAGTTCAACAGGAGTCAAATCTCGAAGCGCGAAGTACGAAAAATACATTATTTTTATAACATTTCAGTGAAATGGAGAAATCCTCTGCGGGGAAATAAAGGACCTACCCAGTGTTCGAAATGTACTATGTACGGACATGGGGCAACTCATTGTCATAGGAAGCCTGCTTGTTTAGGCTGTGGAGGAGATCACGACTACTCTGAATGTTCTTTAGAAAAACTCCCATCTGCTGGTCCTGTCATATACAAATGCCACAATTGTTTAAAAAATAACAGGAAGAATACTAATCACAAGGCCGATGATATACGATGTCCGTATCGCAAGGAATATTTAGAAATTCGTCAAAGGGTCACAGCTAAGCACCGGCCAGTCTCAACCCGGAGACAAGGAGCTTCCGAAAATTATTATATTGCAGAGGAGTTTGACGATGATGTTCCATCAACTAGCAAAAATATTAGAGAGAAGTTAGCTCAGTCACAAAGTTCCAAGAGAATGCCTTATGCATCAATCCTCAAGTCAAAGTCTCAAAACGAGGTTAGCGATGACATTTCCAACGAAAAAATTTTAGAAATTTTCTTCGATGCTATAGATGCATTAGAAAAATGCAGAAATAAATATGACAAAATGAGAGTTCTTGGTATGATGTTAAAGCATGTCATATAATCAGACAACCAAGAATGAGTTACAGATTATGCACTGGAATGCCCAAGGCATAACAACACCGTCTGCAATAATTCAACTGGAACGCTTTCTTTTTGAAAAGCAAATTGATATATTTCTTATTAATGAAACATTTTTAAACCCAGGCCACAAGTTCAAGGTAAATAATTATAAAATTTATAGAGAAGACCGGCCGTCTCACGGAGGAGGAGTTCTCATCGGAGTCCGTAGGGATATCCCTCACCAAAGACTAGAAAAATTTCCCACTATAACAATTGAGAATATATCAATTATAATTAATTTAAACAACCATCCTGTGAGAATCACTTCTGCATATAGTCCAAGGTTTACCAATCATTTTGTCAATGATTTGGAAATAATAACAACAAGCGCATCAGAATTTTTTATTTTCGGGGATTTCAACGCTCATCATATAAGCTGGCACTGTCTTAAAAACAACACTGCTGGGAACAAACTTTACAATCACCATCTAATTTCTAATTATTTAATTTACTACCCGAACTCGTACACAAGGTATGGTCAGCAAACAATCTCAACGACGCCTTCAGTTGTGGATTTAATGCTCATGAATTCAACACTGCAGGTTTCGCCAATCGCTACACATGAAGGTGCACTTGATTCCGATCATATTCCACTGACCTGCACGATTTTCGGATCATTTTACGAGAAATCAACGTCTATTCCTTTGTACAATAAAGCAAACTGGAAAAATATAGGCAAATGGGTTGAAACAGAAATTAATAGAAATGTATTACAGACTGGAATCATAACACATAACAACATTGAAGATGTTATAAATAAAACCACAAGTATTGTACAGAATGCAGTCAGACAAATTCCAATCGGCAAAAAACAAACCTGGCAACGGAAACTTTCGAAACTTACACTGAACTTAATTGGACAACGAAATAGATATCGCCGCCTGCTGCAAAGATGTTCTGACCACCAGGAGAGGTTAACAATAACAGCTGTTCTCAAACAGCTGCGAGCATTAATAGACTACCACGTGTGCCATGACAGGAATAACAGCTGGTCAACATTTCTTCAGGGGTTGCCACCGGGTAACAAAAAATTTTGGTTGCTAACAAAAGCAATAAAGGGTAAGAAAACTCCCATCGGCCCACTCTCAATAGATGGCGTTGCTGTATACAACAACGAACAGATCGCAAATGAAATTGCTAATGTTTTTGAATATTACCACGGAATAACCCAAAATATGTCGTCGTCGTCAGATCGTGTCGTTTTAAAACATATGAACTGGCTCCAAAATCAAGTTGTCGATGACACCGAAATAGAATTTACCTGCAAAGAAGAAGTGCAATATTTAATAAAAAAGTTAAAAAATGGAAAAGCCCCTGGAATTGATGGTATAAAACCCATTATCTTAAAAAATATGCCGGATTCTTTGCTTACCCTAATTGTAAAAATATTTAACTGGTGCCTTAAAAATACATATTTTCCAAAAAGTTTTAAACACGCCAAGGTGATACCGATTCTAAAACAGGGTAAAGATCCGAAATCTGCAAAGAGTTATCGTCCCATTAGCATGCTTAATTGCCTTGATAAGGTATTTGAAAAAATAATTTTGAGTAGGTTGAGCGAACAAGCTGAAAACAATAATGTTCTTAAAGACGAACAATTCGGGTTTCGTAGTGAACATTCTACCACTCACCAAATAAAAAGAATTGTCAATACTATCAAGAATAACAAAATGAGGAGAAAAAGTACTGGTATTGTGTTTCTCGATATTGAGAAAGCATTCGATACGATATGGCATAATGGTTTGGTTTTTAAATTAAACAAATTTGGATTTCCAATTTATCTACAAAAAATTATTATGAGCTTTCTCTCGGAAAGATCTTTTGTGGTGGACATAGGAAACCACCTATCCGATAAAAAGACCATTCTTGCAGGAGTTCCTCAAGGCTCAGTTCTATCCCCACTATTGTACTCTATTTACACTTCCGATTACACTTTACTTAAGAGACATTCGGCTGCACTTTACGCAGATGATACTGCCATTTTATCTAGTGGAAAAGTCTCCAATGCAATCGTCAAGAACATGAAAGCGTCGCTTGTACACGTGGAAAAATATTTTTCAAAGTGGAAAATCAAGATAAACGAAGGGAAAACCCAAGCAATTATATTTCCTTTCAACAAATCCCCAAAAAGAATTCCAACGATTAATTTGACAATACAGGGCTCTAATGTCCCACTCCAAAATTCGATAAAATACCTCGGAGTCATATTAGACAAAAAATTAACTTTCAAAGAACATATTTCATACATTTCCCGTAAAGCACTCAGATGCGGCAGAGCCCTTTTCCCCTTACTTAACCGGAAATCCAGTTTAAACGTGCAGAACAAGATTCTTTTATATAAAATGTGCATTCGACCAATTATGACGTACGGCTGCCAAGTATGGTCAAAATTGTGTGCCAAAACACACTTCAAAAAGCTTCAAATCATACAGAACAAAAATCTCAAAATTATCTTCAACAAAAACAGACGTTATTCTACCAGAAGACTACACATCAAATTCAAACAGGATACGTTTGAAAATGTGGTTAGTAACCTCACAAAAAGATTTGAAGACCGGAACAGATCTTCAACTTACTTAACATTAAGAAACTTAAATAATTGATGCCTTCTCCAACTTCATTTTTTTTTTTTTTTTTTTTGAAATTGTCAGAAGTTTTTAATATTATAAGTTCTTAAATAAATTAAGAAGTTTTTTAACATACTTTTCTTCTAACGTGAACAAAAAATTAAAAAGGCTGTGTTTAAAACATAAAAATTGACAATATTTGTTGCAATACTTATTTTAGTAAAAACTCAAACTTTGTAAATAACAAGAATTATACTATTTTTCTTTTTAAGAGTTTTTGATGAAATTTTAATAAAAAAAAAAAAAAAAAAAAATCCGATAAAAATTTGTTCTTGTAAATTGTTTTGTAAATTTTAACACACACAAGAAATTCCCATATTCCCGAAGTAGGTTAGTTTTGGTTATACTGGCAATTGGAATCAGACTTGCTTAGATCATTTTTTGTCTATATTTGACTAGGATTATTAGTCATTTGTACTCCGAGCTCACTTAGTTGCCAGATAGAAATTTTCTTTTCATTTCACAGATTAGGGGATCAAAGACAGCTTACTGGCTTACTTGGCTCACCTTTATGTGCCCAAACCCTTAAATGGGCAGGTTGTTAGTTGGTTTTTTCTTGGTGGCGTTCCAAAACAAGATTTATCGGCATAGGCGCTATTACACGGCATGTCTTATGACATGCCACTTTTTGTATTCACATGTCAAAATTGTCAATTTACATGTAATTCGTCAGTTTTGCCATAACACCTGTATGTTTTTATACCCTCCACCATAAGATGGGGGGTATACTAATTTCGTCATTCTGATTGTAACTACTCGAAATATTCGTCTTAGACCCCATAAAGTATAAATATTCTTGATCGTCGTGAAATTTTATGTCGATCTAGTCATGTCCGTCCGTCTGTCTGTCGAAAGCACGCTAACTTCCGAAGGAGTAAAGCTAGTAGCTTGAAATTTTGCACAAATACTTCTTATTAGTGTAGGTCGGTTGGTATTGTAAATGGGCCATATCGGTCCATGTTTTGATATAGCTGCCATATAAACCAATCTTGGGTCTTGACTTCTTGAGCCTCTAGAGTGCGCAATTCTTATCCGATTGGGATGAAATTTTGCACGACGTGTTCTGTTATGATATCCAACAATTGTGCCAAGTATGGTACAAATCGGTCCATTACCTGATATAGCTGCCATATAAACCGATCATGGGTCTTGACTTCTTGAGCCTCTAGAGTGCGCAATTCTTATCAGATTGGAATGAAATTTTGCACGACGTGTTTCGTTATTATATCCAACAACTGTGCCAAGTATGGTTCAAATCGGTCAATAACCTGATATAGCTGCCATATAAACCGATTTGGGATCTTTACTTCTTGAGCCTCCAGAGGTCGCAATTATTATCCGATTTGCCTGAAATTTTGTACGACGGATTCTCTCATGACCGTCAACATACGTGTTTATTATCGTCTGAATCGGTCTATAGCCCGATACAGCTCCCATATAAATCGATCTCTCTATTTTACTTCTTGAGCCCACAAAGAGCGCAATTCGTATTCGAATTGGCTGACATTTTACACAGGTCTCCAACATAAATATAATTTAATTGTGGTCCAAACCGGACCATATCTTTATATTGCTCTAATCGCAGAGCAAATCTTTTCTTATATCCTTTTTTTTGCCTAAGAAGAGATGCCGGGAAAAGAACTCGACAAATGCGATCCATGATGGAGAGTATATAAGATTCGGCCCGGCCGAACTTAGCACGCTTTTACTTGTTTTCGTATGACATAACCTAAAAATTTGAACAAAATCTGTTTTTTTTTATGCGTAATAATTGTTAAAGTTGTGAGAAAGCTGGTTAAATCATAAATTTATGAAACAATTGAATTTGGGGTTGCTTTCAACTGACAACAAAAACAGCCCATTTTTTATGTTTTTTGTCAGAAGGAATAGAACATGCTCCAATCGAAAAAAAAATACATGTGCTATTTTGAAAAATGATTTTCATATGTTAGTTTCGTTTGCATCACACGACATGTACAACTCAACATGACATATGACAGCTACATGCCGTGTAAAAGAGCCTTTATACAAAAATTTCTCAAAAGATAGAGCAAATGTAAACGACGAAGATGATGTCCAACGCAAAACTTAAAAAAATTAAGAAAATATTATTGGCCAGTTATAGAAACACCAACGATATGGATATGAGTCGGGTCGCCACGAAGTTTGTGCCAAAAATGCTCAATTTCAACCAAAAACAGCATCGATCCAGATCTGCTCCAGAGGGCCATAAGGGGTGTCGGATCATGGGTTTGTGGTTATGACGTGGAAACTAAAGCTTAATTGCGCCAATTGAAGGTGTCACATGAACAAAGTCCCAGGCCATTGCTAATTTTTTGCTTCAAAAACTGAAGGGGCCCATGAAACGACCATGAGATAAAAACTGCATCAAAGGAGAAAATCACAAAAAAACTTTTTTAAGGCTTTGAGGATTGGAAAAAATAACGATGACATACATGCATTTTATCTGAAGGAGATGGCTTTAAAGTAGGCTAGCGTAGTGCAGAGATTAGCATGCCCGCTGAAGGCCTGGGGGCTCGACTCTTGGCGAGAACATCAGAAAACAATTTTTCAGCGGTGGTTATCCCCTCCTAATGCTGGCGACATTTGTGAGGTACTATGTCATGTAAAAATGTCTCCCCAAAGAGGTGCCGAACTGCCGACTTGGCTAAAAAAGAAGGCCCCTTATCATTGAGACTAAACTTGAATCGGACAGCACTCATTGACCAGTGAGAAGTTGCCCCTGTTCCTTAATGGAATTTTCATGGACAATTTTGCATTTTGATAACTTTGAAGGAGCAGGTCATACCATCGAGGCGTCGATAGGATAGGATGGAATAGAAGAGGTTTCCAATCGTATACCTGATATGACTCTTGAGATCGAGTGCGAGACTCTGCAGTCTGAGGGACAGTCTTGGATTGACGGAACTCAGGTATTGCCATCTGGAAGTTCATGCATCACGGATGGATCAAAGCTGAAGGGCAGAGTGGGCCTGGGGTCTACATTGAGAACCCAGAGACTGAGATTTATTTTCGACTGCCTGACCATAATACGGTTCTGAAGGTGCCGGGCCATAGGCCTTACAAATGGAAGTGCAGACGATCTGGCATTGAAGGCCAAAAGACCGTCGTTACTTAACCCGAAGCCTTTCGGTTCGACGCAGTCCGAGTTAAGGGCGTAGGTGAAAAATACTCTTTTTATACTGTGGAACATCGCAGCGGTCGGTGGAACGACGAAAATCCTATGGGGAAATCCGAATCGCTCGCTTCTGTAAAATCGGTGCGGCAACTGGTAGCATGTGTTGGGCATATAGGCGGCTAAAAGACACCGGCATTTAGGTGGGAACTTAGCGGTGTAGTTTGGACATCAATTAGGGATTTTGTAAGTAGCACCGAAACCTGAGTTCATTTTTCTTTTCCGAGGTTTTTTTTAGTACTTAGAGGATTCTGCTAATAATGTACACAAATTTACAAGGTTTATATTTCAAGAAGTGAAAAACAGATTAAAGTTGGATTTTAACCACACTTTCCCTGGTTGTTAAAAGTTGTAATTGCGGCTTCTATGAGCCCATGAAGTCAAGTCGAAGGACCATTTTATATGGAAGCATTAGTTAAATATGAATCGTTTTTACCCATTTGCAATTTTAAATTATCTAAATCAATAAGAAATGCTTTAATTGGCTATGACAGAACATTTGTCACACGAGCCAAGCTTAGAATAGCTTTCCGAGAGCCTCTGTCTTCTTTTTTCCTTTTCCAATCACTGACACCAAGTTTCGAGATGTCTTTCACCACTTGATCTTTTCATAGGAGTTTGGTTGTCCTGGTGTACCATTGTGCTTGCTTTTAGAAGACTCCTTCCCTGGAGCTTCTTCATTCATTCTGACAACATGACCAAGCCAACGCAACCATTGTATTACGACACGTTTAACTATGTTAACGTCGTTATACAGCTCATACAGTTCGTAGTTGTAACTCTCCATCAATGCAAATTGATCCAAAAATTATACAAAGAAACTTCCTCTGATTAAGAAATTTTTCTCTGTCGAAATGTGGACTTGTTTCTAAGCTGCTTGATCTTAAGTAGCATCTGTTTGTTAGAATTATTCCCCGCAATATTTCAAAACTGGTATCATTCGTTTCGGTTACGGCGGTGCCCGAGGTAGATAAATTTGCTGACTATCACAAAGGTGTGGTTCCCCACTTTCTCCATTTTTTTTTATCTGCCCGGGTGTTCAAGACGTTGTGGGAGTTGATACATAGTTGATACGGCATAGGCGAGTAGCATGTGTTGTCTTGTGAGTAGTGTGTCATATCTATTCGCATCTGCATCTCGTATAATCTTCTCCAGCAGGATATCAAAGAGATCGCACGATAAACTGTCTCCCTGTCTGAAACCTCATTTGATATTCTTACTAAAGAACGTGTATTAGCTATAATACCAATCTCAGACATGGTTTGAAATAC